>NC_143037.1:12587500-12957500 GCF_057628025.1 Oncorhynchus mykiss
TTAGCTAGTTACATATTTAAGACACTCACTGTGAAAACAAACTAACTTCACAGGAAACTATATCAAGGACATATAGTGTTTTTTCATCAACCTTTTAGATGTCTCCCCTTATTTCTGAGCTTTGTGAGTTTAAAGAAAACACATTTCAATTTCTGTATTTTGGTTTGTTTTGAGTTCCAACCAGATTAACCTACAACCCACTTTGATGGTGGAGATGAGAGTATTGACAGAACCTACAACCCACTTTGATGGTGGAGATGAGACTATTGACAGAACCTACAACACACTTTGATGGTGGAGATGAGACTATTGACAGAACCTACAACCCACTTTGATGGTGGAGATGAGAGTATTGACAGAACCTACAACCCACTTTGATGGTGGAGATGAGAGTATTGACAGAACCTACAACACACTTTGATGGTGGAGATGAGAGTATTGACAGAACCTACAACCCACTTTAATGGTGGAGATGAGAGTATTGACAGAACCTACAACCCACTTTGATGGTGGAGATGAGAGTATTGACAGAACCTACAACACACTTTGATGGTGGAGATGAGAGTATTGACAGAACCTACAACCCACTTTAATGGTGGAGATGAGAGTATTGACAGAACCTACAACACACTTTGATGGTGGAGATGAGAGTATTGACAGAACCTACAACACACTTTAATGGTGGAGATGAGAGTATTGACAGAACCTACAACACACTTTGATGGTGGAGATGAGCGTATTGACAGAACCTACAACACACTTTAATGGTGGAGATGAGAGTATTGACAGAACCTACAACACACTTTGATGGTGGAGATGAGAGTATTGACAGAACTTACAGCACTCATTTCATTAGGGGGCAGGCATTGCCAGCCTCAGTTTGGCTCAGACCTGCGTGTTTCTCTCATCCATACACCACACTGACTGTGAGCCAGCCAACCACTAACCCTTCAGTGTCCTTCCACTGGGTCTGTGACAGGGAGATAGATTCAGTCTCTCTCTCTATCCCTCTACCCCCCAGTCTCCTTATTCAACTATGTGGTCCTTAACCTTGACTCACACCCACTCAGCCCTATTTCCTTAACCTTGACTCACACCCACTCAGCCCTATTTCCTTAACCCTGACTCACACCCACTCAGCCCTATTTCCTTAACCCTGAGTACACACCCACTCAGCCCTATTTCCTTAACCCTGAGTACACACCCACTCAGGCCTATTTCCTTAACCCTGACTACACACCCACTCAGCCCTATTTCCTTAACCCTGATTCACACCCACTCAGGCCTATTTCCTTAACCCTGATTCACACCCACTCAGCCCTATTTCCTTAACCCTGAGTACACACCCACTCAGCCCTATTTCCTTAACCCTGACTACACACCCACTCAGCCCTATTTCCTTAACCCTGATTCACACCCACTCAGGCCTATTTCCTTAACCCTGATTCACACCCACTCAGCCCTATTTCCTTAACCCTGAGTACACACCCACTCAGCCCTATTTCCTTAACCCTGACTACACACCCACTCAGCCCTATTTCCTTAACCCTGAGTACACACCCACTCAGCCCTATTTCCTTAACCCTGACTACACACCCACTCAGCCCTATTTCCTTAACCCTGACTCACACCCACTCAGCCCTATTTCCTTAACCCTGATTCACACCCACTCAGGCCTATTTCCTTAACCCTGATTCACACCCACTCAGCCCTATTTCCTTAACCCTGAGTACACACCCACTCAGCCCTATTTCCTTAACCCTGACTACACACCCACTCAGCCCTATTTCCTTAACCCTGACTACACACCCACTCAGCCCTATTTCCTTAACCCTGAGTACACACCCACTCAGCCCTATTTCCTTAACCCTGAGTACACACCCACTCAGCCCTATTTCCTTAACCCTGACTCACACCCACTCAGCCCTATTTCCTTAACCCTGATTCACACCCACTCAGCCCTATTTCCTTAAACCTGACTACACACCCACTCAGCCCTATTTCCTTAACCCTGACTCACACCCACTCAGGCCTATTTCCTTAACCCTGACTCACACCCACTCAGGCCTATTTCCTTAAACCTGACTACACACCCACTCAGGCCAATTTCCTTAACCCTGACTCACACCCACTCAGGCCTATTTCCTTAACAATGACTCACACCCACTCAGCCCTATTTCCAGTGATCCAAGATGCAAATAAAGCGGTAGGATACATGCTGCGAAGTGAATCCCACGCCATCTCATATCTGATGAAAGAGTAGCCGTGATGTTTGGCCTGGGTGGCCAATTGACTTTGCAGCCACTTGTTTTGACTGAGACTCATCACATTTCTCCCAGTATACACACACAGCAGATATGTCTATTCAGTCAACAGTAAAGCCTCAATAGCTTTCAGCCGCTTATTCTGTCCTCCTTTTTCTATCCCCTTTTTCTATCCCTTTTTCTTTCCCCCACTCATGCAGTTAACCGAGGCACAATTTTAGAATACAATAGAATAGGATTCGGAGTCCCTAAGTTTAAATCAGCAGGTATTCAAAGCCATTCCCTGTAGGCTCATCCATCTGCCTCAGGAGGAGACGGGATCTTTGACCTTGTAAGAGATTGATGTGTCTGGTGAAAACCACCTCAGCCCTTCCCGGGCATTCAAGGATCAGGTCAGTGCAGCTGCAGCATAGCTCTGTCCAAAATAGCCGCAAACTCCATTCTCAAGACTCCCATAGTGGCAATCATATTATAGTATACACAAGCCATCGCTGGGGTAATAAGTAAATAGAATATTTTGAGATATATTTTGGGTGGTCAATTTGGGTGTAATAGTATGCTGACATCATTCATGTTCCTCAAATGATCTCCTATATTTGAATTACTCGTTGGGTTAAGATGTGTACGAAGTAGAAGGTTGACTGTGATCTTAATTTGGGTGTTGTAAAGATGTCATGAATCATGTGTTTTGGAGTCTGACTCCTGACATTTCTTCAAGAGATTTTTTTGGGCCTATATCTATCTGCCTCATTAGAGATGACCAGAAAGGGGAATGTGTGTGTGTGTGTGTGTGTGTGTGTGTGTGTGTGTGTGTGTGTGTGTGTGTGTGTGTGTGTGTGTGTGTGTGTGTGTAAGACAGATAATGAATACCCATTGCCTTAGAGTTCTCAGGCACTGGCACCTGTTGTGCTCACTGTGTCTTTGACTTCATAAGGGGGTTTGAGAAAACCCTGTTTTTATCACCATCCAGTTTAATTCAAAGTATAACTTAAACATTAGTGAAAGATGGACTATAGTGGATTCTAGTAGGTGTGATCTGTTCTTAGAAAATCCAACCTGATAGTGTACTATGCTATCATACTACAAAGCAGTTATTCTTTAGAAAAGTTCCCTCTGAAAAAATCGAGTTATTCGAAATCTGTTAGTGATTCAACGGGTGTTTCTAATATACGGACATCACAACCTATATGTTAGAATTCTTTATTGATTCCACATTCACTTTGTTCGAATCCAATTCACCTCACATACCCAAAATCACAACGCATTAGTAACCCACTCCCCTTTACATTGTATTTCTCTTGAATGTGCGAAGGAGACATATTGTGATTTAGAATGGCCTCTCGTCTTGGGAGTAACGCTAGCCTCGCTGGCCTGGAGTTTGTTCCGTTAGCTGCCTTATTGCGCGCTATTGATTTCTGCGATGATGACCCTCGATGGCGTTGGTCCAATCTCCTAGCAGCATCTCTCACACAGGTTATCTCTTGTCTCTTGACATCAAACGTCCATGATCATTGTCACACGCCGCCGCTCCACTTTGGAATCAGCCAATGCCCTGGTGTCATATTAGGACAAGGGGGAGGCGGCATAGAAATAGAATAACAGAGCATTGAGTTAAATGGGGGATATCCATTCTAGTAGTTATAGTTCTATGGGAGGAACGTTGCCCCAGCAGGGTCAAAGAAGCATTTAACTATTTAACCAATCAAAGGGTCAGATGTTAGCCGATGATCTCATCACCCTCATTATTCTGAAATGTAATACTAATCCTAAATGGCCCGCACACCAACCTCAAGTGAAAGCTGGTGCTGCTTCAAATAATGCAGAATCCATCAAATCGAAGACAGGTATATAACCCACTGTTAGACTTAGGTACACTTATCAGTTAATTGGAGATTGCCTTTCGGCTAGAGCAGGTTTCGTGGGCGGTTCCTTTGCCTTTGACAGTGTTGGCATCCAGACAAACTAGTAGATTTGATGTGGGATGATTAGATAGTCAGATAATGTGCTAACTGAATGTCTGCTTATTGAGGCAAACGGATGTTTGTTCCTTTCTACTTGTACATGTTAATTATGAAAATATATAGCAACAGGATCCCACAAACACAACGTTGGATAGTGTACAAGGGAAGGAGTATGATGTTGCTAGAGCTATACATAGTAAATATACATGCTTTTGAGGAAACTGATATTTTGGCAGTGGTGGGAAAAAGTAGCCAATTGTCATACTTGAGTAAAAGTAAAGATGGCTGAACAGAAAATGACTCAAATAAAAGTGAATGTCACCCAGTGAAATACTACTTGAGTAAAAGTCTAAAAATATTTGGTTTTAAACATACTTAAGTATCGAAAATAAAAGTAATTGCTAAAATGTGCTTAAGTATCAAGAGTAAAAGTATAAATAATTTCAAGTTCCTTATATTCCTTATATTATATTAAGCAAACCAGACAAACCATTTACTTGTTTTTTAATTGTATTTATGGATAGCCAGGGGCACTCTCCAACACTCAGACATCATTTACAAGTGAAGCAGGTGTGTTTAATGAGTCCATCAGATTAGAGGCAGTAGGGATGACCAGGTATGTTCTCTTGATACCTGCGAGAATTTGACAATTTTCCTGTCCTGCTAAGCATTCAAAATGTAACGAGTACTTTTGGGTTTCAGGAAAAATGTATGGATTAAAAAGTACACAATTTTCTTTAGGAATGTAGTGAAGTAAAAGTAAAAGTTGTCAAAAATATAAATAGTAAACTAAAGTACAGATACCAAAAGAAAAATACTTATGTAGGCCTTTTCACCACTGTATATAAGTTACATTTTCTTTCAAACAGCCAAAATTGGATGCTGTGTCTGTAGGATCTTGTTTATTATTGAACAGTTCCAAACCATTCATCAAAACATTATTTGTGCTTTTTTTGGAATCGGGAAGGTAGATCACAGGCAGCAGGCCGTTTGATGTCAACGAACTCATTCAGTTGTCCTGGGTACTAATATTCCATCAATATTTCAGCAGAACAGTATCTGTTTGTTCACCCGTAGAGGCATTGCAGTGGCTGTGCAAATACTGTAGCTAGCGTTGATACAAGGGCTACAGTCGCCGGGGCGTTGTTGGGTTACAGCCTTTCTGATGTCATGTGACTCATAACCCTAGTCAGCTATTGGGTAATTAGTCATTTATGATGGCCCGCCATATAGAGGGCATAAGGACTCTGAATTTATCTCTCATCTGTTGCTGCCCCATGCTTGTCCATACATCCATTCTCCAGACACAACAAACCAATGTAATCAAGGCTCAATGTTCCAGAGTAAACTCAAGACCCAGACACATTTAGTGCTGTTTATATGGGAGCTGGAGCGTTTTGATATCTTGTCAGGTAGCAGTGGTTTCCGAGCATTTACATACTGACTGCACTGTGCACTCACCGCCCGTCTGCAAACAGCTATTGTGTTAGGAAGAGAAATCTTTTTTTTTTTTTTTTGAATAAGAAATAATCTAGCAAGTGCACCATCCCTTGAAAAGCCATTTTCTCCATGACCACTTATCTTTCTTTCAGGGGGAACTCAGCAGCGTGTCGACGCGGTGTTATTCATATCGAGCTGTCTGTCTTCTCATAACTACCCATTAATATTTCGTAAAGGTGTGTGTCGGAAGCAGGGAGGTTGGGAGCGATGGGAAACTGACACCCCTCCCCGTGAACAAATGCAGTCCCTTGAAGCAGCAGATCTCTCCCAGCCTGCCACCCAGGAACAGTGTTCATCAAATCACTCACTCGTGCACTCTACTCAGATGCCTCGCCACCACCACAGCCTCGCCCCACTGCTTTGCGCTAGACTGTTCTTCTACCATAGTGGGTTGTGGGTAATGATCGGCGCAGACTGATCTGCGAAGGGTGGACATTTTAAGGAAGTGAAATATGACTTTTTGAGGTAATAACTGTAAACCAGCAGAGCTTCCTGTTGTAGGAAGTGGAATTTGAAGCAGCGTTAAGGGTAGGAAGTAGCAGGAGGCAGCAGGATCCAGCGCAAAATACTGGCCAGGTGAATGAATAAATCCAATACTTACACCACCTACAAAGCTATTTACAAGATGAACAGATTCTCAAAATACAGGTTTGAATCTAAATCGAAAACGTAAGCCTCAATCAAGCCTGCACTGCCAAACCAACTATAGCAGCTTTGCGTATAACAGACTATGGACAGCCTCCCCACACAGCTAACATACCAAACCAACTATAGCAGATTGGGGTATAACAGGCTATGGACAGCCTCCCCACACAGCTCACATACCAGAGCTAGAACACAACTCCAGCTCACATACCAGAGCTAGAACACAACCCCAGCTCACAAGTGCCTTTATACCTATGGCCCCTCCCTATGGACCAAACCATTAACCATGGATCTCTTTACCCAAATATGGCATATTAAATCATGTAACAGACATCTTCATTTTACCCACATTTGCATATTCGTCTAAATAAACATCTTAGCCATTCCTGGCTTATCCTCAAAGCGGGAATACTTTCCATTAATGAATACACATTTCCTAACAATAGTTCTGCAGGCCAACTGTCAGCAAAACGCATTACTTATGGAGCTGCGCATTGAGCTCCGAGATCCGCAAACTTCAAACACGGGATACATTACAATATGGAAATAAACAAACGTCTTTCTCTTCAGTGTAGCAAGTGTTCATGTGCACCTGAACATCGCATCCATTTGGAGGAATGCAAAATTGCATTTACTGCAATTTACTACATTTAAATATGAAACCGAAATGCGTCACAATGAAACTTGACCAAACATTTCCTTGACACATAATTAGCCTTGCGCAGAGTAAATACTCATGACACTGGTAATATATATAAATATATATATATATATATATATATATATACATTTAGGAGTAAGGAATTACTAGATTTATGGGGAAACATAAACGAGCTAAATAATTTATAAGGATAATTAAATAATGCATGTTCGTGACGAGAGCTACCGAGTCAGCTTGTCACACTCCTACTCTGAAACTTTGATATGCCCATAGATTATATTATTGTTCAACAATATATTGAAAGATTTGCCAAATAATTGTTTTTATATTTTCAATATTCATGTTGAAAATTGTAATTGAAATCAAAATGCTACTGATATTACAGAGCAAGAGGTTTTGCTTTGTAGCATCTACAGATGAAACATTTCTGGAGTCTGAAAGGAGGCTTGGGCAAGGCCAAAATGCCAGTTGGGCAACTGACTAGGTATCCCCTTTCCCGTCTCAAAATGCCACAGATGTTCCAACTTCATTTATTATTTTTGAATTACACTTTAAGTTACAAATGTCAAATACATGTCAATAATCCTTCCTCCAAAAAGGACCCTTCTATGGATTATATTTCATGAAAATCACCAAAATCTCGGTCCTGTTTTGTTCTAGTTTCACTAGGAATCACCCTATAATGTGAACTTTCGCACCTCTGTTTCAAAGTTTCAGAACTTTTCTTTTGATATGTTCTCTTCCCTCATTTTTTCCCTATTTTCTTTTGTTCTCTTTCAAGTGTCTTAAAGATAACTGACTTCCTGCTTGTCCTTTTTCTTTTCCTCTGTCATTCTGTTCTGCTCTCTGGCTGATGTTACTATATTTGACTCCAGACTGGCAGTATGATGGTAAGGCCATAGATCTTTCTCCAGTTACAGCCTCATTCTGCTCATAAAGAAGCCTCATACAGCCTCATCTTTCATCCCCACTCTACACTTTGCCCCCATTCTCCTTCTACCCCCCCCCCCTCATGGCAGTACATCTATGCATTTTAGATTTATACATTCTAGATCTATACATTCTAGATCTATATATCTTAGATCGATACATCTTAGATCGATACATCTTAGATCGATACATCTTGGATCGATACATCTTAGATCGATACATCCTAGATCGATACATCCTAGATCTACTGTATAGATCTTAGATCTATACATCTTAGATCTATACACCCTAGATCTATACATCCTAGATGATCCATCTTGGATCTACACATCCTTGATCTATTCCGTGTGTTCTGTCCAGTGTTGCTTCTAGACATAGTATAGCTGTGAACTCTATTGGTGTGTAACAGGAGATTACAGATTCATGTTTTTTCTTCTCGTGTGTCTTTGAATTCCAGAATGCAAACTCTCCAGAACTGGTCCACCCGCCACCATTGTTGCCATAGATGAAGAGAGCCCCAATGGTATGTATTCTCTCCATGCAGCACTGTTGGAATAATGGACCATGCTGAGAAAATCACAAACTCTGGTTGAGTCAAATGGAGTGAAAAGCACTCCAAGCACAGGCTTCAAGCTTGCAGTTCCAGACACACAGCATTTGTATTTTCCAATGTAATAAAACAAAAAGACTAAAGGATGGTTCACTAAATATTTGTTCAGGAGGAGGATTCTGCTGACCACTTAAACTCCACATTCTCTCTGTCCTAATTGTTTTCCTCGGTTGAGGGCTGAGCCATTACCAGTTTATGGGTGCATTTAAACGGGCCCACCAGGGAGGGAGGCAGCCATACATAGCGTATTTAACGCTAATGAGTGGAGCTGCTAATGCTGTTGGTTGTTGGGGCCATATTTGTCTCCCTCCCTTGACCTTCCCCGGTGGCTCCGCGCGGGGCCGGCCCTGCCAGCCACATTACAAATGGTGTTCAGCGTGCTGCACAGCCAGGGACCCTCGCTGTAGTAGATCTCTCTGTCCCCCCCCCCCCTCCCATCTTTCCCTTCTTTCTCCACTCTGAGTCACTATTGGGTGTGGCGGCTGGGCCGGGCCGGGCTTCGTTGCGTTCTGAGCTGTAATTGCGTTTGAACATTAGTGATGCATTTGACAGGTGTTAGCAGAGGTCAGTGGCTGGCTGTTGTTTCCCTATTGACTGCCCAATGAGCATCAGAGGTTTTCCACACTGCTGCTCCTTGGCAATGGATGTCAGCAGGCAGAACCCTGCACCTTCTCACTAGGGCTGTCTACTGCTCCTCGAGGTGGTGCCTGAACCAGGGTCAGAGTTGAGATGTTGGATGGAGGGCAGGTATTTGTTTGAAAGTCTAATTGGGTTGGAGTATTTTCTCCAAACTGACTAACTCTTCTGCAGTTATTTGGATTCTTGCCTCTGTCACATCTCTCTGTAGTTAATTTGACTTGCAGAATGAAGCTGACCAAAGCTAATATAGTGCTAATTTCTATTTGTAGAGCATGTATTTCTTACAATTTTCGTGTCCAGTATGAAGGAAGTTATAGGTAGTTTTGCGAGCCAACGCTAAGCTAGCAGGCTAATGGTATCCTCTAATTCATAAGACTCTGGGGCCTCGTTGCCAAAATCCCAAAGTATCCCTTTAATCCAGTATCAAGGAATTGCATAATTATTTTAGGGAGAGAGGTTGTGTGCAGAAGTCAGAATGTGTTTGCATTGAGAGTAAAGCAAATGAGAGAAAAGCCCTTAGTTTGACTCTCTCTTTGCCAAGCTCAGTGATGCCTTCAGGATTTAAGGTAATCAGTTCCTCATGTAACAGTAATTTACCTGTGATTTTCACCCCATACAGCGTGAGAGCGACTTTAATTCCTCATTTAATGGATGAAACATGCCTCAGCATCATGTGAAATGACTTTTTATGTAGTTTAAGCCGTGCACTATACTTATCCGAACAAATTGCAGTCGTGAATATATTTTATATCGGCACCACAAAAATGATATTTCTCATACAGTGACTGTGCACGGATCCACAGTCAATTTATTTATTCAATATAATGGATTTCATGGGTCCCCATTTTCATTTTAAAGAGTTAGCTTTCTTCTGCAGACATAAAAAACTTGTCTGAGCTTTGGAAAAACAGTTGAGAAATGACAGACCAAAGACCAAGAACCGTGTAGGACACAGATTAACATACTGTAGCGACTTAATCATTCTCCTCAAACATGTTCCAAAATTGAATTAAATCCAAATTTTCCAGCTAGAAACGGAGAGGGAGTGTTGTCAAATCAGTGTTTTGTGAGATGATTATGGAGAATAGACCTCTCTGCAGACACCATAAAAATATCGCCCCCCAAAATGAAATAAAATCAGGTCAGCTGTAAATTGTGTACCCATTTGCTGAAAAAAATTGACTTGTCTCAGCAAATTGATGAGTTTTTTTCAGGTGTACTTTACCTCATTCCCTTCCAACAGCTAGAAATAAAAAACAAATAAATGTATAGCCCTGGCGACTTTCTATTATAAAGGGGCAGTTTTATGTGTGATTGCCAAGGAGCAGAAACCTAAAGTAAGTGTCATTTGAAGATAGAACTTTGAAAATTGCTCTGCAATTCTCTGCACCTTCATATGGGCTAAAACAGTAGACTCTGTGACATGGGGATCATTGCTAGATTACCTTCTCATTTGAGTTTTGCACTCGTACGGTATTTTGCTGTGGCGAGTGTCAGGTGTGGATGATGGAATCTGAGGTGTGGGGCTAGTGTGGGTGATGCAGGGGCAGTGGAGGGTCACTCTGGACTGGCCCAGAGAATAGCTGTCAGATTGCTGGGAGGTAGTGAGGTATCCTCTCTCACTCACTCACACATGGACACACACACACACAGACACACAGACACTAGGACACACAGACAAAGCTCTGAGCCAGGAGAGAGAAGGTCAGCTGATCAGCAACAGCTGAGACAATTTCAAGGTCCCTTTGAGTGTCCACGATAACACAGAAGACAAAGGTGCTGAGAAGGGGGCGGGGCAGGCAACGAGAGGGATAGGAATCATTTGTGACATCATGAGGAAGGATATTGATCGAATAGGACCGTACTGAGTGTGAAAGGAAGCTTCTGAGAGGGACTGAGTCAGAGAGAGGTTGTGTGCAGGAGTCAGAATGTGTTTGCATTGAGAGTAAAGCAAATGAGAGAAAAGGCCTTAGTTTGACTCTCTTCCGTCCAAGCTCAATGATGACTTTTTCATTTACATTTTTTATTTCACCTTTATTTAATCTGGTAGGCCAGTTGAGAGTAAGTTCTCATATGCAACTGCGCGACCTGGCCAAGATAAAGCAAAGCAGTGCGACAAAAACAACAACAGAGTTACACATGGAATAAACAAATGTACAGTCAATAACAATAGAAACATCTGTATACAGTGTTTGCAAATGAAGGCAATAAATAGGCCAATAGTGGCGAAGTAATTACAATTTAGCAATTTACACTGGAGTGATATATGTGTAGATGAGGATGTACAAGTAGAAATACAGGTGTGCAAAAGAGCAGAAAAACAAAAACAAATATGGGGATGAGGTAGGTAGTTGGTTGGATGGGCTATTTACAGATGGACTGTGTACAGCTGCAGCGATCGGTATGCCGCTCTGACAGCTGATACTTAAAGTTAGTGAGGGAGATATAAGTCTCCAACTTCAGTGATTTTTGCAATTCGTTCCAGTCATTGTCAGCAGAGAACTGGAAGGAAAGGCAGCCAATGGAGCTGTTGGCTTTGGGGATGACCAGTGAAATATACCTGCTGGAGCGTGTGCTACGGGTGGGTGATGCTATGGTGAACAGTGAGCTGAGATAAGGCGGAGCTTTACCTAGCAAAGACTATAGATGACCTGGAGCCAGTGGGTTTGGCGACAAATATGTAGCGAAGACCAGCCAACGAGAGCATACAGGTCGCAGTGGTGGGTAGTGTATGTAGTGTATGGGGCTTTGGTGACAAAACGGATGGCACTGTGATAGACTGCATCCAATGTGCTGAGTAGAGTGTTGGAGGCTATTTTGTAGGTGACATGGTCGAGGATCGGTAGGATGGTCAGCTTTACGAGGATATGTTTGGCAGCATGAGTGAAGGAGGTTTCGTTGCGAAATAGGAAGCCGATTCTTGATTTAACTTTGGATTGGAGATGCTTAATGTGAGTCTGGAAGGAGAGTTTACAGTCTAACCAGACACCTAGGTATTTGTAGTCAACATATTCTGGACAGTCAGAACTGTCCAGGATTTAAGGTAATCAGTTCCTCATGTAACAGTAATTTACCTGTGATTTTCACCCCATACAGCGTGAGAGCGACTTTAATTCCTCATTTAATGGATGAAACATGCCTCAGCATCATGTGAAATGACTTTTTATGTAGTTTAAGCCGTGCACTATACTTATCCGAACAAATTGCAGTCGTGAATATATTTTATATCGGCACCACAAAAATGATGATATTTCTCATACAGTGACTGTGCACGGATCCACAGTCAATTTATTTATTCAATATAATGGATTTCATGGGTCCTCATTTTAATTTTAAAGAGTTTGCTTTCATCTGCAGATGTAAAAAAAACTTGTCTAAGCTTTGGAAAAACATTTGAGAAAAGACCAAGAACCGTGTAGGACACAGATTAACATACTGTAGCTATTTAATCATTCTCCTCAAATATGTTCCAAAATTGAATTGAATCCACATTTTCCAGCTAGAAACAGAGAGGGAGTGTTGTCAAATCAGTGTTTTGTGGGATGATTATGGAGAATAGACCTCTCTGCAGACACCATAAAGATATCACCCCCCAAAATGAAAGCAAACCAGGTCAGCTGTAAATTTTGTATCCATTTCCTTAAAACGTTGACTTGTCTCAATTCATGAGTTTTTTCAATTCAAATCAAATTTTATTGATAAACTGTCACCGTATCTGTGTGTTCGTCTATGTTGTTCTTGGAGGCTACCTGGGAACATATCCCAGTCTGCGTGATCAAAGAAATCTTGAAGTGTGGATTATGATTGGTCAGACCAGCGTTGAATAGCCTTAGCGTGGGTACTTCCTGTTTGAATTTCTGCCTATAGGAGGGAAGGAGAAAAATGAAGTCGTCATCAGATTTGCCGAAGGGTGGGCCTTGTAGGCATCCCGGAAGTTGGAGTAGCAGTGGTCGAGTATTTTAGCTTAGCAATGTGTTGATTGAATGTGTTGATTCGGTAAGGTTTTTCTCAAATTTGCTTTGTAAAATACGCAGCTACAATAAATGCAGCCTCGGGATATGTGGTTTCCAGTTTGCATAAAGTCCAGTGAAGTTCTTTGAGGGTTGTAGTGGTATCGGCTTGAGGGAGAATATACACGGCTCTGACTATAACCTAAGAGATTTCTCTTGGGAGGTAATTCGGTCTGCATTTGATTGTGATGTATTCTAGTTTGGGTGAATATCACAGTATGAGTAGTTAATCATTAAACACCCCCGCCCTTCTTCTTCCCGAAGATATATTTATTCCTGTCTGCGCAATGAACTGAGAACCCAACTGGCTGTCCTGACTCAGACAGTATATCCCAAGAGAGCCATGTTTCCGTGAAACAAAGTATGTGACAATCCCTGATGTCTCTCTGGAAGGAAATCCTCTCCCTGAGCACGTCAACTTTATAATCCAGTGACTGAACATTAGCGATTTAATATAATTGGAAGCACTGGATGGTGTGCTTGCCTCCTGATTCATTCCTAGTACCTATTTTCTGCCAGAAAAGGAACAGCCTCTGAAATCAGTTCAATTGCCCTGGGGGGTACGAACAAAGGATCTGATTGGTGAAAGTTGTATTCCTGTCACGGCCGTCGAAAGAATTGGACCAAAGTGCAGCGTGGTGAGCGTACATTTTCCTTTTATTTAAAATGTCGCCAACAAAACAACAAACGAAGAAACAATCGTGAACCTTCCAGGGCTATAGTGCCACTAACAAAGATAACTACCCACACTGAAAGGAGGGAAAACGGGCTATCTAAGTATGATTCCCAATCAGAGACAATGATAGACAGCTGTCCCTGATTGAGAACCTTACCTGGCCAAAACATAAAAATAAAGAAACATAAAAAACAGAACATAGAATGCCCACCCCACATCACACCCTGACCTAACCAAATAGATAAATAAAACATCTCTCTAAGGTCAGGGTGTGACGGTACACGCCGCCCAAAGGTGCGGACTCCGGCCGCAAAACCTGAACCTATAGTGGAGGGTCTGGGTGGGCATGTATCTGTGTTGTGGCTCTGGTGCGGGACATAGGCCCCGCTCCACCTCTGGCTCACCCACTTTGGTGGTGCCTCTGGTGCGGGGACCCTCATCGCCGACCCCGGACTGGAGACCCTCTCTGCGGGCCCCAGACTGGGGACCTTCGTTGCGGGCCCCGGACTGGGGACCCTCGTTGCGGGCCCCGGACTGGGGACCCTCGTTGCAGGCCCCGGACTGGGGACCCTCGTTGCAGGCCCCGGACTGGGGACCCTCGTTGCGGGCCCCGGACTGGGGACCTCGTTGCGGGCCCGGATTGGGGACCCTCGCTGCGGGCCACGGAATGGGAACCCTCGTTGCGGGCCCCGGACTGGGACCCCTCGTTGCGGGCCCCGGACTGGGGATCATTGCTGGAGGCTCTGGACTGGGGATTGTTGCTGGAGGCTCCGGACTGGTGATCGTTGCTGGAGGCTCCAGACTGGGGATCGTTGCTGGGGGCTCCGGACTGGGGATCGTTGCTGGAGGCTCCGGACTGGGGATCGTTGCTGGGGGCTCCGGGCTGGGGATCGTTGCTGGGGGCTCCGGACTGGGGATCGTCGCTGGGGGCTCCGGACTGGGGATCGTCGCTGGAGGCTCCGGACTGGGGATCGTCGCTGGAGGCTCCGGACTGGGGATCGTCGCTGGAGGCTCCGGACAGGGGATCGTCGCTGGAGGCTCCGGACAGGGGATCGTCGCTGGAGGCTCCGGACTGGGGATCGTCGCTGGAGGCTCCGGACTGGGGATCGTCGCTGGAGGCTCCGGTCTGGGGACCGTCGCTGGAGGCTCCGGACTGGAGACCGCGCTGGAGGCTTCGTGCCATGGATCATCACTGGAGGCTTCTTGCCATGGATCATCACTGGAGGCTTCTTGCCATGGATCATCACTGGAGGCTTCTTGCCATGGATCCTCAATGGAGGCTTCGTGCCATGGATCATCACTGGAGGCTTCTTGCCATGGATCATCACTGGAGGCTTCGTGCCATGGATCATCACTGGAGGCTTCATGCCATGGATCATCACTGGAGGCTTTGTGCCATGGATCATCACAGGAGGCTTTGTGCCATTGATCATCACTGGAGGCTTCTTGCCATGGATCATCAATGGAGGCTTCGTGCCATGGATCATCACAGGAGGCTTCGTGCCATGGATCATCACTGGAGGCTTCTTGCCATGGATCATCACTGGAGGCTTCTTGCCATGGATCATCACAGGAGGCTTCTTGCCATGGATCATCAATGGAGGCTTCGTGCCATGGATCATCACTGGAGGCTTCTTGCCATGGATCATCACTGAAGGCTTCGTGCCATGGATCATCACAGGAGGCTTTGTGCCATGGATCATCACAGGAGGCTTTGTGCCATGGACCATCACTGGAGTGAGGAGACGTATGGGCAGCCTGGTGCGTGGAGCTGCCTCCCCAGGCTGGGGAGACATACAGGAGGCTTGGTTCTTGGCGCAGGCACAGGACTTACCAGGCTGGGGAGACATACTGACTGGAGGCTTGGTTCTTTGCGGAGGCACCGGATACACAGGGCCGTGGAGGCGCACTGGAGGTCTCAAGCGCAGAGCCTGCACAACCCGTCCTGGCTGGATGGTTATCTTCGCTTTGCAAATGCGGGGCGCTGGCACAGGACGCACTGGGCTGTGCAGACGCACCGGAGACACAGTAGTGCGCAGAGCCGGCGCAGGATATCCTGGGCCGAAGAGACGCATTGGAGACCAGCCGCTCTGAGCCGGCACCATCCGCCCTGGCTGGATGCTCACCCTAGCCCGGCAGATGCGGGGAGCTGGGATGTAGTGCACCGGGCTGTGAAGGCACACTGGAGTACCACGCTTCTCCCCACGGTAAGCACGAGGAGTTGGCTCAGGTCTCCAACCTGACTCAGCCAAACTCCTCGTGTGCCCCACCAAAACATTTTTTGGGGGGCTGCCTCTCGTGCCTGCTCCGTTACCGTGACTCCTGACTCCTACTTCAGCCTGTTTCCATGGCAGGGTCTTGTCCCCTGCCGTAACCTCCTCCCATGTCCAAGATGTCCTCCATTATCTCTTCTCCCGGGCCAAGGATCCCTGCTCCTCCTGGCCACGCTGCTTGGTCCTTTGGTGGTGGGTAGTTCTGTCACGGCCGTCGTTCAAGGAAGACCAAGGTGCAGTGTGGATGAGCGTACATTTTCCTTTTATTTAGTAAAATGTCACCAACAAAACAAGAAATAACAAAAACGACCGTGAAGCTTACAATGGCTATAGTGCCCCAAACAAAGACAACTTCGCACAAACACAAAAGGAAAAAGAATGCCAAAGTATGATTCCCAATCAGAGACACCGACAGACAGCTGTCCCTGATTGAGAACCATACCCGGCCAAAACAAAGAAATACAAAAAAATAGAACATAGAATGCCCACCCAAATCACACCCTGACCAACCCAAAATAGAGACATAAAAAGCTCTCTAAGGTCAGGGCGTGACAATTCCTGGTCGTAATGCTGGTGAGTTACCGCTGCTCTGATATCCAGAAGTTCTTCCCGGCTGTATTTAATAACACAAACAAATTATTGGGCTAATAATGTAAGAAATAACACATAAAAAAAACGAAATACTGCAAAGTTTCCTAAGAGCTAGAAGCACAGCAGCCATATCCGTCTGCGCCGTTTTCATGGATCATTGCTAGATTACCTTCTCATTTGAGTTTTGCTATCCTATGGTCTTTTACTGTTTAGGCACAGTGGCGAGTGTCAGGTGTGGATGATGGAATCTGATGTGTGGGGCTAGTGTGGATGATGGAATCTGAGGTGTGGGGCTGATGTGGAGGATGCAGGGGCAGTGGAGGGTCACTCTGGACTGGCCAAGAGATTAGGAGTCAGATTGCCGGGAGGTAGTGAGGTATCCTCACACACAAACACACACCACACCACACTACACTACACTACAACCACAAACACATGGGCACACACACACACACACACACACACACACACACACACACACACACACAGAGAGACAGACAGACAAAGCTCTGAGCCGGGAGATCGGAGGTCAGCTGATCAACAACACCCCTGGACAATTTCAAGGTCCCTTTGAGTGTCCACAATTACGCAGGAGACAAAGGTGTCAAGGAGGGGGCGGGGCAGGCAACGAGAGGGATAGGAATCCTTTGTGACATCACGAGGAAGGATATTGATTGAATAGGACCGTACTGAGAGATAAAGGAAGCTTCTAAGAGGGACTGAGTCAGGGAGAGGTTGTGTGCAGGAGTCAAAATGTGTTTGCATTGAGAGTAAAGCAAATGAGAGAAAAAGTGTATTGGTTAGGATCCCGTTATTCTCCTCCGGCGCCATCAAACTCTTTTTATGTAGTTTAAGCCGTGCACTATACTTATCCGAACCAATTGCTGTCGTGAATATATTTTATATCGGCACCACAAAAATGATGATATTTCTCATACAGTGACTGTGCACGGATCCACAGTCAATTTATTTATTCAATATAATGGATTTCATGGGTCCCCATTTTATTTTGAAAGAGTTTGCTTTCTAAAGCAGGCATAAAAAACTTGTCTGTGTAACGGTTTTCTTCGTGAGAAGGAGAGTCGGACCAAAATGCAGCGTGTAGATTGCGATTCATGTTTAATGAAAAACCACACTAAACACAAACACTACAAAAACAATAAACGTAACGAAAACCTAAACAGCCTATCTGGTGAAAACACATAGACAGGAACAATCACCCACAAACACACAGTGAACCCCAGGCTACCTAAATATGGTTCCCAATCAGAGACAATGATGAACACCTGCCTCTGACTGAGAACCATATCAGGCTGAACATAGAAATAGACAAACAAGACATGAAACATAGAATGCCCACTCAGATCACACCCTGACCAATCAAAACATAGAAAATACAAAGTAAACTATGGTCAGGGCGTGACAGTACCCCCCCCCCAAGGTGCGGACTCCGGCCGCAAAACCTGAACCTATAGGGGAGGGTCTGGGTGGGCATCTGTCCGCGGTGGCGGCTCTGGCGCTGGACGTGGACCCCACTCCATGACAGTTTTAATCCCCCTCCTAAACGTCCCTAAATAGGTTACCCACCACAATGATAACATGGGACAGAGGGACAGCTCGGGACAGAGGTAACTCGGGACAGATGGGTAGCTCAGCCCTGAGAGGAAGCTCAGCACTGAGAAGAAGCTCAGCACTGAGAAGAAGCTCAGGCAGGTGGTTAGATCCGGCAGATCCTGGCTGGCTGGCGGTTCTGGAAGATCCTGGCTGACTGGCGGATCTGGGAGAATCTGGACGACTGGCAGATCTGGGAGAATCTGGACGACTGGCAGATCTGGGAGAATCTGGCCGACTGGCAGATCTGGGAGAATCTGGCCGACTGGCAGATCTGGGAGAGTCTGGCCGACTGGCAGATCTGGAAGAGTCTGGTCGACTGGCAGATCTGGAAGAGTCTGGTCGACTGGCAGATCTGGAAGAGTCTGGTCGACTGGCAGATCTGGAAGAGTCTGGACGACTGGCAGATCTGGAAGAGTCTGGACGACTGGCAGATCTGGAAGAGTCTGGACGACTGGCAGATCTGGAAGAGTCTGGTCGACTGGCAGATCTGGAAGAGTCTGGTCGACTGGCAGATCTGGAAGAGTCTGGTCGACTGGCAGATCTGGAAGAGTCTGGTCGACACAGACTGGCTGCTCTGGCTGCTCCATGCTGGCAGACTGCTCTGGCTGCTCCATGATGACTGGTAGCTCTGGCTGCTCCATGCTGACTGGCTGCTCCATGCTGACTGGCAGCTCTGGCTGCTCCATGCTGACTGGCTGCTCTGGCTGCTCCATGCTGACTGGCTGCTCCATGCTGACTGGCGGCCCTGGCTGCTCCATGCTGACTGGCGGCCCTGGCTGCTCCATGCTGACTGGCGGCCCTGGCTGCTCCATGCTGACTGGCGGCCCTGGCTGCTCCATGCTAACTGGCAGCTCTGGCGGCTCCTTGCAGACTGGCAGCTCTGGCGGCTCCTTGCAGACTGGCAGCTTTGGCGGCATCCTGCAGACTGGCAGCTCTGGCGGCTCCTTGCAGACTGGCAGCTCCATGCAGACTGGCAGCTCTATGCAGACTGGCAGCTCCTTGCAGACTGGCAGCTCCTTGCTAACTGGCAGCTCTAAGCTAACTGGCAGCTCTAAGCTAACTGGCAGCTCTATGCTAACTGGCAGCTCTATGCTAACTGGCAGCTCTATGCTAACTGGCAGTTCTGAACAGGCGGGAGACTCCGGCAGCGCTGTAGAGAAGGCAGGCTCTAACAGCGCTAAACAGGCAGGAGACTCCGACAGCTCTGAAGAGAAGGGAGGCTCTGGCAGCGCTGGAAAGGCGAGGCGCACTGTAGGCCTGATGCGTGGTGCTGGCACTGGTGGTACTGGGCCGAGGACACGCACAGGAAGCCTGGTGCGGGGAGCTGCTACCGGAGGGCTGGGGTGTGGAGGTGGTACTGGAAAAACCGGACCGTGCAGGCGCACTGGAGCTCTTGAGCACCGAGCCTGCCCAACCTTACCTGGTTGAATGCTCACGGTCGCCCTGCCAGTGCGGCGAGGTGGAATAGCCCGCACTGGGCTATGCAGGCGAACCGGAGACACCGAGCGCAAGGCTGGTGCCATGTAAGCCGGCCCAAGGAGACGCACTGGGGACCAGCTGCGTAGAGCCGGCTTCATGGCATTAGGCTCGACGCTCAATCTAGCCCGGCAGACACGCGGAGCTGGAATATACCGCACCGGGCTATGCACCCGCACTGGAGACACCGTGCGCACCACTGCATAACACGGTGCCTGTCCGGTCTCTCTAGCCCCCCGGTAAGCACAGGGAGTCTGCCCAGGTCTCCTACCTGGCGTAGCCATACTCCCTGTTAGCCCCCCCCCAAGAAATTTTTGGGGCTGCTTCTCAGGCTTCCATCCGCTACGTCGTGCTGCCTCCTCATATCTGCGCCTCTCCGCTTTCGCCGCCTCCAGTTCTTCTTTGGGGCGGCGATATTCTCCTGGCTGAGCCCAGGGTCCTCTTCCTTCTAATTCGTCCTCCCATGTCCATACCTCCTCTTTGGGCTGCTCCTTTGGGCGGCTACACTCCCCTGGTTTAGCCCAGGGTCCTCTCCCGTCGAGGATTTCCTCCCATGTCCAGAAATCCTTATTGCGCGTCTCCTCGCGCTGCTCCTGCCTGTTGACACGCTGCTTGGTCCTTTTGTGGTGGGTGATTCTGTAACGGTTTTCTTCGTGAGAAGGAGAGTCGGACCAAAATGCAGCGTGTAGATTGCGATTCATGTTTAATGAAAAACCACACTAAACACAAACACTACAAAAACAATAAACGTAACGAAAACCTAAACAGCCTATCTGGTGAAAACACATAGACAGGAACAATCACCCACAAACACACAGTGAACCCCAGGCTACCTAAATATGGTTCCCAATCAGAGACAATGATGAACACCTGCCTCTGACTGAGAACCATATCAGGCTGAACATAGAAATAGACAAACAAGACATGAAACATAGAATGCCCACTCAGATCACACCCTGACCAATCAAAACATAGAAAATACAAAGTAAACTATGGTCAGGGCGTGACAGTCTGAGCTTTGGAAAAACATTTGAGAAATGACGGACCAAAGACCAAGAACCGTGCAGGACACAGATTAACATACTGTAGCGACTTAATCATTCTCCTCAAACATGTTCCAAAATTGAATTCAAATGTCATTTTCCAGCTAGAAACAGAGAGGGAGTGTTGTCAAATCGGTGTTTTGTGAGATGATTATGGAGAATAAACCTCCCTGCAGACAACATAAAGGTGTGTACTGAGTGTGAAGGGGAGCTTCTGAGAGGGATGGAGTCAGATGGGGCAGAGGATAGGTAGCATGCTAACACATCTCTGTGCTTTTTGATATATATATATTTTTTATAAACTTGTATTTGTACAGCGTGTTTAACCATTGAGGCAAGGATCTTATTTGCAAGGCAGGCCTGTGAACGTGAACATACAATAAATAATATCAATACTATAAATACAACTAAATGTATCAAAGCAAATCTCTCACATAATTGCCTCCCTTAAACTCGATCTAAGCTTTCCAATGGAGACCAGCGGGTCTAATTTCAAGGTAGCCTGAAGGCTATTCCATGAGCTGGGGGCATAAAACTCTAAGCATTTTCCCCCAGGTCAATGGAGACCCGCGGGACCTCCAGAAGCAGCCAGTCCAGAGAGCTGGTGTGAAAATGTCTCGATCTCCAGTTAGTATGTGAGCTGAAGTAGCGGGGGAGTCTCTGAAGAACTGCTTTATATGCAATAAGTAGCCAATACTGGGCTCTTCTGGTAGTCTGAGACTCCCAGCCAACAGAACTACACAAAATGCAGTGATGTGTACAAAATGTGGCCCCAGTGATAAAACACAGTGCTGAGCGATAGACTGAAACTAAAGGTTTTATTGCAGAGGCTGCTGCATGCATGTAGATTTTATCACCATAATTAACTACTGGGAAAAGCGTTGCTTGAACAATCTTCCTTCTACTTTCCAAAGTGAGGCAGGATTTATTTCTATAAAAGAAACCTTTTTTATTATTTTTATTAACCCTCCACCCCTTTTGTAGGACACCAATACATATCGTTTTTGTTTTTACAGCTTTTCTGCTACATATGCATACATTTTGCATATACATTTGAAATAAATCTCTTCCCATCTATTCATAGAATATGTCCCATGGAATTGGTACATCGGACATCTCTTCCCATGTACTTCCCATACATTCTTAATTCTCTACGTTTTTTGTCAGTTTTTCAATGTGTGTTTTAAGAGAGCTTACTCTCAATCCGAATAGCCAATCACTTATAATGGGGAACTTGCTCCATTTGGGCTCCATTCAATGTGCAAATATGCAGGTCCTCAGGGTCAAAATAACGAGACCGAGAGAACAACAGAAATGTGGTTTTATTAGCATTTAGCACTAGTTGAAGATCAGTAAGCAATTTGTTTTAATTGAGTCAAAATAATGCCGAGGGTCATGAATGGCCTACTGTACTGAGGGGGCACTGAGGAGTACAGGTGTGTGCACACACTTCTCCAACATTGTTGTACGTTGGAAAGGTGCAACTCATCACTTAAGGAGTTTCCAATACTCCTCTTTGTATTTTCAGCTTGAAGGAGGACAACATAGTGGAATCATCCTTGGTGACAGACCAACTTCTTGTTCACCCCCCACCTCCATGCAATAGGACCTGAGCAACAATGGGTCAACCAAGTTCATATCCAGAAGTGTAGTGGAGCGCATATTTGGTGTATGGAAAAGTCGTTTCCAGTGTCTCAGAAACACATTAGGCTTTCAAACAAGAAAATGCTGCATTGTCATAATTGCAACAGCAGTGCTTCACAAAAACCTCAAGCAGCGTGGCTGCCCAGATCCTGGCATTGAAGATGAGGAAGACCCAGATGTTCCCATGGTTGAAGCAGACAGTGACAGAAATGGACAAACCTGCAGAGATGTTTTTACTATGCTCCACTTCTCACCAAAAAAAAAGATAGCTTCAGTGATTGAAGAAAACAATAGCCATGGATTGGTAACGAAAAGGGTTTTAATTCACAAATGGAAATACCGGGACCCCAAACTGGTGCTTGTTTGTGAAGAACATTGGTACTGTTACTGCTTCATGTTTGTCTCCTCCAACTCAACATGAATGATTTGCAGCTTCACATCATGATCTTCTTTTATGTACATTGGTTTGCGCACGCACAAAATTCCATGGTAAGTTTCTCATGCATGCTCAGCCTCTTTGTCTTTGTCCTCCGGCCCGGGTCAGTGACACAACCTTCCTTCCTGTCTGCTGCAGATGTAGCGGGCTGACCTTCCTCCGGTCTTATTCTCTCCGAGCTATGGTGATCATCTCCCTCTAAAATGATTACATTGCTGCATTAGATGACAGAATTTCTTCAAGAGATGAGTTCAATTACGTAATTTGCATAATGGGAGTGCAAGAGATGACTGACAACATTACATCTTCCCTGCAATCCGGGAATGGCCCATGTTGAATGGATGTGTCCTAACAAATGAGGATTGGAACCATCTCCCATCTGAACTGTCCAAATGGTCATCATCAGGGATACAATCCAGGGGTTGCTGGCTATCACTGATCCCGGTCAACAAGCCCCCCAGTTTATCTGTCTCTAATCCTACTTGGGGTCCGCCACCAGTCGTGAAACACTCCCTACGAGCAACATCATTTATCTTCTTTAATTTGAATTACATTTTTTTCCACAGGACCTTAAGAAATACGAAAATATAGAAATGAGATGAGTAATTATGGATGATAGTGTTTGTGTTACATTTCTGTCACAAATAAATGTAGGCCCCACTGTTGTTACACAAGAAAACTACCATTTCAAAGTGACTCTTTGTAAAAGTGGGACAACAGTAAATACAATATCTTACCTGAAGTTGTTGTAGCTTCCTTTTGTTTACATTTTCCTTTGAGTTGAATTCATTACAGATGGTTGTCCAGGGCGTTCTTCTTCTTGTTTTCTGTTGATGAATCAATCTGTGTGTTCTCCATAACTGGGTGGTTTGACATAATTCAGTTGAAGAGGGGTTTTTCAAAGTCACAGAAATTCTTTGAATGTTTTCTTTTACCTCTGTCCATTGTTTGGTTTTGGTGACTTGCTCCAATTCCACACAATGCGTATGTATTAGTGTCCCATCCCTAGTTTTTGAAGCATCTTTGGTCAGCACTAAGTGCACATCGTTAATCTAATTTACCTTAGTCTGGGACTCCGTAATCTAGAACTAATTAATCTGAAGTTAAGCAACGTCTCAGAAAGCCATTTTTTAAAATCTGGATTAATTTAAGTAGAATTAGCCTATTCCTGATTTAAATATAACTCTGTCCGTGAAACCGCCCCATTGTGTCCTGTCCGTTAGTAGCATGATGACTGATCTAGGCCTATTTCACACAACCTTTGAACAAGTAAGAAATGGTCAACCATATCAAACGCTTTTGACAGGTCAAGAAATAAGGCAACACAATGACTTGATGGTCTTAACCACATAGCACATCATCTAAAACAAGTGTAGCTACTGAAACAGTGCTATGTCTCGGTCTAAAACCAGATTTGTGCTCATTAAGAATAAAATTAGATGTTAACTTTCTAAACTGGGAGTTAGCCAGGTACTCTAAAAAATTTGGCAAGGGAAGGAAGATAGCTTGGAAATTGGACGATAGTTATCCAAGTCAGAAGGCTCTCCACCTTACATACAGTACACAACATGCTAAGAGAGGCCGAGAAGATAGCCAGGACTGGACCATTGGAATGGGGAAGGAGGAATGGAGGCCAACCAACCCTGGTTTGTGAGATGACTTACTGTACATGCCACTGTTGTGGCAACCTCATTAAAAACATTTGGTTTTTTAGAATGTTTTGCACTTCCTTTGATCGCATGTCCTGGTTAATACCTGACTTCTTTACTCCACTGTTATTATCCCTATAACCTGGCAACCTGAAAACCACAAAAATGTGTATTGGAAATAGTTGGTTATGCAATACCAGTTATGCCATTTCGAGCAATAAACATATTTACAGTAATACATTACATAACATGAAAAATGACCCTAAAACCCTACGTCCCTGTCACCTGCCGCTGAGGATAAGCATCTTTACCCAGGACTGTAGTGTTTATGAGAAGTACTCTCATTCAGTGATTGTGCTGTTGCTGACTGCATCCCCTGTCCTCTGCTCAGCCTGCATGGTCGTGTGCATTAGGACTCAGTGCCAGCCACTGCTCTAAATCATCCTGGACTGGCTGGCCGGCCGGCCGGCAGAGTGCTCAGTTCTATGAGACCTGGTCAGAGCCCTTGACTTTGTGTCTTGATTAAACGTCTCCTCTAATGGACCAATATAGTCCCAGGCTCATTGCCTGGTAGTGAGCAGGTCCTGCAGGGACTGTACTACTAGTAATAGCAGCAGAGGGTTAACTCTTAGGCCATTTTATGAGGACCTTGTCCAATTGTCCTCAGACCAGGGGTCTTGAATGTGAAAAACTGACACTTTAGGCTTCACGGTGGTGGATGCTGCCCCAGAAAACAACTATGTCACCATTAGGAGTCCTGAGTTAGATCATCACCTCATGTACTCTGTCATGTTTGGTTCCACATCCCACAAAGCACCATTCTCTAGAAGCAGCTGGAGCCAAAGCGTTGGAGATGAAGAAGATGAAAAAATCTGTAATGTGTTGTTCACCAGTGGTCACGTCCACTCGCTCACTGTCTAATGCTTATACCAGTACATCCTGCAGCAAATCTGAACTGCTCCCCCCAACCTTCTCCCACATCCACCCCTGCTATGCTCATTTAATTTTACTCGGATCATTTTAATCATGGGAGTCGCTCACTTGTACAGTAATGTCAGGGAAAAATGGAACATGGCAATTTATTATCATTGTCATCAGCCCAAAAATATGTATTTCCTTGGATTAAATGAAATGCAAAATATGTGAAGCGCATTATCTCTCTTCTACACTAGATCAGATTAGAAGTTGAACAGTCACATGTATATGGTTGCAGGTGTAATTACATGGGACAGTGAAATATTCAACCCCGAGCTCCAACAATGAGAAATAAAAACAATACAAGTAATAACTAAAAATAGAAATGAAATACATATTAACACTGTAACAATGGGGGGAGGAGGACAGGGGGAGGCTGACTAGTGGTGGATATTCAGCAGCCTGATGATCTAGTGGTAGAAGCTCTTGGCCAGTCTTCCAGTTTTTGCCATGATGCTCCTGTAATGCTCGCATCTTAGTGATGGAAGCGGGGAGAACAAACCATGGCTGTGGTCCCTGATGATCTTCTTGGCATGCCTGGGACGCCTGGTGTTGTAGGTGTCCTGGAGGGCAGGCAGTGTGCACCCACCCTCTGCAGCGCCTTGAGGTCTGCGGCGGTGTAG
This sequence comes from Oncorhynchus mykiss, assembly GCF_057628025.1. Classification (NCBI taxonomy): domain Eukaryota; kingdom Metazoa; phylum Chordata; class Actinopteri; order Salmoniformes; family Salmonidae; genus Oncorhynchus; species Oncorhynchus mykiss. Next base: position 12,613,721 of record NC_143037.1, read on the forward strand.
TTGCCCTGCCAGGCTGTGATGCAGCCCGGTAGTATGCTCTCGATGGTGCTCCTGTAGAACACTGTGAGGGTCCTTGGGGACAGGGCGGATTTCTTCATTATCTTGAGGTTGAAGAGTCGCTGTCGTGCCTTCTTCACCGCGGTGTCCGTATGGTCAGCTGCTCGGAGATACGCAGAGGAACTTTACGTTTTTGACTGTGTTCACAGCAGCCCTGTTGATGAGGATGGATGCATGCCCATGCCCGTGCCCAGTTCCTCCTGAAGTCCACAATTAGCTCCTTTGTTTTTATGACGTTGAGGGAGATGTTGTCTACCTCCTCCCTGTAGGCAATCTCGTCATTATTGGTAATCAGGACTTCTACTGTCGTGTCGTCATCGAACGTGGGTATACAGGGAGTACAGGACGGGACTGTCGACGCACCCTTGTTGGACCCCCGTGTTGAGAGTCCGTGTTGAGGAGGTAATGTTGCCTACCTTCACCACTTGGGGAACGGCCTGACAGGAAGTCCAGGACCCAGTTGCATAGGGAGGAGTTCAGACTCAGGGCCGTGAGCTTTGTGGTGAGCTAAGAGGGCACTATGGTATTGAAGGCCGAGCTGTAGTTGATGAACAACATCCTCACATACTGCATGCATTCCTTTTGTCCTTTTGTACATGAAAAATTTACCCATGTAGAAATGTAATATAGAAATATACTTTGTCAGGAGCAGTGCTCATTTCCGGTGCCGGTACTGTTTATATTTGGTTGCAGGAGCTCCACAATACTGTTGAGCTAATATTCTGTAAGAGGAACAGGAGCTCAAGCAGTAGAACATTTGAGGTGTCAGTACTCTGCTCCGGTGAGCTCTGCCCAAGTCAAGCACTGGTCAGGAGACAATTCACAAACTAGCTGCTCACTCCTATAGGCTTTTCTTTCAAACTGTACGGCCTTTTTTAAAGTGTGTGAAGAAAGCCTCGGAGACCATGAGAAACGAATGCAAATGCTTACATTCCGTGCCAAGGTCTTCATAACATTGGTATTCATAAAATAAACTAATGTACTCTGTGCACTTTATAGCTCAAGAGAGAATGAATGTATTCAATAATCAGTAGGGTTTTCAATGTCTGGTATGCTTGAGATAGACACTGGGTGAAATAAAATGGTTTACGTCTCTCCACGATATGCCCAACACCAGTACGCCTACTAACAAAATATGACTGCCTTTGAGAGTACTCTATCTGGGTAATTCCACAAGAGATAATGGACTAAGATCAGCATGTCTCGCTGCCTGTCCTATTGTAAATGCTTGCTCTGCATGGGGTGAATGGGAACAATGATTCATGAGTAAACAGAGCTAGCTGACCCAGCAGCCTTCTCCTCGTATCCAGGAGGCAGGAGCCCAGTATGATCCGACAGGGAGCCAAGCCTCCACTGTCTACCCATCACCAGTCACAGGTACTCTGCCAGCTTGCAGGACCATGCCAGGATGCCATCCCATGTGCCAGCTGCTGAGGGACCTGCATGACTCCGCTCACTGCTGGTCAAATGTCAGCCCACAGCTGCCGGGAAACAGAGAGGGAAGTGCTGTCTGTGTCTGTACTGTAACTCAAACAGCACCAGCCACTAATGTGTTCTTTTAACCATCAGTGTAGAATAACAACCATCTGGCTGCTGTACGCAAACACAACTGGAGTAGAGCAGGGGATGAGGTAAGATTAGAGTCATAAGGAACAAATGAATAATGTGTAGATGGTATAACACGTGTAACGAATGGAGATGTTCAGGCACAAAGAACTGAGCTTCCGGAAAGCCGGCCTATTTTTCCAATTGATGAATTGATCAGACGAGAGTGACATGTTGTCCGTCTGTCTAACAGCTGAATCACTGTTGTGAATTACAGATCCTTCTGCTTTTTCTGTCCAGCACCTGAAGAAGTGAAATTATCTTTCATCAAATGTTTAAATAATTCACAAGGAAGAAGTCCCTTAGCACATTAGAGAAAAGATGCAGCCAGTGAACCAAGTCTCACTGCAATTCCTCATAGACATTTGGAATATTCACTTGTGTGCAGTCATCTCTCTTGTTTGTTTAGTGAGTGTAAAAACAAACCTAGCAACCTTTTTAAACTCGGCTCTCTCGTTTTCCCTGTAGATATTGGCTTTGTTCCATGCATTGTTCCCACTTCCCAGAGTCCTCTCTGGTAAACTCTTGCTATTGTCTGTGTATATATAGGTGGAGAAGTACATTGTACGTTGTTGCCTTGACAGCAACATACAGCATCATTACAAGGCACAAGCAAAAGGGTGGTGAGCAAAACCCTAAGAGACACTTCCCAACCAAAGTGTGTGTGTGTGCGTGTGTGCCTGTGTGTGTGTGTGCGTGCGTGTGTGTGTCTGCGTTGTCATCTGTTGATTGAACATGCAGATCTCCTTTGCGGATGTGTGTTTTTAATCAGTGCACTTCTGAGTACAGGGACCCTGATTTTCCAATCAGGCAGAAGAAGCATTGTAGTTGGGAATTCAGCTAGGAACAAACTGCAGTAAACAGAAGAAACAACCATGTGGAATGTAAATGAAATCATTACTGAAGGTGACAGGGTTTTGTAACATGAACACATAACATACACATACTGGTGCTTATTCAAATGTTACATAGCCAGGCATTCTAATCAGCTGTCAGAAACATGCTTCAAACACAGTAAACCGCTTCAAGTGCAAGATGAGGCTTTCACATGTCCATATGCTGTCACCATACAGCAACAGTAATCATCAACTCAAATGGAACTCTATGTTTGCATTAAACTGCACCTCAGTGTCCAAATGGCAAGTTACTTATCAGTCCTTATAGCCTGATGTACCTTGATAGGAAAACTTCAGACTGTATTTCACTCAATCCAAGTCACAGCTGTTTTTCAAGGGCGCCGACAACAGTCGAACATTCGCAGATAAGGAGAGTCAAGAGGTTGGATGTGAGTACATTTCATGTGTCTTTCTTGCAAAGGTCTGCTAGCTAAGCAGAGGTATCTGCTGGAGCCAGAATGAGGTTAGGTTACTCAGCCAGCTCTCCTAGAGACTGGAGCCAGAATGAGGTTAGGTTACTCAGCCACACTGCTAGAGACTGGAGCCAGCCTGAGGTTAGGTTACTCAGCCAGCTCTCCTAAAGACTGGGGCCAGCCTGAGGTTAGGTTACTCAGCCACACTGCTAGAGACTGGAGCCAGAATGAGGTTAGGTTACTCAGCCACACTGCTAGAGACTGGAGCCAGCCTGAGGTTAGGTTACTCAGCCAGCTCTCCTAGAGACTGGAGCCAGAATGAGGTTAGGTTACTCAGCCAGCTCTCCTAGAGACTGGAGCCAGAATGAGGTTAGGTTACTCAGCCACACTGCTAGAGACTGGAGCCAGCCTGAGGTTAGGTTACTCAGCCAGCTCTCCTAGAGACTGGAGCCAGAATGAGGTTAGGTTACTCAGCCACACTGCTAGAGACTGGAGCCAGCCTGAGGTTAGGTTACTCAGCCAGCTCTCCTAAAGACTGGGGCCAGCCTGAGGTTAGGTTACTCAGCCACACTGCTAGAGACTGGAGCCAGCCTGAGGTTAGGTTACTCAGCCACACTGCTAGAGACTGGAGCCAGAATGAGGTTAGGTTACTCAGCCAGCTCTCCTAGAGACTGGAGACAGAATGAGGTTAGGTTACTCAGCCAGTGTTGCTAGAGACTGGAGCCAGCCTGAGGTTAGGTTACTCAGCCAGCTCTCCTAGAGACTGGAGCCAGAATGAGGTTAGGTTACTCAGCCACACTGCTAGAGACTGGAGCCAGAATGAGGTTAGTTTACTCAGCCAGTGTTGCTAGAGACTGGAGCCAGCCTGAGGTTAGGTTACTCAGCCACACTGCTAGAGACTGGAGCCAGCCTGAGGTTAGGTTACTCAGCCACACTGCTAGAGACTGGAGCCAGCTTGAGGTTAGGTTACTCAGCCAGCTCTCCTAGAGACTGGAGCCAGAATGAGGTTAGGTTACTCAGCCAGCTCTCCTAGAGACTGGAGCCAGCCTGAGGTTAGGTTACTCAGCCACACTGCTAGAGACTGGAGCCAGCCTGAGGTTAGTTTACTCAGCCAGTGTTGCTAGAGACTGGAGCCAGAATGAGGTTAGGTTACTCAGCCAGCTCTCCTAGAGACTGGAGCCAGCCTGAGGTTAGGTTACTCAGCCACACTGTTAGAGACTGAAGCCAGCCTGAGGTTAGGTTACTCAGCCACACTGCTAGAGACTGGATCCAGAATGAGGTTAGGTTACTCAGCCAGCTCTCCTAGAGATTTGAGCCAGCCTGAGGTTAGGTTACTCAACCACACTGCTAGAGACTGGAGCCAGAATGAGGTTAGTTTACTCAGCCAGTGTTGCTAGAGTCTGGAGCCAGAATGAGGTTCGGTTACTCAGCCAGCTCTACTAGAGACTGGAACCAGCCTGAGGTTTGTTTACTCAGCCAGTGTTGCTAGACACTTGAGCCAGAATGAGGTTAGGTTACTCAGCCAGTGTTGCTAGACACTGGAGCCAGAATGAGGTTAGGTTACTCAGCCAGCTCCCTTGAGACTGGAGCCAGAATGAGGTTAATTTACTCAGCCAGTGTTGCTAGACACTGGAGCCAGAATGAGGTTAGGTTACTCAGCCAGCTCTCCTAGAGACTGGAGCCAGAATGAGGTTAGGTTACTCAGCCACACTGCTAGAGACTGGAGCCAGCCTGACGTTAGGTTACTCAGCCAGCTCTCCTAGAGACTGGGGCCAGAATGAGGTTTGGTTACTCAGCCAGCTCTCCTAGAGACTGGAGCCAGAATGAGGTTAGGTTACTCAGCCAGCTCTCCTAGAGACTGGAGCCAGAATGAGGTTAGGTTACTCAGCCACACTGCTAGAGACTGGAGCCAGCCTGAGGTTAGGTTACTCAGCCAGCTCTCCTAGAGCCTGGAGCCAGAATGAGGTTTGTTTACTCAGCCAGTGTTGCTAGACACTGGAGCCAGAATGAGGTTAGGTTACTCAGCCAGCACTCCTAGAGACTGGAGCCAGAATGAGGTTAGTTTACTCAGCCAGTGTTGCTAGACACGAGCCAGAATGAGGTTAGGTTACTCAGCCAGCTCTCCTAGAGACTGGAGCCAGAATGAGGTTAGGTTACTCAGCCACACTGCTAGAGACTGGAGCCAGCCTGAGGTTAGGTTACTCAGCCTGCTCTCCTAGAGACTGGAGCCAGCCTGAGGTTAGGTTACTAAGCCAGCACTGCTAGAGACTGGAGCCATAATGAGGTTAGGTTACTCAGCCAGCACTGCTAGAGACTGGAGCCAGCCTGAGGTTAGTTTACTCAGCCACACTGCTAGAGACTGGAGCCAGAATGATATTAGTTTACTCAGCCAGCTCTCCTAGAGACTGGAGCCAGAATGAGGTTAGGTTACTCAGCCACTTTGCTAGAGACTGGAGCCAGCCTGAGGTTAGGTTACTCAGCCAGCTCTCCTAGAGACTGGAGCCAGCCTGAGGTTACGTTACTCAGCCAGCACTGCTAGAGACTGGAGCCAGAATGAGGTTAGGTTACTCAGCCAGCACTGCTAGAGACTGGAGCCAGAATGAGGCTAGGTTACTCCAGCCGTCCATGGGCATTAGTGTGAGATGCATCACAGCAGGTGGCCTGGATGACAAGGGAAAAATATGTACATGGGCCTGTCTGCTCTTCTCTTCCCCACCATCTGGCCTGTCTGCCTTTCTCTTCCTCAGACTCTGGCCTGTCTGCCCTTCTCTTTCCCAGCCTCTGGCCTGTCTGCCCTTCTCTTCCCCAGCCTCTGGCCTGTCTGCCTTTCTCTTCCTCAGACTCTGGCCTGTCTGCCCTTCTCTTTCCCAGCCTCTGGCCTGTCTGCCCTTCTCTTCCCCAGCCTCTGGCCTGTCTGCCCTTCTCTTCCCCAGCCTCAGGCCTGTCTGCCCTTCTCTTCCCCAGCCTCAGGCCTGTCTGCCCTTCTCTTCCCCAGCCTCAGGCCTGTCTGCCCTTCTCTTCCCCAGCCTCAGGCCTGTCTGCCCTTCTCTTCCCCAGCCTCAGGCCTGTCTGCCCTTCTCTTCCCCACCATCTGGCCTGTCTGCCTTTCTCTTCCTCAGCCTCTGGCCTGGTATGTCTGCCCTTACCTTCCCCAGCCTCTGGCCTGGCCTGTCTGCCCTTCCCTTCCCCAGCCTCTGGTCTGTCTGCTCCTCTCTTCCCCAGCCTCTGGTCTGGCCTGTCTGCCCTTCTCTTCCCCAGCCTCTGGTCTGGCCTGTCTGCCCTTCTCTTCCCCAGCCTCTGGTCTGGCCTGTCTGCCCTTCTCTTTTCCAGCCTCTGGCTTGTCTGCCCTTCTCTTTCCCAGCTTCTGGCCTGGCCTGTCTGCCCTTCTCTTCCCTAGCCTCTTGCCTGGGTTCATACACTCTAAATGTTCTTTGGGAAGGGTGATGGTTCTATGTGGTAACCATAATGACTTAAATAACCCTTTGAGTTCTTCAATGGTTCTTTACAGTTCACAAAATGTATTTTCGCTCTTTTAGTGATAATTAAAATGTAGAGGAGGTGGCTCTGTCACGTTCACTGTCTTCAAACTCCGTATCATAGATGAGCCAAGGCGCAGCGTGCATGTAATTCCACATCTTTTCATAAAGTAAAACTTTCACAGCAAAAAAAAACAGGTAAACAGAAACCGACCGTGACACAACCGTGGCGCACACAAACACACACAGAAAATAAATAATTACCCACAAACACACACAGACAATAAATAATTACCCACAAAGGTGGGGGAAAGGCTGCCTAAGTATGATTCCCAATCAGAGACAACGATAGACAGCTGCCTCTGGTTGGGAACCACACGCGGCCAAAAGCAAAGAAATAGAAAACATAGAATGCCCACCCAAATCACACCCTGACCTAACTAAATAGAGAAATAAAACGGCTCTCTAAGGTCAGGGCGTGACAGGCTCATTATAATATTGTTGGGCATGGCTTGCTCACAGATCGTTTTGTGCAATCGTGAGTGAGCGTGTCATTCCAGTTTATCTCGTGTTATTATTACATATTATGTATGACTGTGGCTAGTGATTGTGTCTTGGGAAAGACTCATGTATGGCCTTGTGTAATTTGAGAACAGTTAACTAAATCAGTCAGTGGTTCTCAGTTCTCTCCTCAGGGACCCCCAGATGTTCCAGAGGTAGCTCACTAGATTCAACTTGTCACTTAACACAATAATAACACCTATGGAAGTTTAACAATATAATATGGCTGACCAGAATTAAAAGCCCTGTATGGTTTTACAAACTAATCTACAAAGAACCTTTGAGATTGAGAAATATACTTTACAGAACCAATCTCTATAAAGGTTCTATATAGAACCATATAGGGTTGCAACCATAGCGCCACCCTGTTTTTGTGCTATACAGTATATGTACAGTACCAGTCAAATGTTTGGACACACCTACTAATTAAAAAGTTGTTCTTTATTTTTATTATTTTCTACATTGTAGAATGATAGTGAAGACATCAAAACTATGAAATAACACATATGGAATCATGTAGTAACCTAAAAAGTGTTAAACAAATATTTTATATTTGAGATTCTTCAAAGTAGCCTCCCTTTGCCTTGATGACAGCTTTGCACACTCTTGGCAATTTCTCCACCAGCTTCAAGAGGAATGCTTTTAGGAGGGTTTGCTTTAAGAGGGTTGCTTTTACTTCAATCTGCAGTCCAACCCATCCCAAACCATCTCAATTAGGTTGAGATCGGGTGATTGTGGAGACCAGTTCATCTGATGCAGCACTCCATCACTCTCCTTCTTAGTCAAATAGCCTTTACACAGCCTGGAGGTGTGTTGGGTCATTGTCCTGTTGAAAAACAAATGATAGTCCCACTAAGTGCAAACCAGGTGGGATGGCATATCGCTGCAGAATGTTGTGGTAGCTATGCTGGTTAAGTGTGCCTTGAATTCTAAATAAATCTCAGTTAGTGCCACCAGCAAAGCACCATCACACCTCCTCATCCGTGCTTAATTGTGGAAACCACATATGTGGAGATCATCTGTTCACCTACTCTGTGTCTCACAAAGACACAGCGGTTGGAACCAAAAATGTCAAATTTCAACTCATCAGACCAAAGGACGAATTTCCACCTGTCTAATGTCCATTGCTCATGTTTCTTGGCCCAAGCAAGTCTCTTCTTATTGTTGGTGTCCTTTAGTAGTGGTTTCTTTGCAGCAATTCAACCATGAAATCCTAGACCCACTTCAATTTTCATTCCACCCCAACAGATTCACAGATGATGCAATCTCTATTGTACTCCACACTGCCCTTTCACACCTGGACAAAAGGAACACCTATGTGAGAATGCTATTCATTGACTACAGCTCAGCGTTCAACACCATAGTACCCTCAAAGCTCATCACTAAGCTAAGGACCCTGGGACTAAACACCTCCCTCTGCAACTGGATCCTGGACTTCCTGACGGGCCACTCCCAGGTGGTGAGGGTAGGTAACAACACATCTGCCATGCTTATCTTCAACACAGGGGCCCCTCAGGGGTGTGTGCTCAGTCCCCTCCCGTACTCCCTGTTCACTCATTACTGCACAGCCAGGCACGACTTCAACACCATCATTAAGTTTGCAGATGACACAACAGTAGTAGGCCTGATCGCCGACAACAATGAGACAGCTTAGGGCCTCCCGGGTGGCGTACTGGTTAAGGGCGCTGTACTGCAGCGCGCCAGCTGTGCCACCAGAGACTCTGGGTTCGCGCCCAGGCTCTGTCGTAACTGGCCGCGACCGGGAGGTCCGTGGGGCGACGCACAATTGGCCTAGCGTCGTCCGGCTTGGCCGGTAGGGATATCCTTGACAAGGCAGGCCGGGCGCAGTGCACGCTAACCAAGGTTGCCAGGTGCACACGGTGTTTCCTCCGACACATTGGTGCAGCTGTGCGGCTTGGTTGGGTTGTGTATCGGAGAACGCATGACTTTCAACCTTCGTCTCTCCCATTGTAGCGATGAGACAAGATAGAAGCTACTAACAATGGGATACCACGAAATTGGGGAGAAAAAGGGGTAAAATTAAATGAATAAAAAAATAAACAATGAGACGGCTTATAGGGAGCTCAGAGACCTGGCCGTGTGGTGCAAGGACAACAACCTCAACGTGATCAAGACAAAAGAGATGATTGTGGACTACATTGTGGACTACAGGAAAAGGAGGATCGAGCATGCCCCCATTCTTATCGACAGGGCTTGAGTGGAGCAGGTTGTGAGCTTCAAGTTCCTTGGCGTCCACATAACAAACAAAACATGGTCCAAGCACACCAAGACAGTCGTGAAGAGGGCACGACAAAACCTATTCCCCCTCAGGAAACTTGGCATGGGTCCTCAGATCCTCAAAAGGTTCTACAGCTGCACCATCGAGAGCATCCTGATGGGTTGCATCACTGCTCGGCCTCTGACTATGGCAACTGCTCGGCCTCTGACTGCAAGGCACTACAGAGGGTAGTGTGTATGGCCCAGTACAAGCTTCCTGCCATCCAGGACCTATATAACAGGTGGTGTCAGAGGAAGGCCCTAGTCATAGACTGCTCTCTCTGCTATACTGAGGTCAGAGACCTGGCCGTGTGGTACTGGAGTGCCAAGTCTAGGTCCAAGAGGCTTCTAAACAGCTTCTACCCCCAAGCCATAAGACTCCTGAACATCTAATCAAATGGCGACCCAGACTATTTGCATTGCCCCCCCCCTTAACGCTGCTGCTACTCTCTGTTTTTATCTATGCATAGTCACTTTAATAACTCTACCTACATGTACATATTACCTCAATTACCTCGACTAACCGGTGCCCCCGCACATTGACTCTGTACCGGTGCCCCGGTATATAGCCTCTGTATTGTTATTTTACAGCTGCTCTTTAATTATTTGTTACTTTTTTTAGGTATTTTTCTTAATTAAAACGGCATTGTTGGTTAAGGGCTTGTAAGTAACCATTTCACTGTAAGGTCTACTACACCTGTTGTATTCGGCACATGTGACAAATAACATTTGATTTGATTTGAAGGCGTGATTCACACAGTCTCCTCTGAACAGTTGATGTTGAGATGTGTCTGTTACTTGAACTCTGTGAAGCATTTCTTTGTGCTGCAATCTGAGGTGCAATTAACTCGAATGAACTTATGCTCTGTAGCAGAGGTAACTCTGGGTCGTCCTTTCCTGTGGCGGTCCTCATGAGAGCCAGTTTCATCATAGTGCTTGATGGTTTTTGCGACTGCATTTAAAGAAACTGTAACGGTTGTCGTCTTCCTCTTCTGAGGAGGAGTAGGAAATATCGGACCAATATGCAGCGGGGTAAGTGTTCGTCATATTTATTACACTGAACACAGAAAACAAACGAACAAGAGAATAAAGGAAAACCGAAACAGTCCCGCATGGTGAAAACACTGAAACGGAAAATAACCCCCACAAACAAAAGTGGGAAAACAGGCTACCTAAATATGGTTCTCAGTCAGAGACAACGATTGACAGCTGCCTCTGATTGGGAACCATACCAGGCCAAACACATAAAAATATAAACACAAGAACAAAACATAGAATGCCCACCCCAACTCACGTCCTGACCAACCTAAAATAGAGGTCCATAGAGAGCCTCTACAAAAGGAACTAAGGTCAGGACGTGACAGAAACGTTCAAAGTTCTTGACATTTTCCGTATTGACTGACCTTAATGTCTTAAAGTAATGATGGACTGTCGTTTCTCTTTGCTTATTTGAGCTGTTCTTGCCATAGTATGGACTGGGTCTTTTACCAAATTGGGCTATCTTCAGTATACCATCCCTACCTTGTCACAGCACAAATAATTGGCTCAGTCATTAATAGGAAGGAATTAAATTCCACAAATTAACAAGTAAGAAGGAACACCTGTTTATTGAAATGCATTCCAAGTGACTACCTCATTGAGCTGGTTGAGATAATGTGTGCAAAGCTGTCAAGGCAAAGGGTGGCTGCTTTGAAGAATCTCAAATATAACATATGTTTTGATTTGTTTAACACTTTTTTGTTTACTACATGATTCCATATGTGTTATTTCATAGTTTTGATGTCTTTACTATTTTCTACATTGTAGAATAATAGTAAAAATAAAGAAAAACCCTTGAATGAGTAGGTGTGTCCAAACTTTTGACTGGTACTGTATAAACATTGCATTCGGAAAGTATTCATGCTCCTTGACTTTTTCCACATTTGTTACGTTACAGCCTTCTTCATCAAGGATCTCTCTGTACTTTTCTTCGTTCATCTTCCCCTCAATCCTGACTAGTCTCCCAGTCCCTGCCGCTGAAAAACAACCCCACAGTATGATGCTGCCACTACCATGCTTCACCTTTGGGATGGTCCCAGGATTCCTCCAGATGTGACAATTGGCATTCAGGCCAAAGAGTTCAATCTTGGTTTCATCAGACCAGAGATTCTTGTTTCTCATGGTCTGAGAGTCTTTTTGGTGCCTTTTGACAAACTCCAAGCGGGCTGTCATGTGCCTTTTACTGAGGAGTGGCTTCCGTCTGGTCACTCTACCATAAAGGCCTGATTGGTGGAGTGCTGCAGAGATGGTTGTCCTTGTGGAAGGTTCTCCCATCTCCACAAAGGAACTCTGGATCTCTGTCAGAGTGCCCATCGGGTTCTTGGTCATCTCCCTAACCAAGGCCCTTCTCTCCCAATTGCTTAGTTTGGCCAGGCTGTCAGCTCTAGAAAGATTATTGGTAGTTCTAAACTTCTAACATTTAAGAATGATGGCGGCCACTGTGTTCTTGGGGAACTTCAATGCTGCAGAAATGTTTTGGTACCCTTCCTCAAATCTGTGCCTCGACAAAATCCTGTCTTGGCTCTCTATGGACCTCATGGCTTGGTTTTTGCTCTTACATGCACTGTCAACTGTGGGACCTTATATAGACAGGTGTGTGCCTTTCCAAATCATGTCCAATCAATTGAATTTATCACAGGTGGACTCCAATCAAGTTGTAGAAACATCTCAAGGATAATCAATGGAAACAGGATTCACCTGAGCTCAATTTCGAGCCTCATCACAAAGGGTCTGAATACTTATGTCAATAAGGTGTTTTTTGTGTTGATTTTTTAAACATTTGCAAAAGTGTATAAAAAACTGTTTTTGCTTTGTCATTATGGGCTATTATGTGTAGAATGATGAGGGAAAACATGTATTTTATCCATTTTAGAATAAGGCTGTAACATAACAAAATGTGGAAAAAGTCAAGGGGTCTGAATACTTTCCGAATACACTGTACATAACTTTATTGAATGGTTCTTTGCCGTATGCACTGTATATAACCTTATTTAATGGTTCTTTATAGAACCTTAGGAAAGGGTTCTATATAGCACCAAAAAGGGTTCCACTATGGTTACAAGGCAAAGAACCCCCATCTGGTAATATTTAGAACCATTATTTGTTGTGTGTACTGGACCTAGGCTAGGTGTGGGTTGGAAGCTTGACAGCCACTCTAACTGCACAACAATTGATGTCAGAAATGTGTGTCCAGAGGGTAGCACTGTGTAATTAACGGGGGCTGAACTGGCCAGTGCTTGCCATAATTGGAATGAACGTACGTGGACGTTAGTACCTTCAGGCTCAGGCACCATCAAAGCCTGATATCTGGCAGGCTATTAGTCCCTGTCTGGACTGCAGCATCAGAGTGTGTGGAAAGCAGGCATGCTTCAGAGAAGATGGTCAAGATGTCAAATGTAATTTTAGCTTGGCCGGCTCCCTGGTTTTCATGAACGTCAATAGCTGACAATTTTCAGAGGTTATGCATCATTCAAATGCTGCTGGACTCAACTAATTGGTCTCCTCTGATTTGAAAACATTTCAGTCTAGCAGTCGTTGAAGTTTTTTTTTCTCCATCAGAACTTTTCATTCTCAGAAAACAAGTAATATGAGTCAGAAGCTTTTGTTGTCCTGGGCTTATTTCTCTCTCTACTTGTGCTTTTCTGAAAGAAAGTAACAATATCCCATAAAAGAGCACTCGAGAAGAGTGAGTTTTACACCACAAGGGAACGTTTACTGCCCAGAGAACCTGCTTGTAGTTTTATCACATCTCTGTCAATCAACTCCTCACTGCATTTCTAAGGAACTTCTTTTCTTTTCTCGTAAAGGAACACTTTTGGTTGAGAATATGCAAATCCAAGGCCGAGTGGAAGACCCAGGCAGAACCATCTCTCTCTCCCTCCGAGACAACTACAACCACTGGGTCATACTGGACCCGGTCAGACAAAGGCTGTACCTCAACAGCACCGGCAGGGCCCTCGACCGAGACGTAAGTCCTCTGACGCTCACTATGACTATCCATATGTTTGTCTGTGGAGAATAGAACTCAAAAGGGTTTGTGGGTTTGGGTTCCTCTAAAGAAAAAAGTGTTCACTGCAGGTTAGCTATACATGTACATTCCCTTAAACTACATCCTGAGGTAAAGCGAAGCTCCACAGGATAATGTAGCTTCTTTCTTTTCAGTGTTTTGTTTGTTGTTCATTCTTCTATTGGACATGTATACATTCATAGTGTACTGCACATGTCCACCACAGTACAGTGGGTAAAAGCTTCTGCTAAATGGTATATGCTTATGTACCGGTGTTAGAGTAGTTTGTGATAATCACAGAGATTATAAGGTTGACTCTGAGGCATACCTTCCGCTAGATGTTGTACACATTCATATCAGTCCTGTACTTCAGTGTGAACCAGTTTGAAAGGAGACACATGGCCATAGAATTAGGAAAAATAACTCTCAAATGACTCTGTCTCCCCCTGTCCTCGGTTTGTACTGAAACGATACCTATTTAGTCTCTCTAGGCAGACGTTCCCCTAGGTCTGGGATTTCCGAGACTAAAACGTCTTCCTTCCTTTTAGCCCCCGTCCTACATCCATTCCATCGTTGTCCAGGTCCAGTGCACCAATGAGCTGGTCGGGACCGTCATTTTACACGAGGTGCGCATTGTGGTGAGGGATCGCAATGACAACGCACCCCGATTCCAGCAGCCTCGCTACTATGTCGCCATAAATGAGGTGAGGCCCCCAGGACAGCCTAGTTAAATTTTTTATTACAATCCAAGACGATGTGTGAGCAGTATCTCATTACTTAGCATTAAATATTTCAGTCTGTTCAACCTGAATAGGGCCATGCGATTTGAAAAAAAATGCTGTAAAAATGTGAAATATTAGCCGTTGTTCAGTGACCGTGGACTGGTAGGGACGGGTAATAACTTCAAATCTAATTACATGTATTCAGATGGAACTTTTTGACTGTTAAAAAAGGGGCTTTGGTCATTAAAATGACTGTAACGGTAATACATGACTGGGTAATATAATGACATACGTATCATGCGTGGACCATGGCCCATTCTGGAGACTTCCTGATTCTCTGTGTGGTTTAACAGTGGTGGCCCATATCCCATTCTGGAGACTTCCTGTCCTGATTCTCTGTGTGGTTTAACAGCGGTGGCCCATATCCCATTCTGGAGACTTCCTGTCCTGATTCTCTGTGTGGTTTAACAGTGGTGGCCCATATCCCATTCTGGAGACTTCCTGTCCTGATTCTCTGTGTGGTTTAACAGTGGTGGCCCATATCCCATTCTGGAGACTTCCTGATTCTCTGTGTGGTTTAACAGTGGTGGCCCATATCCCATTCTGGAGACTTCCTGTCCTGATTCTCTGTGTGGTTTAACAGTGGTGGCCCATATCCCATTCTGGAGACTTCCTGTCCTGATTCTCTGTGTGGTTTAACAGTGGTGGCCCATATCCCATTCTGGAGACTTCCTGTCCTGATTCTCTGTGTGGTTTAACAGTGGTGGCCCATAACCCATTCTGGAGACTTCCTGTCCTGATTCTCTGTGTGGTTTAACAGTGGTGGCCCATATCCCATTCTGGAGACTTCCTGTCCTGATTCTCTGTGTGGTTTAACAGTGGTGGCCCATATCCCATTCTGGAGACTTCCTGTCCTGATTCTCTGTGTGGTTTAACAGTGGTGGCCCATATCCCATTCTGGAGACTTCCTGTCCTGATTCTCTGTGTGGTTTAACAGTGGTGGCCCATAACCCATTCTGGAGACTTCCTGTCCTGATTCTCTGTGTGGTTTAACAGTGGTGGCCCATATCCCATTCTGTAGACTTCCTGTCCTGATTCTCTGTGTGGTTTAACAGTGGTGGCCCATAACCCATTCTGGAGACTTCCTGTCCTGATTCTCTGTGTGGTTTAACAGTGGTGGCCCATATCCCATTCTGGAGACTTCCTGTCCTGATTCTCTGTGTGGTTTAACAGTGGTGGCCCATATCCCATTCTGGAGACTTCCTGTCCTGATTCTCTGTGTGGTTTAACAGTGGTGGCCCATATCCCATTCTGGAGACTTCCTGTCCTGATTCTCTGTGTGGTTTAACAGTGGTGGCCCATATCCCATTCTGGAGACTTCCTGTCCTGATTCTCTGTGTGGTTTAACAGTGGTGGCCCATAACCCATTCTGGAGACTTCCTGTCCTGATTCTCTGTGTGGTTTAACAGTGGTGGCCCATATCCCATTCTGTAGACTTCCTGTCCTGATTCTCTGTGTGGTTTAACAGTGGTGGCCCATAACCCATTCTGGAGACTTCCTGTCCTGATTCTCTGTGTGGTTTAACAGTGGTGGCCCATATCCCATTCTGGAGACTTCCTGTCCTGATTCTCTGTGTGGTTTAACAGTGGTGGCCCATATCCCATTCTGGAGACTTCCTGTCCTGATTCTCTGTGTGGTTTAACAGTGGTGGCCCATATCCCATTCTGGAGACTTCCTGTCCTGATTCTCTGTGTGGTTTAACAGTGGTGGCCCATATCCCATTCTGTAGACTTCCTGTCCTGATTCTCTGTGTGGTTTAACAGTGGTGGCCCATATCCCATTCTGGAGACTTCCTGAATTTTGATTAGTGCTTTTTGAGGTCGGTGCGGTTTCGGTTCGATTATTCAAAAATAATCCGGCTTTTTCGATTTAGGTTTCAAATTTTTTGAGGCACATTAAATGCACTATGCATTATCTGGGTTGAATGCTGTAACAACACTGAATAAAACAATGAATAAAAGTCCCATGATTCTTGTATCTGCCCATTTCGGCTTATCACTTATTAACCATAATTTACTCACATTGCTTTACTTAAAATAAAGTGATGTGTTTTATTTGATTACTTTATTATTTAATTCCAAGTCATCTCATCTCTATAGAGCTGCTGCCTATGCTGTCTGACAAAATCACTATTTTAGCAGTTCTTCAAAGTAAATAAGGCATACTTGTATGACTGCTGAATACCAACTATTAATCACTTAGATAATGTATTTTCAGGCTCGAGAAGCAACGGCTTTCTAACCCTCTCGATCACTGTGTTCTCTCTTCTCTCTGTCTCCGTGTCTGTTCCACACTGTTCATATTAAAGCTCATTGTAGTTAATTGCCACATTTTCTGCGCTAAACTATGTAGAATATTGGCTTGTTGGAAATTGCAACTCCCTACTACATTGACCTCCACGGGTCTCTATCTGGTTTAACAGTGGGACCTCCACGTGTCTCTATCTGGTTAACAGTGGGGCCTCCACGGGTCTCTATCTGGTTTAACAGTGGGGCCTCCACGGGTCTCTATCTGGTTAACAGTGGGGCCTCCACGGGTCTCTATCTGGTTAACAGTGGGGCCTCCACGGGTCTCTATCTGGTTAACAGTGGGACCTCCACGGGTCTCTATCTGGTTAACAGTGGGACCTCCACGGGTCTCTAGCTGGTTTAACAGTGGGACCTCCACGGGTCTCTAGCTGGTTTAACAGTGGGACACGGGTCTCTAGCTGGTTTAACAGTGGGACCTCCACGGGTCTCTATCTGGTTTAACAGCGGGACCTACACGGGTCTCTATCTGGTTAACAGTGGGACCTCCACGGGTCTCTAGCTGGTTTAACAGTGGGACCTCCACGGGTCTCTAGCTGGTTTAACAGTGGGACACGGGTCTCTAGCTGGTTTAACAGTGGGACCTCCACGGGTCTCTATCTGGTTTAACAGTGGGACCTACACGGGTCTCTATCTGGTTTAACAGTGGGACCTCCACGGGTCTCTATCTGGTTAACAGTGGGACCTCCACGGGTCTCTAGCTGGTTAACAGTGGGACCTACACGGATCTCTATCTGGTTTAACCCTTTACACTCGTACCCGTATGTATACGGGTTGAAAATGGCAGATTTAGACACTGATAAACACCTAAATTGGAACGTAGTGGCTGTACGGTAACATGCTATACTTAACCTTTCTGATCTCCCCATCCCGGATCCGGGATCGTGAATACAGACTCAAGCTCATTACCATAACGCAACGTTAACTATTCATGAAAATCGCAAATGAAATGAAATAAATATGCCATCTCTCAAGCTTAGCCTTTTGTAAACAACACTGTCATCTCAGATTTTCAAAATATGCTTCTCAACCATAGGAAAACAATAATTTGTGTAAAAGTAGCTAGCTAGCGTAGCATTTAGCGTTGGCATTAGCGTTAGCATCCAGCACGCAACATTTCAACAAAAACATAAAAGCCTTCAAATAAAATAATTTACCTTTGAAGAACTTCTGATGTTTTCAATGAGGAGACTCTCAGTTAGATAGCAGATGCTCAGTTCTTCCAAAAAGATTATTTGTGTATTAGAAATAGCTCCGTTTTGTACATCACATTTGGCTACCAAAAAAAAACGAAAATTCAGTCCTCAAAACGCGAACTTTTTTCAAAATTAACTCCATAATATCGACTAAAAACATGGCAAACGTTGTTTAGAATCAATCCTCAAGGTGTTTTTCACATATCTCTTCGATGATATATCGTTCGTGGAAGCATGGTTTCTCCTCTCAATCAAATGGAAAAATACTTGCACGTGGCTTTGCGCACCAGTTTCGACGCAGGACACCAGGCGGACACTTGGAAAATGTAGTCTCTTATGGTCAATCTTCCAATGATATGCCTACAAATACGTCACAATGCTGCCGACATCTTGGGGAAACGGCAGAAGGTCTAAGCTTATTCCTGTCGCATTCACAGCCATATAAGGAGACATTAGAAAACAGAGCTTCAGAAATTCTGCTCATTTCCTGTTTGACGTATCATCTTGGTTTCGCCTGTAGAATGAGTTCTGGGGCACTTACAGACAAAATCTTTGCAGATTCTGAAACTTCAGAGTGTTTTCTTTATATGCATAGTCAAGCATCTTTTCGTGAACGGGAACGTTTTTTATCCAAAAATGAAATAGCGCCCCTAGAGATGCAACTGGTTAAGCGAGGGGATGTGGTATATGGCCAATATACCACGGCTAAGGGCTGTTCTCACACACAATGTGATGCGTAGTGAGTGACTGGATACAGTTCTTAGCCGTGGTATATTGGCCCTATACCACAAACCTCTGAGGTACCTTATTGCTATTATAGACTGGTTACCAATGTAATTAGAGCAGTAAAAATAAATGTTTTGTCATACCCGTGGTATACGGTCTGATATACCACGGCTGTCAGCCAATCAGCATTCAGTGCTCGAACCACCCAGTTTATAAATGCCGTTTAACATCAGGCTCTCCGCTTCACAGCTCTGTATGGGTTTAGTCTGTTAGACGATCTGAACATGAGCACCGCCAGCGACAAGAAGTTGCCCCATCCCTCCCGCTAATTCAGCAACTTTTGCAAATGTTTTGTTGTCTGAGTGAGGGAAATGCTGTAAATGAAAGAGGACTCGATGTATTTTGAAAGGTGAGCCGTTGAGGATTATCATACAGACCTCTTTGATGTCATACAGTCAAGTCAAACACCCGCAAGTCCCAATGTGCACGTCACATTTCCATATCATAAAACTCATGTCAAATACAGTGTCAACGCTTATGATCACTATGTTTGATGTGCAGTTACAAGATGACATGGCATCACAAAGTTATTTGGAACGAACGAGCCCTTGTTTGTTTGTTAATTGTGAAGAAAATTAGCCGGGGCACATGCACCTGAACATACTCATGATTTCTTTCTTTGCAAACAAAAATGTCTATTTGTTTCTCTGAATTTCCTTCTGGCAGCCTAGCACTGTAAGGTCATATTTTATCGTTTAGCAATAGAACAAGCTTTCAAATCATGCCCACCTGACCCAGATTGTGATATATAATGGACTGTTTTGGGAATTACAGTAAATGTAAAATGCACATAAAATCAACAGTCTTGTGTCAGGTGAACTGTTGTGTACTCACCTCTGGTCTAATCATGTTCATATTGTCTCCAAACTGTTCCCTTTCAATTGCTACCATGGTTATGCATTTTAGCCCTTTCCACACACTGTAGGCCAATTCGCACGAGTGTAAAGGGTTAACAATGGGACCCACCAGTGGGACCTTCATGGGTCTCTATGTGGTTTAATGTGTAGGATCTTAATTTGACCCAGTTTGCTACAGCAGGAAAATAATCCTGCAGTAACAGGAAATGTGAATTATTATGTGGATTGTAATTAATGGGCATGTTTGTCGGGGTCGATCCATTTTTTTTTTTGTAAGGAAAAATCATTAATAATTTCAAAGTGGAAATTACAAACTTCAGAAACCTTTAAAAACTTCAAATACATTACAAGTTTAAAATGTCCTGCATTGCAGGAAAGTTCTCCTGCAATAGGGTGATCAAATTAAGATCCTACATCTGTAGGCCACTCTATGGCCTTCTGGGCATAGAAGGCCATAGAGTGGCTGGTGTGCCACCGTGGTCCAAAATAGTGACATGGGGATTTTGCAGCTTTTCCCTAATTGAAAGAGGTTCCCCTGAGTGTCATCCTAGTCGATTTAGCTCATTAGCAAGCAGCCTTGCAGAGTAGCTGAAGCTGCTGTTCTCAAACGGTTGGGCATGGTTGCTTTCCGTATTCTGCTCTGCAGTGTTTGAAATGTTAAGCTGACACAGAGATACAGAATGCAGTCCCTTGTCCATCAGTCAACATGGAGCGTCTAGTAGTACCTAAGCCCACATAATGGAGTTCTACAGGGCTGTCGAGGCGGAGAGAAAAATAAAATCTCTGTTGAAGACATGATTATTTGAATGTGTTGCAGCTGTATGCTCTTGTCAGACCTCAACACTGTTTATAAATGCCATTTTTTTTTTGATTTAACTGGGCAAGTCAGTTAAGAACAAATTCTTATTTACAATGACGGCCTACTCCGGCCAAACCCAGACGACGCTGGGCAAATTGTGCGCCGCCCTATGGGACTCCCAATCACGGCCGGATGTGATGTAGCCTGGATTCAAACCAGGTACTGTAGTGACGCCTCTTGCACTGAGATGCAGTGTCTTAGACCACAGTGCCACTTGGGTGCCATCAACTACATCTTAAAGAGCTGAATCCCTCACACGTGTTAATCAGGCACGTACTAGTCTTCAGGTGCGCAGGCAGCTTTAGATATGCCTTAACCTCCTTACAAGACCTTGTTTATCTCATATGGGGAGAATTGTTGGCCTCTCCTTGTATATCTCAATAAATGTACTACTATGACATGTAACATTCTGCTCAACCCCCTGTTATTATTCGATATCTCCCGTGTCATTTCTTGGTTATTAAAGGCACTGTACACTATTTGTCCTACATTAAAGAATTGATTACGACAGCCTTCATGCATACAGTCTGCTACGCAACGTTTATCATCGAGGCGCTGAAGTGCAGACGGAGGGACGTGGAGGGTTGATGTGCTCCCAGAGGTGTGTCTGCGGCGGGGGGGGGGGGGGGGGGGGGGGGGAGCCTTGCATCCCAATGAGGACAGACACCAGGATTCTCCCTTTTAATATAGACTCGCACGTTGTTAGCTCCTAAATAATGCATGCTTTACGTTGTTGTTTTTTGGCTAACAACACTGCCGAATGGATGGGGTGTATGGCCTTTCCTATTCTGTCGTCAACGACTTGGGATATTTTCAATTTGCACATGGGAAACATGAAATCCTGCCTCTACTTTCATTACAGCATCTCTTTAGAAATGACCTCTGATACCCCTGCTGTGGGTTTTCTATTAGATTTCTCCTATTCTGAGACTTGGTTTTTTTTCAATTCAGTACCAGTCAAACCATAGCTGAGATCAGTAGTGTTTCTCTGAACTGTCTCCTGTCTTCCTCTTGTCTCTGACATATTTTTGTGTTCCTGAAAAGTCTTGTCAGATATAAGAGTAGCAGAGGAGCTAAAATAAACATGTTTCCTCTGTGCTGCCAACAGATGCTAGACTATTATCTCCTCTTCTCACAGCTGATAGCGGTCCACTGTGGGGCTCAGGTATGACAGCTGATAGCGGTCCACTGTGGGGCTCAGGTATGACAGCTGATAGCGGTCCATTGTGGGGCTCAGGTATGACAGCTGATAGCGGTCCACTGTGGGGCTCAGGTATGACAGCTGATAGCGGTCCACTGTGGGGCTCAGGTATGACAGCTGATAGCGGTCCACTGTGGGGCTCAGGTATGACAGCTGATAGCGGTCCACTGTGGGGCTCAGGTATGACAGCTGATAGCGGTCCACTGTGGGGCTCAGGTATGACAGCTGATAGCGGTCCACTGTGGGGCTCAGGTATGACAGCTGATAGCGGTCCACTATGGGGCTCAGGTATGACAGCTGATAGCGGTCCACTGTGGGGCTCAGGTATGATAGCTGATAGCGGTCCACTGTGGGGCTCAGGTATGACAGCTGATAGAGGTCCACTGTGGGGCTCAGGTATGACTGATAGAGGTCCACTGAAGGCTCAGGTATGACTGATAGAGGTCCACTGTGGGGCTCAGGTATGACGGCTGATAGCGGTCCACTGTGGGGCTCAGGTATGACAGCTGATAGCGGTCCACTGTGGGGCTCAGGTATGACAGTTGATAGCGGTCGACTGTGGGGCTCAGGTATGACAGCTGATAGCGGTCCACTGTGGGGCTCAGGTATGACAGCTGATAGCACTCGTGCGCCTCGCTCCACATCTCAAAGACACTGTCAGTTGAAGGCACTTTCAGAAATCAAAGAACTTTACTTCAGGTTAACTGTTTATTTTTTTTATTTTTTTTGTAGTTTATTTTTCTCCCCAATTTCGTGATTGAGACCTTGTCTCATCGCTGCAACTCCCCAACAGATCAGGAGAGGCGAAGGTTGAGTCATGCATCCTCCGAAACATGACCCCGCCCAACCGCTCTTCTTAACACTGACAACCATAGTCAGCCTGCAGGCACCTGACCAGCTACAAGGAGTTGCTAAAGCGCAATGAGCCTAGTAAAGCCCCCCCCCCCCCCCCCCCCCTTAATCAGGATTTTAGCCGCCCAAAAAATAAAGACTTCTGAGATTTGAAAGAGATAGGATTTGCAACTCACAAGGATGCGACCAATTACATATCCAATTAGCACTGCCAAGTCAAAGGGTCGCAAAATCTGACTAAATGGTCTCATTCTGGAGCCCTGCAGCTTGTTGGTTTAGCTGTGACTGTGTGTCACATTCAGAATCATTGGTGTTGGATCATTAGTGTAGGATCATTAGTGTTCTGAAGAAGGTTGTTGTTGACCGAAGGCTTAGCACATGAAAAACTGACACTTGCATATGATTCAAGTGTGTGGGTAATTATTTTTATAGTTTGAATTGTTAGCACTGTCATTAGGTTGTAATAATGTCTTACAGTTGACCCCAGTTGGCACCACCATCTTCTCCGGCTTCACTGGGAATAATGGAGCCCTGGACATTGATGACGGCCCTAACGGACAGATTGAATACATCATCCAGTACAACCCAACTGACCCGGTACGTCACATCTCAACACTTACTGACACATTCTCTTTAAAGCCACGACTGATGGCAATCACACTTCACAGCCCAAAAAGATTGATGAAGACATTAGAGCAGTACGGTTTTACTCATGTCACTAAGTAGGAGTCAGAAGGACACACACGTCCTGTTGAGGCAATCTCTACCCCCGAGATCTCTGCACCTGCTCTGGCAGACAATGAATAGAGTAGAGTCCACTCTTAACCCAGGGCACTGTATCTCTTTGTGTCGCAGACCGCCAACAGGACGTTTGACATCCCTCTCACCCTCTCCGGCTCGGTGGTCCTTAGGGAGAGGCTCAACTACGAGGAAATCACCCGCTACCTGGTTCTCATCCAGGCCAATGTAAGTCTGTCTGTCGGTCGGTCGGTCGGTCGGTGTCTATGGTTTCCCGATAGAGATGGAAGTTAGGCTTAAGAGGGTTTTAACGACGCGTCGTTACAATGACGGCCGAAGAGGTAACATGCGTTTCCCAAAACAGAGAGAACGTTCGCTACGTGTGTCATTGGGATGACACTGAAAGGGTTGAAAGTAAGACAGCACTGCTCTCAGATCAGCTTTCCATTTTCAAATCTTACCTTAACATAATAATTATTAAACAATACTCACAATGGATCAACTCCTAAAGATACACTATACCTACAAAAGTATGTGGACACTGCATTAAATTAGTGGATTCAGCTATTTCAGCCACATCCGTTACTGACAGGTGTATAAAATAGAGCATACAGCCATGCAATCTCTGTAGACAAACATTGGCAGTAGAATGGCCTTATGGAAGAGCTCAATGACTTTCAACGTGGCACCGTCGTAGAATGCCACCCTTCCAACAAGTCAGTTCGTCAAATTTCTGCCCTGCTAGAGCTGATCAACCGATCAACTGTAAGTACTACTATTTTGAAGTGGAAATGTCTAGGAGCAACAACAGCTCAGCCGCGAAGTGGTAGGCAACACAAGCTCACAGAACGGGATCGCTGAGTGCTGAAGCACGTAGCGGGTAAAAAATGTCTGTCTTCAATTGCAACACTCACTACCAAGTTCCAACCTGCCTCTGGAAGCAACGTCAGCACAAGAACTGTTCGTCGGGAGCTTCATGTAATGGGTTTCCATGGCCGAGCAGCCGCACACAAACCTAAAATAACCATGCACAATGCCAATTGTCGGCTGGAGGGGTGTAAAACCTGCAACCATTGGACTCTGGAGCAGTGGAAACACATTCTCTGTAGTGATGAATCACGCTTCACCCTCTGGCAGTCCGACGGACAAATCTGGATTTGGCAAATTCCATGAGAACGCTATCTGCCCAAATGCATAGTGCCAACTGTAAAATTTGGTGGAGGAGGAATTATGGTCTGGAGCTGTTTTTCATGGTTCAGGCTAGGCCCCTTAGTTCCAGTGAATGGGAATCTTAACGCTGCAGCATACGATGACATTCTAGACGATTCTGTGCTTCTAACTTTGTGACAACAGTTTGTGGAAGGCCCTTTCCTGTTTCAGCATGACAATGCCTCCGTGCGCAAAGCAATGTTCCAACACCTGGTGGAAAACCTTCCCAGAAGAGTGGAGGCTGTTATAGCAGCAAAGGGGGGGGACCATCTCCATATTAAGGATTTTGATTTTGGAATGAAATGTTCGACGAGCAGGTGCCCACATACTTTTGGTCATGTGGTGTATATTGCAACCTATGGCTGCAAATATTGAGGTGGCTTATTCTACACTGTAAATACTTAACTTGTTTTTACGGTAACTTTACAGTAACTTAATGGCAGCCATTAAGGTACCGTATGTTACCGTAAATTCAAAATGAACTATGGTTTGACAGTATATTACTGTAAATCAATTAGTCTGTCTGGGGAAACCGATGGTCCAACGAAACACTGGAGCACTTTCCTGAGTACAGTTCTGTACAATGTGGTTTTTAAATAGGGTAGGCTATAACACTACGACAACCTTGAAGGAAATCGTTGTACCACTTTGTAAATGCAAAAATACCTTTTTGTTGTGTTCCATTATCGTTGCATGACCTTTTGAAAGATAATAAGAAAACAAAATCTGTTGAAAAAAGTTAATATAATACAAGTGCTACATTTCCAAGTCAAGAATGGTAAGTACAGAGAGGAATAATGTATTATATGATGTCAAGGTCTTCATCTAGAATGGAACAAACACCAAAAACCTAATTCATTTCATTTTACCAAAATGTTTTACAATGCCTTTTGATATTGGATCACTTGAATGAACAGATACCTGATGTGGCATATAGGTTTTGCTGTTTTCAATGCAAGTGCTTTCCAGCCTCAGATTAATACAATACAGAA
The DNA here is from genome assembly GCF_057628025.1 of Oncorhynchus mykiss. Lineage (NCBI taxonomy): Eukaryota > Metazoa > Chordata > Actinopteri > Salmoniformes > Salmonidae > Oncorhynchus > Oncorhynchus mykiss. The sequence continues at coordinate 12,638,829 of NC_143037.1, forward strand.
TGTTTTAGGTAACGTGAATGTTTTTGAAAAGACAGAAAGGAAGTTGCACTTAAGATAGAATAGCTGTAGAAGACGGGTAGACGTTCAAACATGTACTTCAAATCCTCAGCTTGCCACATCCACCCCTGTCATCTCCCCTTGTAGGATCGCGCCCCGTACCCCAACGAACGGCGCACTGCCACCACCACCCTGACTGTAGACGTGCTGGACGGGGATGACCTGGGGCCTATGTTCCTGCCCTGCTCTCTGGTCGACAACACACGTGACTGCAGCCCCCTCACCTACCGGGTCCACATCCTGGAGCTCACTGACCCAGTAAGTGTTACTGCACACCAGCACCGGCTCCAGAGCTCTGAGCTTCAGACCCCTGCTGAGAAGAAGCCTTTTACATGTTGCTCCGTTCAAACAGGGCTGCTTGACAAGCAGCACACTACTCCCAGTGCTAGGGAGAGAGGTGGCTGAGACACAGCTTCTCTGGCCTCTGTTTTGCATATCAGTGTAAGGGTTCTCGTCCTCCTCTTCTGAGGAGGAGTAGTAGCGAGAAGGATCGGAGGACCATATACAAAACCGAAATCAGTACCGTGTGGACCAAACACTCACACGGAAAACAAACACCCACAACCCAAAAGTGAAACCCAGGCTACCTAAGTATGATTCTCAATCAGGGACAACAATTGACACCTGCCTCTGATTGAGAACCATACTGGGCCGAACTCAAAAACCAACATAGAAAAACAAACATAGACTGCCCACCCAACTCACGCCCTGACCATACTAAAACAAAGATATAATAACAGAAGGTCAGAACGTGACAATCAGCCTCAGGAGTCATCTTCGGCATATTAGTACTAAACACAAGACTGGTTCAGTGTGATTTCTTTGTGTTTAAGATCATTTCAAAGATTTTGGCTTTAAGTACAAAGGGCTATTAGATTTATGCTAAGGATAGGTTTATGCTATTTCTGGGTAGTTATATATTACATTTATTGGTCATGCATAACCAGAATGAAGATGAAAATTCACATAAACTTCAGAGACGTGTGCTGTTTATTTTTGTTGTGACACATGGACAAAGAAACGAGACGAGATGGAATGAGACAAAAATGTCCCTTCCGACTCTCCTCCCACAGGGGCTTCCCCAACCCAGAGTTAGATTAGTGTTCACTGGCCTCCCGAGTGGCACAGTGGTCTAAGACACTGCATCGCAGTGCTAGCTGTGCCAATAGAGATTCTGGGTTTGAGTTCAGGCTCTGTCGCAGCCGGCTGCGACCGGAGACCCATGGGGCGGCACACAACTGGTCCAGCGTCGTCCGGCAGGGATGTCCTTGTCCCATCGCGCATTAGCAACTCCTGTGGTGGGCCTGGCGCAGTTCACACTGACACGGTCGCCAGGTGTCTGGTGTTTCCTGTGACACATTGGTGCTCCTGGCTTCCGTGTTTTTTATTTATTTATTTATTTTACCTTTATTTAACCAGGTAGGCAAGTTGAGAACAAGTTCTCATTTACAATTGCGACCTGGCCAAGATAAAGCAAAGCAGTTCGACTGATACAACAACACAGAGTTACACATGGAGTAAAACAAACATACAGTCAATAATAAAGTATAAACAAGTCTATATACAATGTGAGCAAATGAGGTGAGAAGGGAGGTAAAGGCAAAAAAAGGCCTTGGTGGCAAGGTAAATACAATATAGCAAGTAAAACACTGGAATGGTAGTTTTGCAATGGAAGAATGTGCAAAGTAGAAATAAAAATAATGGGGTGCAAAGGAGCAAAAATAAATAAATAAATTAAATACAGTTGGGAAAGAGGTAGTTGATAGGGCTAAATTATATGTGGGCTATGTACAGGTGCAGTAATCTGTGAGCTGCTCTGACAGTTGGTGCTTAAAGCTAGTGAGGGAGATAAGAGTTTCCAGTTTCAGAGATTTTTGTAGTTCGTTCCAGTCATTGGCAGCAGAGAACTGGAAAGAGAGGCGGCCAAAGAAAGAATTGGTTTTGGGGGTGACTAGAGAGATATACCTGCTGGAGCGTGTGCTACAGGTGGGAGATGCTATGGTGACCAGCGAGCTGAGATAAGGGGGGACTTTACCTAGCAGGGTCTTGTAGATGACATGGAGCCAGTGGGTTTGGCGACGAGTATGAAGCGAGGGCCAGCCAACGAGAGCGTACAGGTCGCAATGGTGGGTAGTGTATGGGGCTTTGGTGACAAAACGGATTGCACTGTGATAGACTGCATCCAGTTTGTTGAGTAGGGTATTGGAGGCTATTTTGTAAATTACATCGCCAAAGTCGAGGATTGGTAGGATGGTCAGTTTTACAAGGGTATGTTTGGCAGCATGAGTGAAGGATGCTTTGTTGCGAAATAGGAAGCCAATTCTAGATTTAACTTTGGATTGGAGATGTTTGATATGGGTCTGGAAGGAGAGTTTACAGTCTAACCAGACACCTAAGTATTTGTAGTTGTCCACGTATTCTAAGTCAGAGCCGTCCAGAGTAGTGATGTTGGACAGGCGGGTAGGTGCAGGTAGTGATCGGTTGAAGAGCATGCATTTAGTTTTACTTGTATTTAAGAGCAGTTGGAGGCCACGGAAGGAGAGTTGTATGGCATTGAAGCTTGCCTGGAGGGTTGTTAACACAGTGTCCAAAGAAGGGCCGGAAGTATACAGAATGGTGTCGTCTGCGTAGAGGTGGATCAGAGACTCACCAGCAGCAAGAGCGACCTCATTGATGTATACAGAGAAGAGAGTCGGTCCAAGAATTGAACCCTGTGGCACCCCCATAGAGACTGCCAGAGGTCCGGACAACAGACCCTCAGATTTGACACACTGAACTCTATCAGAGAAGTAGTTGGTGAACCAGGCGAGGCAATCATTTGAGAAACCAAGGCTGTTGAGTCTGCCGATGAGGATGTGGTGATTGACAGAGTCGAAAGCCTTGGCCAGATCAATGAATACGGCTGCACAGTAATGTTTCTTATCGATGGCGGTTAAGATATCGTTTAGGACCTTGAGCGTGGCTGAGGTGCACCCATGACCAGCTCTGAAACCAGATTGCATAGCAGAGAAGGTATGGTGAGATTCAAAATGGTCGGTAATCTGTTTGTTGACTTGGCTTTCGAAGACCTTAGAAAGGCATGGTAGGATAGATATAGGTCTGTAGCAGTTTGGGTCAAGAGTGTCCCCCCCTTTGAAGAGGGGGATGACCGCAGCTGCTTTCCAATCTTTGGGAATCTCAGACGACACGAAAGAGAGGTTGAACAGGCTAGTAATAGGGGTGGCAACAATTTCGGCAGATAATTTTAGAAAGAAAGGGTCCAGATTGTCTAGCCCGGCTGATTTGTAGGGGTCCAGATTTTGCAGCTCTTTCAGAACATCAGCTGAATGGATTTGGGAGAAGGAGAAATGGGGAAGGCTTGGGCGAGTTGCTGTTGGGGGTGCAGTGCTGTTGACAGGGGTAGGAGTAGCCAGGTGGAAAGCATGGCCAGCAGTAGAAAAATGCTTATTGAAATTTTCAATTATGGTGGATTTATCAGTGGTGACAGTGTTTCCTATCTTCAGTGCAGTGGGCAGCTGGGAGGAGGTGTTCTTATTCTCCATGTGTTAAGTGGGCATTGTGTCAAGAATCAGTGCGGCTTGGTTGGGTCGTGTTTCGGAGGACACATGGCTCTCGACTTTCGCCTGTCCCGAGTCCGTACGGGAGTTGCAGCGATGAGACAAGACTGTAACTACCAAATGAACGCCACGAAATTGGGGAGAAAAAGGGAAAACATTTAAAGTACTAAACAAAATGTTTACATGAAAAAAGAAGCAGTGCAGCTTGGTTGGATCGTGTTTCGGAGAACACGCGGCTCTCGACCTTCGCCTTGGAGGAAGCATGTTGAACTGTCGAAAGTGTGAGAGGATGTGTATCAGAGGAGGCTGGTTGGAGGGGCTATAGGAGGACAGGCTTATTGTAATGGATGGAATGTTTCATTAATTCCACTCCAGCCATTACAATGAGCCCATCCTCTTCTACCTCCTCCCACCAGCCTCCTCTGATGCGTGTGAAAGTAATTTAGACTAGATTAGATTTAGACTCCCAATAGCGGGACACGTGTTTTGTAATGTAGAATGACAATCAGAATTGATACCTCCTTGTCAGTTCCATTGGTTTTTGTTCACCGATCTAGGCAGGACCCTGTTTACAGTTTCTCTTGATCAGAGTCTAACACAAGCAAATGGCAGAGTCAGGGAAGCATGGAAATGCTAGAATTACAAGACAGATTATTCACAGGTAATTAGTTTTACACGTTGGACTCTCGTACCTTGAGTGGAAGCACCGGTTTATTTAAATTGTTACTAATCCAAATGTAAAGTGGATACTCACGGTCAGGGAACTTGGGAACCCGGTAGACACACTATTGTAGATCTATTCCAACGCATTGTTACATTGAGAGACTGCCTGGATATTTCATTTCGCAACGTAGACTTTGATCTGAAGCTATTCTTGTGATTATTGTGATTTTGCTATTCATTGTAAATGTTTGTAGGTCCTATGTAGCCAAATTGTATCTATGATCGTATGCTATCATTCATGCTAGCCAGTGCCTCGCCTAAACAGGTGTTCTACTCCGCTAGCCAACACCTCTACTCCGCTAGCCAGCGCCTCTCCTAAACAGGTGTTCTACTCTGCTAGCCAGCGCCTCACCTAAACAGGTGTTCTACTCTGCTAGCCAGCGCCTCACCTAAACACGTGTTCTACTCTGTTAGACAGCGCCTCTCCTAAACAGATGTTCTACTCTGCTAGCCAGCGCCTCACCTAAACAGGTGTTCTACTCTGCTAGCCAGCGCCTCACCTAAACAGGTGTTCTACTCCGCTAGCCAACACCTCTACTCCGCTAGCCAGCGCCTCTCCTAAACAGGTGTTCTACTCTGCTAGCCAGCGCCTCACCTAAACAGGTGTTCTACTCTGCTAGCCAGCGCCTCACCTAAACACGTGTTCTACTCTGTTAGACAGCGCCTCTCCTAAACAGATGTTCTACTCTGCTAGCCAGCGCCTCACCTAAACAGGTGTTCTACTCTGCTAGCCAGTGCCTCGCCTAAACAGGTGTTCTACTCCGCTAGCCAGCGCCGCGCCTAAACAGGTGTTCTCCTCCGCTAGCCAGCGCCTCGCCTAAACAGGTGTTCTACTCTGTTAGACAGCGCCTCGCCTAATCAGGTGTTCTACTCTGCTAGCCATCGCCTCAACCTAAACAGGTGTTCTACTCCACTAGCCCGTGTCTCGCCTAAACACGTGTTCTAATCTGTTAGACAGCACCTCGCCTAAACAGGTGTTCTACTCTGTTAGACAGCGCCTCGCCTAAACAGGTGTTCTACTCTGTTAGACAGCTCCTCACCTAAACATGTGTTCTACTCTGCTAGCCAGCGCCTCGCCTAAACAGGTGTTCTACTCTGCTAGCCATCGCCTCACCTAAACAGGTGTTCTACTCTGTTAGAAAGCGCCTCGCCTAAATAGGTGTTCTACTCCACTAGCCCGTGTCTCGCCTAAACACGTGTTCTACTCCGCTAGCCAGCGCCTCGCCTAAACAGGTGTTCTACTCTACTAGCCATCGCCTCACCTAAACAGGTGTTCTACTCCGCTAGCCATCGCCTCTCCTAAACAGGTGTTCTACTCTCCTAGCCAGCGCCTCGCCTAAACAGGTGTTCTACTCCACTAGCCCGTGTCTCGCCTAAACACGTGTTCTACTCCGCTAGCCAGCGCCTCGCCTAAACAGGTGTTATACTCTGTTAGACAGCGCCTCGCCTAAACAGGTGTTCTACTCTGTTAGACAGTGCCTCGCCTAAACACGTGTTCTACTCTGTTAGACAGCGCCTCGCCTAAACAGGTGTTCTACTCTGCTAGCCAGCGCCTCACCTAAACAGGTGTTCTACTCTGCTAGCCAGCACCTCTCCTAAACAGGTGTTCTACTCGGCTAGCCAGCGCCTCACCTAAACAGGTGTTCTACTCCGCTAGCCAACGCCTCACCTAAACAGGTGTTCTACTCTGCTAGCCAGCACCTCACCTAAACAGGTGTTCTACTCCTCTAGCCAACGTCTCTCCTAAACAGGTGTTCTACTCTGCTAGCCAACGCCTCTCCTAAACAGGTGTTCTACTCCGCTAGCCAACGCCACTCCTAAACAGGTGTTCTACTCCACTAGCCAACGCCTCACCTAAACAGGTGTTCTACTCCGCTAGCCAACACCTCTACTCCGCTAGCCAGCGCCTCACCTAAACAGGTGTTCTACTCCGCTAGCCAGCGCCTCTCCTAAACAGGTGTTCTACTCCGCTAGCCAACACCTCTACTCCGCTAGCCAGCGCCTCACCTAAACAGGTGTTCTACTCCGCTAGCCAGCGCCTCTCCTAAACAGGTGTTCTACTCCGCTAGCCAACGCCTCACCTAAACAGGTGTTCTACTCTGCTAGCCAGCACCTCACCTAAACAGGTGTTCTACTCCGCTAGCCAACGCCTCTCCTAAACAGGTGTTCTACTCTGCTAGCCAACGCCTCTCCTAAACAGGTGTTCTACTCTGCTAGCCAATGCCTCTCCTAAACAGGTGTTCTACTCCACTAGCCAACGCCTCTCCTAAACAGGTGTTCTACTCTGTTAGAAAGCGCCTCGCCTAAATAGGTGTTCTACTCCACTAGCCCGTGTCTCGCCTAAACACGTGTTCTACTCCGCTAGCCAGCGCCTCGCCTAAACAGGTGTTCTACTCTACTAGCCATCGCCTCACCTAAACAGGTGTTCTACTCTGCTAGCCATCGCCTCTCCTAAACAGGTGTTCTACTCTCCTAGCCAGCGCCTCGCCTAAACAGGTGTTCTACTCCACTAGCCCGTGTCTCGCCTAAACACGTGTTCTACTCCGCTAGCCTGCGCCTCGCCTAAATAGGTGTTATACTCTGTTAGACAGCGCCTCGCCTAAACAGGTGTTCTACTCTGTTAGACAGTGCCTCGCCTAAACACGTGTTCTACTCTGTTAGACAGCGCCTCGCCTAAACAGGTGTTCTACTCTGCTAGCCAGCGCCTCACCTAAACAGGTGTTCTACTCTGCTAGCCAGCACCTCTCCTAAACAGGTGTTCTACTCGGCTAGCCAGCGCCTCACCTAAACAGGTGTTCTACTCCGCTAGCCAACGCCTCACCTAAACAGGTGTTCTACTCTGCTAGCCAGCACCTCACCTAAACAGGTGTTCTACTCCTCTAGCCAACGTCTCTCCTAAACAGGTGTTCTACTCTGCTAGCCAACGCCTCTCCTAAACAGGTGTTCTACTCCGCTAGCCAACGCCACTCCTAAACAGGTGTTCTACTCCACTAGCCAACGCCTCACCTAAACAGGTGTTCTACTCCGCTAGCCAACACCTCTACTCCGCTAGCCAGCGCCTCACCTAAACAGGTGTTCTACTCCGCTAGCCAGCGCCTCTCCTAAACAGGTGTTCTACTCCGCTAGCCAACACCTCTACTCCGCTAGCCAGCGCCTCACCTAAACAGGTGTTCTACTCCGCTAGCCAGCGCCTCTCCTAAACAGGTGTTCTACTCCGCTAGCCAACGCCTCACCTAAACAGGTGTTCTACTCTGCTAGCCAGCACCTCACCTAAACAGGTGTTCTACTCCGCTAGCCAACGCCTCTCCTAAACAGGTGTTCTACTCTGCTAGCCAACGCCTCTCCTAAACAGGTGTTCTACTCTGCTAGCCAATGCCTCTCCTAAACAGGTGTTCTACTCCACTAGCCAACGCCTCTCCTAAACAGGTGTTCTACTCCGCTAGCCAACGCCTCACCTAAACAGGTGTTCTACTCCGCTAGCCAACACCTCTACTCCGCTAGCCAGCGCCTCACCTAAACAGGTGTTCTACTCCGCTAGCCAGCGCCTCTCCTAAACAGGTGTTCTACTCCGCTAGCCAGTTCCTTCTCCTAAACAGGTGTTCTACTCCGCTAGCCAGTGCCTCTCCTAAACAGGTGTTCTACTCCGCTAGCCAACACCTCTACTCCGCTAGCCAGCTCCTCTCCTAAACAGGTGTTCTACTCCGCTAGCCAGCGCCTTTCCTAAACAGGTGTTCTACTCCGCTAGCCAACACCTCTACTCCGCTAGCCAGCGCCTCTCCTAAACAGGTGTTCTACTCCGCTAGCCAACACCTCTACTCCACTAGCCAGCGCCTCTCCTAAACAGGTGTTCTACTCCGCTAGCCAGCACCTCACCTAAACAGGTGTTCTACTCCGCTAGCCAGTGCCTCACCTAAACATGTGTGCGTTTCTTTCGCCTCCAGATCTATTCCATTGACATGATCAAGCAGCGTTTCTGCTGAAAAGTAATAAATGTCATTTTTTGATGACGTTCCACTACATCCTAAGAGAGAGTTATAGAAGGTCAAACTGTGTCCGTGAGAAGGCAGTGGTGCACTAGAGCCATACCAAACACGGAGGACTAAAACGACATTTGCTTACATTGAGAACCTTCCACACTCCGCAGCCAAGTGACAGAACAAAGGAACAGGAGCCTTAAGTCAAGTTTACACCACTGGTTTGGGTGGCTGGTTCCTGTACTTAATGCGAACGCTAGAACGCACTCAAGGACACCATTTACGAGTGCTGTGACAGGCGGCATTATGTGATTCTGATTATGTATGCCGTGGCGAAGCCAGCATAACCTCTTATCAGGTCTTCAAAACACCCCCACCTCATCCTGTCATCCCCATCAATCCCATCACTCAGGGGGCTAGTTCAGTTTCACATGTGTAATGATGTACTGTTATATTCCTCTTGTCTCTCTCAGACATCCTCCCTGTCAGGCAGCTCTTCCCGTTATCTCTTTAATGCGCCTCTCATATCTCCTCCGCCGGTGCTCAACGAAACATTTAAATCATGCTTCAACTTATTTATTGAGGCTCAGTACCGCTCAGGTACCTCGCAGCGTATAAAAAGAGTGCTACCTGTGAAACGAAGCTTGTGATTAGAGGGGAGGAGGAGAGGGTCAGGTCATAGGTCAGATCCCAAAAACTCCTCTTGGTCACGATGTTATGCCAGTGGGTCTCCTTTCACGGTACACTTGGTTTGAAAGACAATATCTCAGGTCAGGATCCAGGAAATAGTGAGACGTTCTAGGGAACAGGAGCCAGGAGCAAGGAGAATGTTCTTGGGGAGAGTGGAGGTGCATTCCCCACAACAAACTGATCCGTCCTGGCAGCCTTTTTATATCCTTCCATAGCAAAGAGCTAGAGAGCCTCTCCGGAGCAGGAATAACATAAAAGGTCATCCCAAACAAGGCTGAAGTGGGGCTCCAATGCTTTTTCCTCTGTCAATTCTACTATTTTGCTCCCCACCCCCCCGATACGCAGCAGTACTCTGGACGTCCTCTGTGGCTATTGTTAATATAATCAAACATACCATCAGAGCTGAGATATCAGATTGAAAATACATCACTGAGAGAACAGTAGGTAGGCAACTGCTAGTGACTGTTGACAATTAACACAGGAGGCTTTGAAAGTATTGTACCCCAGTGTTGAGTGGAGCATAATTGCTTTGTTGGTGACGGGTGTGTATAAAATTCAATGGAGAGTGTAATACATTAATTCACTGGATAATTCGTTTGCTGGCTGAAATTTAAAGTTGGAATAAGATATAGCTAATAATGAAAATGTGAACAGACAAGTCATTCCAAATCGAAGACGAGTAATTGGCCGTTTTGAAAACAGGTGCTGATCATATCATATGCAAAACCGTCAAATTATACCCGATGGAGAGTCTTTTAATTGAAGTTTCTTGTCAGTGTTCACTATATATCATAGATGAATCTGGAGATGCTCAGCATTCATTTGGAAGGTTGGGTTCATCTGAGTAGAGTAGTGTGGAGTAAAGCAGTCCATTGACTTGTCTTCCTGTGGGTTAGTGAAAATAGAGGAGGGGCCAAAGGGCTGCCGTCTACTCGTTACACCATCACAGATCACACCCCACCAGAGAATCCATCCTCGTTAATTACAGTAATAAAATCCTCCTGTGCTTCAACCGGTCCCGCAAGAGACGATCTTCCTCCAGTTCAGCCGTTAAAACGCCCAGCCGACGCTCAGTCAACCATTGATTATGGGCCACGGATGTGGAACGGAGCGGAGGACCCTGGCTGGTCTGCCCGAGAAGGAGTAGTTATGGTTTCATCCAGATCAAAGGAAATACATTCATTTGGCATCATGCCTAGTTGTGTATTTCAGTCACATGAAATATTCATCTGTATCAGTCAGTCTGAGTAGTATTATTTGTAAAGAAAAGGCAAAATCTGGACTTTAAATACAGGCTTCTAAATAATTGAATGTATCACTAAAAATCTATATTCCCTTGCCTTGAATGAGGCTGATTCATTCTGCAAATCAACTTAACACAGACACGTATTGTGATGAATCATCATCATCATCATCATCATCACGCTATTTCATATAAATGCATTTCCATGTAATCTGGACACCAGTCTTGTCTGCTGCAGTTACTCAGGAGATAAGGGCTGACTGAGGGAGTATCATCAGAGCTAATCTGTCCACCGAGGACAGGGCCCCGAAGAGTCATTAGATTTACTGCAGTCATACTGGGGCCATTGTAGTTGCAGTGGCTGAGGATTACAATGGGCCCCACGGAGATAAATCTTTGCCAAATTGTGCTCATGATCTATGATGAGGGAGATGTACAGAGCAGAGAGGAGTGGATGGGTGGCAGGTAGCCTAGTGGTTAAGAGCTTTGGGCCAGTACCTGAAAGCTTGCTGGTTTGACTTGGTGAAAAATCTGCCGATGTGCCCTTGAGCAAGGCACTTAAGCCTAAATGCTCCTGTAAGTCACCCTGGATAACAGTGTCTGATAAAATGTAGGCGACCATTTTTGCCTCCACTTAACCACTACTCATAGGGCTGTGTGAAGTATGATGATTAAGTAACATGGGGAGGAATGACAGGAGGAAAATCCTTTTGTTTCATTCAGAGCTTGATTCCAGGTGGCTTTATTACGGTTCTGACTAATGTCTGACCTCCTTGTAGTCTCTGTACTCTGCAAGGTAAACAAACCGAGATATCTGTAATTTATTCCACGCAAACAGCGCCTGTCTTTGCAGCACCTCAGCTCCTCGAGCTTGTCATCAATGTCTGTCACAAATTGTCATTTCCTGCCAACCAGCCCCCGGAGCATATGGTCCTACCGATGTGTGTGTGTTTGTGTGTGTGTTTACAGCAGCTGCTCGAGACTTCTTCCTGGCACACAGAGATCACAATTATGCTGTGGGGTCCCTGTAGGGGTCATGACACACACACACACACACACACACACACACACACACACACACACACACACAGAAAGACAAGATTTCCAGAGCCTTATTTCAGAGGCAACCAGGCAGCTAACACTGGTTGAAACTCATCTTCACTTTTAGCAGTGTCACTTGGTTTCTCTGAGGAGTGTTGAGTTCGAAATGAGCTGCTTATTTACTGGGACTGAGACGGGGGCCCGCCTGTTGTTTGTAATTCTGCACATCTTTACTCCTCCCCCAAGGCTGGGGCAACTTGGTATGGAGGACCAGTTACTCACTTTCTGTTCTCTCTCTGTCTTTCTGGAGTCTCTCACTTTCACAAACTCTTTCTCTCTCTCTCTCTTTCTGGAGTCTCTCACTTTCACAAACTCTTTCTCTCTCTCTGTCTTTCTGGAGTCTCTCACTTTCACAAACTCTTTCTCTCTCTCTGTCTTTCTGGAGTCTCTCACTTTCACAAACTCTTTCTCTCTCTCTCTCTTTCTGGAGTCTCTCACTTTCACAAACTCTTTCTCTCTCTCTCTCTTTCTGGAGTCTCTCACTTTCACAAACTCTTTCTCTCTCTTGCAAACTTTATTTTTCAGTCTCTCTCTCCCCCACCGTCTCATTCCCTCTTTTCCTGTCTCTCTTTTCCTTCCCTTTTCTCTCTTTTTCTCCCTCTTTCTCTCTCTCTCTCATTTTCCCTCCCTCTGTTCCTCTCCCTCTTTTTCACTCTTTTCTCGCTCTCTTTTCCTCTCTTTCTCTCTCTTCCTCGCTCTCCATTCCTCTCTCTCCATTCCTCTCTCTCCCACTCCCTCTCTCTCTTGTGCTTTCAACCTCTTAAATGACATAAAGAAGTGTTGTACGGGGGAGAACAACACAAATGTCTGCAGTTCATTGGTCTTTGTGACAGACGCTGTGATAAAGAGGTCCACAAAGAGGTCACACAGTTTATTCACTGTTTTAAGAATACGCCTTTTACTGCAAAGCAAGTCAGCAGAATCTACATGACTTGTGCTTTGCCCATAATGTTTAAGTTAGAGGTACAACTGAAACACTGCAATTATTTTGCTGTTGCTGCTTTGAAATGCCAAGATAACTAATTGAGGAAGATTGTGTCCAACGCCATACATGAATTCTTCATCATTTATTTTCATCCTTTAAGCACAGCAAGAATGGAAGCTCCCGTATCCCACACTGTGGAAATGGCTCTTTTTTTTTTGTATTGACAGCCAGATAGAACTAACCATTACTCTTTAATTTCAGAGCAAAGTGAACCCTGTCAACGTGACTCCCGTCATTCAGGCCGTGGACCAGGACAGGAACATCCAGCCTCCGTCACAGAGGCCAGGCATCCTCTACTCCATCCTCATTGGTAGGTCCCTGTTAACACGGCTGTCATCTACAGTTCATTCGGAATGTATCTACACACAGTAACACGTAATGACAAAGCGAAAACAGGTTTTTAGAAATGTTTGCACATTTATAAAACAGAAATACCTTATTTGCATAGGTATTCAGACCTTTTGCTATGAGACTCACACCTGAAAACAGGTGTATCCTGTTTTCATTGACCATCCTTGAGATGTTTACACAACTTGATAGGAGGCCACCTGTGGTAAATACAATTCATTGGACATGATTTGGAAAGGCACACACCTGTCTATATAAGGTCCCACAGTTGACCGTGCATGTCAGAGCAAAAACCAAGACATGAGGTCAAAGGAATTGTCCATAGAGTGCCGAGACAGGATTGTGTCGAGGCACAGATCTGGGGAAGGGTACCAAAACATATCTGCAGCATTGAAGGTCTCCAAGAACACAGTGGCCTCCATCATTCTTAAATGGAAGAAGTTTGGAACACTTCCTAGAGCTGCACTCCACCAATCAGGCCTTTATGATAGAGTGGCCAGATGGTAAAAGGTAAAAGGCACATGACAGCCTGCTTGAAGTTTGCACCTAAAGGACCTTTGGCCTTAATGCCAAGCGTCACGCCTGGAGCAAACCTGGCACCATCCCTACGGTGAAGCATGGTGGTGGCAGCATCATGCTGTGGGGATGTTTTTCAGCAGCAGGGACTGCGAGACTAGTCAGGATTGAAGGAAAGATGAACGGAACAAAATACAGAGAGATCCTTGATGAAAGACCTGCTCCAGAGCGCTCAGGACCTCAGACTGGGGTGAAGGTTCACCTTCCAACAGGACAACGACCCCGAGCACACAGCCAAGACAATGCAGGAATGGCTTCGGGACAAGTCTCTGAATGTCCTTGAGTGGCCCAGCCAGAGCCCGGACTTGAACCTGATCGAACATCTTTGGAGAGACCTGAAAATAGCTGTGTAGCGCCATACCCCAAAAGAGTTGTCTGTATTCGCTGCCAAAGGTGCTTCAACAAAGTACTGACTAAAGGGTCTGAAAATACTTATGTAAATGTGATACTTATGTTTTCTTTTTTATAAATTTGCTAAAATGTCTAAAACCTGTTTACTTTTTGTTTTTATGTAGTATTGTGTATAGATTGAGGGCAAAAAAACAATTTAATACATTTTAGAATAAGGCAATAACGTAAAAAAAAATCAAGGGTTCAAGGGTTCTGAATACTTTCCAAATGCACTGCTATATACAGTCACCACTGTACCACGCATTGCAGAGGGAATAGCTACAGTATCTCCCGGGCCTTCAGAGGGGATAGGTAGCTCCCGGGCCTTCAGAGGGGATAGCTAGCTCCCGGGCCTTCAGAGGGGATAGCTAGCTCGCAGACCTTCAGAGGGGATAGCTAGCTCCCAGGCCATCAGAGGGGATAGCTAGCTCGCAGAACTGCCGAGGGGATAGCTAGCTCCCAGGCCATCAGAGGAGATAGCTAGCTCCCAGGCCATCAGAGGAGATAGCTAGCTCCCAGGCCTTCAGAGGGGATAGCTAGCTTGCGGACCTGCAGAGGGGATAGCTAGCTCCCAGGCCTGGCCATGCAGAGGGGTGGTAGTTGTGGGGACTCAGCTCAGGCAGCAATAGCCAAAAGGCTGGTGGTGGGAAGGGAGGGAGGATGCACTGGAGAGATGAGTGGGAGGCGGGGTAGGATGAGATGCATTTCTGCCAGCGGCGAAGGGGAGTGGAGGGCCACCTGTGGTGAGCTGAGATGAGCAACGCAGGGCTATTGCAGGGCTGGAGCAGGCAGCAGCACAGCTGTAGTCCCTGCAGGGAATCATGCTGATGTGGAATGCTCCCCTCCTCGCTCCCCTGCTCTCTGGGAGGCCAATAAAGAGATGTCTGGGCGAGAGAGAGAGAGAGAGACCTGTCGGTCAGAGACAGCGATGGATCCGTCTGTCTGGAAGCAGTTCAAACCCTTCAATCCCTCCGCCTTCTTTACCCCGATCATTTGAAAGCAACCTGGTATTCTCTGACATACACTGACAATAAGCTTTTAATACTTTTCATTATAATTACAGTCATGTATACGTGTAATGACAGGTGCAGTAAAATGTATTAAAAGTAACGATATATAGAAGACTTACAGTATTTTCCTAAAGACTCCATCTTCTCCCCTGACTTTCAGAGTGACGGTTGCTTATTTCCCTGTCTCCCGTCTTAGGCAAGCCTGAGACGTACGTCGACTTCTTCTCCCTGAACAGAACCACCGCCGAGCTGCAGCTCCTCAAACCACTCATCAGGGACCTGTACAATAGATTTGACTTGATAATCAAGGTAATCAGAATAAAGCTCTGTAGCCCAGGATGCTCTCTTCATGACAGGATCATGGTCTTTTATTCTTATTAAGAGGGGAATGATCCGGTAAATCACACCTGGAAAGAGGCAGAGGCTGGGGATGCACTGGCTGTAGGTGTAGGTGTAGGTGTAGGTGTGTGTGTGTGTGTGTGTGTGTGTGTGTGTGTGTGTGTGTGTGTGTTAAACCCCATCAGGATGAGTCAGGTATCTCACACACCATCGCCCAGGAGGCTTGTTGCTTTAAACTCCAGAGGGCGATGATCCGTTAAGTCTCTGCACGCTACAAGGATCCTCCCACTCAGAGGGGAATATGAACATGAGCTTCTGGAGATAGAGCTCCTTTATCAGGCCAGGGGAAACTCCTGTACTACAGAGGGCTCAAAGTCAGGAGCAAAGAGCCCAGTGCTGTGTGTTATATTACATTTTTTTGTGATTGCTTAGGCATCAACTTTGAAACTATAGGCAATTTTTTTGCAAAACTCTACACACCAACCACAACACCTTACTCCAAACCAGCACAACATTATACATCTCTTGCAAAAGCAAACAATTCTTGCAAAACTATTCAAACTCTTTTTTTTTTTTTTTCATGTGGTTTTGCGTCTACAGTACACACAAACCATCATTTGAATGAGCACACGAAGCACCAACTAGGCACTGATGGTGTAAACGAAAAACACTTGTGGCTTTTTCTTTTTCTGTTTGCAGGGAAAAGCAGTTTGCAATAAAGTTTTGTCATACATGTATTAAACACACATACAGTCGTGGCCAAAAGTTTTGAGAATGACACAAATATTAATTTCCACAAAGTTTGCTGCTTCAGTGTCTTTAGATATTTTTGTCAGATGTTACTATGGAATACTGAAGTATAATTACAAGCATTTCAGAAGTGTCAAAGGCTTTTATTGACAATTACATGAAGTTGATGCAGACTAAATATTTGCAGTGTTGACCCTTCTTTTTCAAGACCTCTGCAATCCGCCCTGGCATGCTGTCAATTAACTTCTGGGCCACATCCTGACCGATGGAAGCCCATTCTTGCATAATCAATGCTTGGAGTTTGTCAGAATTTGCGGCTTTTTGTTTGTCCACCTGCATCTTGAGGATTGACCACAAGTTCTCAATGGGATTAAGGTCTGGGGAGTTTCCTGGCCATTGACCCAAAATATCAATGTTTGTTCCCCAAGCCACTTAGTTATCACTTTTGCCTTATGGCAAGGTGCTCCATCATGCTGGAAAAGGCATTGTTCGTCACCAAACTGTACCTGGTTGGTTGGGAGAAGTTGCTCTCGGGAGGATGTGTTTGGTACCATTCTTTATTCACGGCTGTGTTCTTAGGCAATATTGTGAGTGAGCCCACTCCCTTGGCTGAGAAGCAACCCCACACATGAATGGTCTCAGGATGCTTTACAGTTGGTATGACACAGGACTGATGGTAGCGCTCACCTTGTCTTCTCCGGACAAGCTTTTTTCCGGATGCCCCAAACAATCGGAAAGGGGATTCATCAGAGAAAATGACTTTACCCCAGTCCTCAGCAGTCCAATCCCTGTATGTTTTGCAGAATATCAGTCTATCCCTGATGTTTTTCCTGGAGAGAAGTGGCTTCTTTGCTGCCCTTCTTGACACCAGGCCATCCATCCTCTCCTTGAAGTTCTTGATGATCTGATAAATGGTTGATCTAGGTGCAATCTTACTGGTAGCAATATCCTTGCCTGTGAAGCCCTTTTTGTGCAAAGCAATGATGACTGCACGTGTTTCCTTGCAGGTAACCATGGTTGACCGAGGAATAACAATGATTCCAAGCACCACCCTCCTTTTGAAGCTTCCAGTCTGTTATTTGAACTCAATCAGCATTACCGAGTGATCTCTAGCCTTGTCCTCGTCAACACTCACACCTGTGTTAACGAGAGAATCACTGACATGATGTCAGCTGGTCCTTTTGTGGCAGGGCTGAAATGCAGTGGAAATGTTTTTTGGGGGATTCAGTTCATTTGCATGGCAAAGAGGGACTTTGCAATTAATTGCAATTCATCTGATCACTCTTCATAATAATCTGGAGTATATGCAAAATGCCATCATACAAACTGAGGCAGCAGCCTTTGTGAAAATTCATATTTGTGTCATTCTCTAAACCTTTGGCCACGACTGTACACACAGGTATGCAAATGTGCAAAGGTTTCCGAACATAACACACTATCAATACAAATGAGGGGAAAATGTTCTAACACTCCTCAAACAACCAAAGCGCAGTAGAAGAAAACTAAAACATTTATTCTAGAAAAAAAAGAACATAAACAAATGTGGCTCCATCTCACCTTCTTTGTGGGTCTGGTCATAAGACTTCATCCACATCACATGTTGTCTTCAGCTGGGCAGCATGGAAAGTATCGTCTGGAGTGCCGTATTCAGACCTGGCATGACCCCTGATCCATGTCTCCACAAGCCTCCTCTATTGCCTGTAGAAGGGGTATGTGTCGGTGGGGCTGGTGATCATACACCTTCCAACCACATGCAGAGAAGAATTCTCCAATAACATTCAAGAACGGAGAGTATGGGGGAGATTGAGTGAGATGAAAAGTGGGTGTCCTGTGAACCAATTGCGGACCACAGCAGCCCGGTGGAAACTAACATTGTCCCAGATGATAACGTACCTGGGCTGCTCTGGCCCCTGGTCATTAGGGATTAGGGGTCTGTTATGGAGGGTGTCAAGAAATGTGATCATGTGTGCAGTGTTGTATGGGCCTAGGATTGCATGATGGTGAAGGACGCCTTTTTGACTAATAGCCGCACACATTGTATTGTTGCCACCACATTGTCCCGAGACGTTGATGAAGGCACGGTGTCCGATGATATTTCTGCCGCAGCCCCTTGTTGTTGCAAGGTTGAAACCTGCCTCGTCCACATATATTAGCTCATGATGCACTGCATCTGCTTCTAGCTCCATGACTCTCTGAAAGAGTCAAGACAAGACAATGTAGCACAGTATGAAAAGACAGGGATCAGTCAATATGATGTAGCACCATACACTTCCAGATCCAGTACCAATGATAGGATAGTATAGCTCACCTGCACATATTCATATCTCACTTGTTTTACACGGTCTGTTACTTTCGAAAGGGACTCTGTACAGCTGCTTCATCCTAAATCTATTGTGTTTCAGTAGACGAGACAGTGCAGAGAGACTCACTCTGTTTCAGTAGACGAGACAGTGCAGAGAGACTCACTCTGATTCAGTAGACGAGACAGTGCAGAGAGACTCACTCTGTTGACGTTTTGGAATATGGTGTTATCTCATTATGTGGTCCTGCAGTTCTCGGAGTCTGATGCAGTTATTTGCAATGACCATATTTACAATGTGGGTCTCCTGCTCTGGGGTGAACAGTCGACCTCCTCCACCAGATAGTTGTTTTTGCAGTTCTGTAAAAGCATTTGAATGGTTTTAGTGATAGATCCTTCTCATTATGTAAGTACAGTACATATTACTGTACCAGTAAGACTACAGCCCGGTTCTCATTTCGAAATATCCAGATGATACCTGTAACAGTTTAGCGGCTCAGATTTGGTTGAACTCGTTGCCCAGCCTCCCTCATGCTCATCCCATGATTGACAACATGGTCAACCACAGTCGCTCTGATTTCATCAGTTATTGTGTTCCTGATTCCCTGTGCACCAACAGCCAGTATAGAAAAGGGTTCTCCAGCTGTCCCCATAAGAATCCCTTTTGGTTCCAGATAGAACCTTTTGGATTTCAGGTACAACCATCTGCAGAAAGGGTTCTACTTGAAACCAAAAGGGTTCTTCCTGGAACCCAACAAGGGTTCTTCAAATGGTTATCCTATGGGGACAGCCAAAGTACCCTTTTAGGTTCTTGATAACACCTTTTTATCTAAGACCAGCAATGTGCTTGAGTGATGTTCTCCTTCAGGAGTCAGAGTGCCCTCCTCCTCTCTCTTTCCCCTTCAGCTTTCGTCTTTCCATTCCTCCCTTCTCCCTCCCTCCATCCTTCCCTCTCCCTCCATCCCTCTAGTCTGAGAGTGGGAGAGATCAGCACAGCAGTAAACCCATTTACCAGTCTGCCCTGTCCTCTGTCAGTTATAGAGTTCTAATCCTTTGCCTCTTTTTTTACAAGGCAAAAAAACCAAAACGATTATCTTTCCATAAGCATCTGTTGGTGTTGGAAAGTTTATTCGAGGCTTCATTGAGTTGGAACTTGCCAGGCTGCGAATAAAGCAGATACTGCCCTGCGGCTGCGTTTAAATATAGACACACAGTATGAATAAATCAGATACTGCCCTGTGGCTGCGTTTAAATATAGACGCACAGTATGAATAAAGCAGATACTGCCCTGCGGCTGCGTTTAAATATAGACGCACAGTCTGAAAAAATCAGATACTGCCCTGCGGCTGCGTTAAATATAGACACACGGTATGAATAAAGCAGATACTGCCCTGCGGCTGCGTTAAATATAGACGCACCGTATGAATAAATCAGATACTGCCCTGCGGCTGCGTTAAATATAGACACACAGTATGAATAAAGCAGATACTGCCCTGCGGCTGCGTTAAATATAGACGCACCGTATGAATAAAGCAGATACTGCCCTGCGGCTGCGTTAAATATAGATGCACAGTATGAATAAAGCAGATACTGCCCTGCGGCTGCGTTAAATATAGACGCACCGTATGAATAAATCAGATACTGCCCTGCGGCTGCGTTAAATATAGACACACAGTATGAATAAAGCAGATACTGCCCTGCGGCTGCGTTAAATATAGACGCACCGTATGAATAAAGCAGATACTGCCCTGCGGCTGCGTTAAATATAGACACACAGTATGAATAAAGCAGATACTGCCCTGCGGCTGCGTTAAATATAGATGCACAGTATGAATAAAGCAGATACTGCCCTGCGGCTGCGTTTAAATATAGATGCACAGTATGAATGAAGCAGATACTGCCCTGCGGCTGCGTTAAATATAGATGCACAGTATGAATAAAGCAGATACTGCCCTGCGGCTGCGTTAAATATAGATGCACAGTATGAATAAAGCAGATACTGCCCTGCGGCTGCGTTAAATATAGATGCACAGTATGAATGAAGCAGATACTGCCCTGCGGCTGCGTTTAAATATAGACACACAGTATGAATAAAGCAGATACTGCCCTGCGGCTGCGTTTAAATATAGACGCAGAGTATGAATAAATCAGATACTGCCCTGCGGCTGCGTTAAATATAGACACACAGTATGAATAAAGCAGATACTGCCCTGCGTCTGAATAAAGCAGATACTGCCCTGCGGCTGCGTTAAATATAGACGCAGAGTATGAATAAATCAGATACTGCCCTGCGGCTGCGTTAAATATAGACACACAGTATGAATAAAGCAGATACTGCCCTGCGGCTGCGTTTAAATATAGACGCACCGTATGAATAAAGCAGATACTGCCCTGCGGCTGCGTTAAATATAGACACACAGTATGAATAAAGCAGATACTGCCCTGCGGCTGCGTTAAATATAGACACACAGTATGAATAAAGCAGATACTGCCCTGCGGCTGCGTTAAATATAGACGCACCGTATGAATAAAGCAGATACTGCCCTGCGGCTGCGTTAAATATAGACACACAGTATCAATAAAGCAGATACTGCCCTGCGGCTGCGTTAAATATAGACACACAGTATGAATAAAGCAGATACTGCCCTGCGGCTGCGTTAAATATAGACGCACCGTATGAATAAAGCAGATACTGCCCTGCGGCTGTGTTTAAATATAGATGCACAGTATGAATGAAGCAGATACTGCCCTGCGGCTGCGTTAAATATAGATGCACAGTATGAATAAAGCAGATACTGCCCTGCGGCTGCGTTAAATATAGACGCACCGTATGAATGAAGCAGATACTGCCCTGCGGCTGCGTTAAATATAGACACACAGTATGAATGAAGCAGATACTGCCCTGCGGCTGCGTTAAATATAGATGCACAGTATGAATAAAGCAGATACTGCCCTGCGGCTGCGTTTAAATATAGATGCACAGTATGAATGAAGCAGATACTGCCCTGCGGCTGCGTTAAATATAGATGCACAGCATGAATGAAGCAGATACTGCCCTGCGGCTGCGTTAAATATAGATGCACAGTATGAATAAAGCAGATACTGCCCTGCGGCTGCGTTAAATATAGATGCACAGTATGAATGAAGCAGATACTGCCCTGCGGCTGCGTTTAAATATAGACACACAGTATGAATAAAGCAGATACTGCCCTGCGGCTGCGTTTAAATATAGACGCACCGTATGAATAAAGCAGATACTGCCCTGCGGCTGCGTTAAATATAGACACACAGTATGAATAAAGCAGATACTGCCCTGCGTCTGAATAAAGCAGATACTGCCCTGCGGCTGCGTTAAATATAGACGCAGAGTATGAATAAATCAGATACTGCCCTGCGGCTGCGTTAAATATAGACACACAGTATGAATAAAGCAGATACTGCCCTGCGGCTGCGTTTAAATATAGACGCACCGTATGAATAAAGCAGATACTGCCCTGCGGCTGCGTTAAATATAGACACACAGTATGAATAAAGCAGATACTGCCCTGCGGCTGCGTTAAATATAGACGCACCGTATGAATAAAGCAGATACTGCCCTGCGGCTGCGTTAAATATAGACACACAGTATGAATAAAGCAGATACTGCCCTGCGGCTGCGTTAAATATAGACGCACCGTATGAATAAAGCAGATACTGCCCTGCGGCTGCGTTAAATATAGACGCACCGTATGAATAAAGCAGATACTGCCCTGCGGCTGCGTTAAATATAGACACACAGTATGAATAAAGCAGATACTGCCCTGCGGCTGCGTTTAAATATAGACACACAGTATGAATAAAGCAGATACTGCCCTGCGGCTGCGTTTAAATATAGACGCAGAGTATGAATAAAGCAGATACTGCCCTGCGGCTGCGTTTAAATATAGACACACAGTATGAGTAAAGCAGATACTGCCCTGCGGCTGCGTTTAAATATAGACACACGGTATGAATGAAGCAGATACTGCCCTGCGGTTGCGTTAAATATAGACACACAGTATGAATAAAGCAGATACTGCCCTGTGGCTGCGTTTAAATATAGACACACAGTATGAATAAAGCACATACTGCCCTGCGACTGCGTTAAATATAGACACACAGTATGAATAAAGCAGATACTGCCCTGCGGCTGCGTTAAATATAGACACACAGTATGAATAAAGCAGATACTGCCCTGCGGCTGTGTTTAAATATAGATGCACAGTATGAATGAAGCAGATACTGCCCTGCGGCTGCGTTTAAATATAGACGCACCTTATGAATAAAGCAGATACTGCCCTGCGGCTGCGTTAAATATAGACGCACCTTATGAATAAAGCAGATACTGCCCTGCGGCTGCGTTTAAATATAGACGCACCTTATGAATAAAGCAGATACTGCCCTGCGGCTGCGTTAAATATAGACGCACCTTATGAATAAAGCAGATACTGCCCTGCGGCTGCGTTTAAATATAGATGCACAGTATGAATAAAGCAGATACTGCCCTGCGGCTGCGTTTAAATATAGATGCACAGTCTGAAAAAATCAGATACTGCCCTGTGGCTGAATAAAGCAGATACTGCCCTGCGGCAGCGTTAAATATAGACGCACAGTATGAATAAAGCAGATACTGCCCTGTGGCTGAATAAAGCAGATACTGCTTTATATAGACACACAGTATGACAGAGAAGCATCTGAGAGGAATAGACTCAGAATGGGGGGGAGGGTGCAGCTGGGTGTCTGGTGGACAGAGACATATACGTTCCTGATGACTATCATATTTGAACTGGATTTGACTGATACCTTAATGTGATTGACTATCGGAGTGGTTTGAGAGATGTTGATGACATACTTGTTAATCACCCTTAGTTGAGTACATGGAGTCGGTCATCCAATGCTTTCTACCACCAGTGTAATGGAATGGAGCTGCAGAGTATAAGTTTGGTTATGGATCACTTCTAAGATGTAATAGTTTCAGTAACTGCTTGTTTAAATTCTGTTTGTTTAAATTTGGTTCTCATTCTGTTTGATATGATCGCTGCTCGCGGGTGTCAGTTATAGAATCTGATCTTAGTTGGGGGGGGGGGGGGGAGGAATCGACTTAATATTCCCCCACCAGGGAGGTGTGAAGTGCTTTTGACACAAGACATTGCTATTCATATATACACAGTTACAAACTGTTCTCGCCAGTAATGGAGACCATGCTGTCACTCACTTAACACTTTGGCTTCCATGTTGAGTTCTCACAAGACATGGCCTCAGAGGCGAGGATGGTGTTTGATGCAGTAACCTTGAGATTTGTATTGAAAATAATATTTAGTATTCCACAGAAACACAAGTGTTTTGGTTGATTGTGCGTGGGGCATATTGTTCAAAACGGACTGCAGAATGATACAGTTGCAGTGCCTCCATAAAGTGGTCACAACAACCCCGGACTTTTTCCGTATTTTGTTGTTTTACAAAGTGGGATTAAAATGGATTTAATTGTCATTGTTAGTCAACGATCTAAATAAAATACCCTGTAATGTCAAAGTAGAAGAAGCATTCTAAAATTTGTAAAAGATTCCTGAAAAATCAAACACTAATATATATTCATCAGATAAGTATCTGAGTCAATACGCGTTAGAATCACCTTTGGCAGTGATTACAACTGTGAGTCTTTCTGGACATTTCTCTAAGAGCTTTCCAAACTTGGATTGTGCAACATTACTCTTTAAGAAAATCCTTCAAATTGGTTGTTGATCATTGATCGACAACTATTTCAGGTCTTTCCATAGGAACATGCACTGTCTTCTTGGGAAGCAACTCCAGTGTAGATTTGGCCTTGTGTTTTAGGTTATTGTCCATCTGAAAGGTGAATTCATCTCCCAGTGTCTGGTGGAAAGAATGAACCAGGTTTTCCTCTAGGATTTTGATTAGCGCCATTCCATTATTATTTTTATATTGAAAAACTTCCAATTCCTTAATTTTTTACAAGCATACTAATAACATGATGCAGTCACCACTTTGCTTGAGAATATGGAGAGTGGTACTCAGTAATGTGTTTTTATTGGATTTGCCCTAAACATAACACTGTATTCAGGACAGAAAGTGAATTGCTTTGCCACATTTTTTGCAGTGTTACGTTAGTGCCTGTTGGAAACAGGATGCATGTTTTGGGATATATATGCTTCCTCATTTTCACTCTGTCATTCAGGTTAGTATTGTGGAGTAACTACAATGTTGTTGATCCATCCTCAGTTATCTTCTATCACAGCGATTCAACTCTGTAACTGTTTTAAAATCACCATTAGCCTCATGGTGAAATCCCTGAGGGGATTCCTTCCTCTCTGGCAACTGAGTTAGGAAGGATGCCTGTATCTTTGTAGTGACTGGGTGTATTGATACACCATCTGAAGTGTAATTAATAATTTAACCTTGCTCAAAATTATATGCAATGTCTGCTTTTTTAAAATTTGTACCCATCTACCAATTGGTGTCCTTCTTCGTGAGGCATTTGAAAACCTCCCTGGTCTTTGTGGTTGACTGAGGGACCTTATAGATGATTGTATGTGTGGGGTACAGAGGTAGTCATCCAAAAATCATGTTAAACACTATTATTGCACACACAGTCCATGCAACTTATTATGTGACTTGTTAAGCACATTTTTACTCCTGAACTTATTTAAGCTTCCCATAACAAAGGGGTTGAATTATTTTTGACTCAAGACACGTTCTGACCAAAGTTCTGTTATTTTATCTTTGTTTTAGTATGGTCAGGGCGTGAGTTGGGTGGGCAGTCTATGTTTGTTTTTCTATGTTGGTTGTTGAGTTCGGCCTAGTATGGTTCTCAATCAGAGGCAGCTGTCAATTGTTGTCCCTGATTGAGAATCATACTTAGGTAGCCTGGGTTTCAGTTTTGGGTTGTGGGTGTTTGTCTTCCGTGTCAGTCGGGACTGTTTCGGTCATTTCACGTTTATTGTTTTGTATTTCGTAGTGTTCAGTTTATGTTTTAAAATAAACATTATGGACACTTACCACGCTGCGTTTTGGTCCTCTGATCCTTCTCACTTCTCCTCCTCAGAAGAGGAGGACGAGATCCCTTACAGACATTTCAGCTTTTCATTTTTTATTAATTAGCCAAAATTTTGAAAAACATAATTCCGCGTTGAAATTATGGGATATTGTTTGTAGGTCAGTGGCAAAAATCTCAGTTTAATCTATTTTAAATTCAAGCTGTAACACAACTAAATGTGGAAAAAGTGAAGGGGTGTGAATAATTTCTGAATGCACTGTAAACAAAATGCTATTTTAAAATCGACAGCAACATCCATACTGTACCATCAAAGGACAATTAATAATTTATTGTATTTTTATAAAATAAAATGAATGGGGGGGGGGGGTTAAATTTGCCCTGTTACAGAAGCATGTAATGGAGATGTTTCTTGCATATCCCCCTGAGACACCCGCAGGGGATGTGGGTCACGATTGTACAGTGCCCTTTGGACAATTAGAGTTAAGTGCCTTGCTCGAGGGCACAGCAACATATTTTTCACCTTGTCGGGCTCCGGTATTCGAACCAGCAGCCTTCGAACCAAACCTCGAGACTACCTGCCACCCGCTGTATAAATCACTTTTATCTCAGTCGAAAACATAAAGTTACTATTGTCAGAATGTCAGATTTAATGTCAGATTGTTACACAAAGCTTACCCTGCACATACATATCAAAGTACAATTAGAAGGCATATTGTTTACTCATTGACATGATATAATATTCTAATACAATTGTGAGTGACATAGCCCCACGGTAACGCTAGACACTTTGATGCATGGGATTATGAGCATTTCTTTAATTTTGTGTATTTTGTCTGGTAGACCAGTCAGTGAATGGAACTGAAGACAGTTGATTTTGTGGAGCCTCTGAATACAGACAATCATGGAGGTGGAGGGATATTGGCAACACCTTTTGAAGGCTAGGCCTTTTATGGGACATTCAGCTGGTTGATGAAGACATTCATTTCATCACCAGTCAGTGTTTTTTTTATCTAAGAGCTGCAGAAGACACCCCTCTCCCTCTTTTGTTGTCATGATCAATAATTGCAAGGCGGTTTCATTACTCTATTGACACAACTGTACTGATTGACCGTAGATTGGATCAAAATTACTGATGGAGAGAATAAAACAAACGGGCCTCTACAATGAATGAGTCTCCAGTCTATTTCCATGTTTGTTAGAAAGGAATAGAAAGCATTACAAAGCAATAAACATCACCCTTTGGTATTCTCAAATGTCATTCCAATTGGTTCATTTCTGTATCCTTGTTGGATTCAATCACGTTATCATTAGAAAGTTCAGTCCATGAACCAAGCTTGTGCAAAACCTCAGTGTTGAGGTTCTCGATCATGTTAATTAGGGGGTAAATGTTTTTGAAAAAAAGTGAATCTCTGATAGTTTTGTGTCCAATAAGAACACAAAAAAGTCTACACTGTGCCTTAATGAACGTCACCCTGTTCTATATTTTCCAGGCAGAGCAGGACAACGGCCACCCCCTGCCTGCATTTGCTAACCTCCACATCGAGGTTCTGGATGAGAACAACCAGTCACCATTCTTCCTGGAGGCCACATACCAGGGCTTCATCACCGAGTCAGCACCAGTGGGTACCACAGTGTTCACCGACGCCAGCCTCACCACCCCTCTGGGGATCAATGTTCTGGACAACGACATTGAGGAGGTAAGACCTCATAGCTGACCAGTCTCTTCATCAATTCATTCATTTGTTTATTCATTCATTCACCTGTTCCTTCTTTCTTTCATTCATTCCTTCACTTGCTCATTAATTCGTTCATTTATACACAATCTTTCTATGGAAGACTGCTATAGATGTTGATGAGAGCGTTTGCGATCATGTTGAGGTCGAGAGCAGATGTTTTTACAGTGCATACTGTAGATTCAAGTGTTTGTCTAGTCATCAAATCAAATTTATTTATATAGCCCTTCTTACTTCAGCTGATATCTCAAAGTGCTATACAGAAACCCAGCCTAAAACCCCAAACAACAAGCAATGCAGGTGTAGAAGCACGGTGGCTAGGAAAAACTCCCTAGATAGGCCAAAACCTAGGAAGGAACCTAGAGAGGAACCAGGCTATGAGGGGTGGCCAGTCCTCTTCTGGCTGTGCCGGGTGGAGATGATAACAGAACATGGCCAAGATGTTCAAATGTTCATAGATGACCAGCATGGTCCAATAATAATAATCACAGTAGTTGCCGAGGGTGCAAAAGGTCAGCACCTCAGGAGTAAATGTCAGTTGGCTTTTCATAGCCGATCATTGAGAGTATCTCTACCGCTCCTGCTGTCTCTAGAGAGTTGAAAACAGCAGGTCTGGGACAGGTAGCACTTCCGGTGAACAGGTCAGGGTTCTATAGCCGCAGGCAGAACAGTTGAAACTGGAGCAGCAGCACAGCCAGGTGGACTGGGGACAGCAAGGAGTCATCATGCCAGGTAGTCCTGAGGCATGGTCCTAGGGCTCAGGTCCTCCTCCGAGAGAAAGAGAGAATTAGAGTGCACATACTTAAATTCACACAGGACACCGGATAAGACAGGAGAAATATTCCAGATATAACAAACTGACCCTAGCCCCCCGACACATAAACTAATGCAGCATAAATACTGGAGGCTGAGACAGGAGGGGTCAGGGGACACTGTGGCCCCATCCGATGACACCCCCGGACAGGGCCAAACAGGCAGGATATAACCCCTAGTCTAGATACAGTTCCATGACCGAAGTATGTCAGCTGCAAATAAGGTGTTTGCTCTTTCAAGATGATACTATAGGAATTAATCAGCATAAAAACATACATGTATTTTTAGTTGTGAAGCCATTTTATCACCATCTCTCAGTTGAGAAGGTTGTCCAATCACATCATTTGTTTTGTTCTATTTTTTTTTTAGCTCATCCCTGGTGATCAGCCTGTAGGTTTTAGCTGATGCGTTAGCTCTGCATGATTACTAGTGTGACGTTCTCTTTCTCTGTTTTTCTACTGATCCGCCTCTTTTTAAACTATCCAATTCTCATGTTTGCATGGTTTCTGCTTCACTCGTTTTTTTTTTATTGATTGTTGTTTCCATTTTTTTGCCAGCTTGGTTATTAGTCTTTGAAGTGATCTGTTTTTCTCTAACATGAGAAGCTTGTAGTAATGTAGGAAAAGGTTCCCCACAGTACATGGATGTGGTCATTACATTGTAGAGCTGGGCAATATGGACAGAAATCCATATTGTGATAAATTGCATGACTTGATGCGATAATGATGAATAGAACGATGCTTTAATAACATTACTGTGCACCAGTTTGGTTATGATCCTTTAAACTACTACTAGTTTGATGCTTATAGTCATCAATTGTCCCATTTAACAATCACCTATATTTGCAAACTTACTTCATTTCAAATTTCACATTTCTCTAGTATAGGCTACTTATCAAAATGTGTATTTGTATTTACTATGGATCCCCATTAGCTGCTGCCGTGCCAACAGCTACTCTTCCTGGGGTCCGGCAAAATGAAGGCAATTCTTTGAAACATTACAATACATTCACAACAGATTTCACAACACACTAAGTGTGTGCCCTCAGGCCCTTACTCCACTACAACATATACAAAATCCATGTGTACGTGTGAGTATAGTGCGTATGTTATCATGTGTGTGTATGCATGTGTCATGTGCCTCTGTTTGTGTTGTTTCACAGCCTCCGCTGTTCCATAAGGTGTATTTTTATCTGTTTTTTAAATCTAATTCTACTGCTTGCATCAGTTACCTGATGTAGAATAGAGTTCCATGTAGTCATGGCTGCCAATAATGAACGATATCAGCAAAATGCCTGCAATAAGTGGTCGGTATGGTCAGTGTCGATAATGTTCGGTTTATCGTCCCAGCTCTAGTACATTGATAACACAGAGAATTGAGGGTAGCTCTGTTGTATAGTTGTTATTAGTGCAATATATACTGTATGTACACTACCAGTCATACGTTTGGACACACCTACTCATGTGTTTTTCTTTATTTTTACTATTTTCTAAGACATCACAACTATGAAATAACACACATGGAACCATGTAGTAACCAGAAAAGTGTTAAACAAATCCAAATACATTTTATATTTTAGATTGTTCAAAGTAGCCACCCTTTGCCTTGATGACAGCTTTGCACACTCTTGGCATTCTCTCAACCAGCTTAATGAGGTGCATTACAATTTACAGGTGTGCCTTGTTAAAAGTTAATTTGTTGAATTTCTTCTTAATGCGTTTGAGCCAATCAGTAGTGTTGTGACAAGGTAGGGGTTGGTTTACAGAAGGTAGGCCTATATGGTAAAATACAAAGTCTATATTATGACAAGAACAGCTCAAATAAGCAAAGAGAAACAACAGTCCATAATTACTTTCAGACGTGAAGGTCAGTCAATCCAGAAAATGTCAAAAACTTTGAAGGTTTCTTCAAGTCCAGTCGCAAAAACCATCAAACGCTATGATGAAACTGGCTCTCATGAGGAACGCCACAGGAAAGGAAGACCCAAAGACCCTCTGCTGCAGAAGATAAGTTCATTAGAGTTAACTGCACCTCAGATTGCAGCCCAAATAAATGCTTCACAGAGTTCAAGTAACAGACACATCTCAACATCCACTGTTCAGAGGAGACTGTGAATCAGGTCTTCATGGTCGAATTGCTGCAAAGAAACCACTACTAGAGGACACCAATAAGAAGAAGAGACTTGTTTGGGCCAAGAAACATGAGCAATGGACATTACACCGGAGGGAATCTGTCCTTTGGTCTGATGAGTTCAAATTTGAGATTTTTGGTTCCAACCGCTGTGTCTTTGTGTGACGCAGAGTAGGTGAACGGATGATCTCCGCATGTGTGTTTCCCACCGTGAAGCATGGAGGAGGAGGTGTGATGGTGCTTTACTGGTGACACTGTCTGATTTATTTAGAATTCAAGGCACACTTGAACAGCATGGCTATCACAGATTCTGCAGCCATCCCGTCTGGTTTGCGCTTAGTGGGACTATCATTTGTTTTTCAACAGGACAATAACCCAACACACCTCCAGGCTGTGTAAGGGCTATTTGACCAACAAAGGAGAGGGATGTGCAGCATCTGATTACCTGGCCTCCACAGTCACCCGACCTCAACCCATTTGAGATGGTTTGGGACGAGTTGGACTGCAGAGTGAAGGAAAAGCAGCCAACAAGTGCACGGCATATGTGGGAACTCCTTAAAGACTGTTGGAAAAGCATTCCAGGGGAAGCTGGTTGAGATAATGCCAAGAGTGTGCAAAGTTGTCATCAAGGCAAAGGGTGGCTACTTTGAAGAATCCAAAATATATTTGTTTAACACTTTTTTGGTTACTACATGATTCCATATGTGTTATTTCATAGTTTTGATGTCTTCATTCTAAAATGTAGAAACCCTTGAATGAGTACGTGTGCCAAACTTTTGACTGGTACTGTATATACTCCAGATATATGGCTCTGGTTGTGAGCATTCTGGGTTTAGTGGTCCCCACAATCATTGGAGTTGTTTCTCACATGCCCATCTGGAGCAGGCCCGTGTGACTTGGATTATTTTGGGGAAACCCCATGCTGATGGAAGCTGTGTCATCTCCCACTGAGCGGGGGCTCTGTACTAACACAGAGCCGTGTGTTAAGTGTCTGGGGTGATTATTATTCAATCCACTTTTATTTGCAGCAGTTTGATTTATTTATGTCTCGCTCTGTCCGGCGTAACTTCGATATCCACTGAAAGCAGCGTCAACAATATCCACAGTGCTGAGGAATGCATATTAGTAATGAAGGCAGTCAAGTCTGTCTGTCACCAGTCTGGTATTAAAAGGACTGGCTGCTTCTCAAATGGCAAGCTATTCACAGTACAGTGAACTACTTTTGACCAGGGACTATAGGGATTCCCATTGGGCTCTGGGTAAATGTAGTGCACAATACATAGTGCTATTTCAGACATATACATTGTGTTATTGCAGGGGTGGGCGGAGGATGAGGCTGAACTCTTCATTTCTAGTCTGTGTTCGTACATGTACTGTGTTGCTCTGTGTGTGAAGAACACAACCGTCGACACAAGGACTACAAAGCCCTGCAGAACTTCAAGTGGATTAGGTAGAGATATGGGGTTTTACATTGTGAAACGCATTTAGATTGGCTCAACAGTCTCCTCAACACAGCTATAGAGATGCTGCGGACAGATGGCGCGTTGAACACAAAACAATCCTTAGTATAGGTTGTTACCGCAAATAATATAAAAATATCAACATCAGTGCCATGGCAACACTATTCTATGTAGATAGAGCTGCATAATCATTCTAGATTTACATTGTCACTCAACACAACCACGGGCAAACAGTTGATTCATATTTCATGTACTTATTTGATAATCCAAAGTATTTTTTTCCAATGGTTGTGTGTGTTTATCATGTGTTTCCTTCGTCTCTCAAACCTTGACTTGAAACTGACTGACGAGGTTTCATCACCTTGCTTTTATCAATCCAGATCCAGTCAGTCAGTTGTTTGTGGACTTGTGTCATTTTCTTTTCCTTCCCTTGAAGACGAAAGATCCCATGCTGCAGATATCCTTGGACAACTACAACACAATCTTCACAGTGACACCTTCAGGGATTACCCGCTACCTGACACTGCTGAAGTCCGTGGACCGTGAAGAGCAGCACAGCTACACGTTCACAGTAAGGCTGGCTCTAGTTTGACACCACACTCCCTCTCTCATCTCTCCTTTCTCTTTTCTCTCTCTCTTCTTTCCTCGCTCTCCTAAAGGGCTTTATTGGCATGGGCAACATATGTTAACATTGTCAAAGCAAGTGAACTAGATAATAAACAAAAGTGAAATAAACAATAACAATTAACAGTAAACATTACACTCACAAATGTCATATTATGTGCAAATAGTTCATGTACAAAACAGAAAATAAATCAACATAAATATGGGTTGTATTTACATTGGTGTTTGTTTTTCACTGGTTGCCCTTTTCTTGTGGCAGGTCACAAATCTTGCTGCTTATTGTTTTCTCATGATTTGTTTGTGTCTAATTGTGATGCTGTCCTGGGGCTCTGTGGGGTCTGTTTGTGTTTGTGAACAGAGCCCCAGGACCAGCTTGCTTTGGGGACTATTCTCCAGTTTCACTCTCTGTAGGTGATGGCTTTGTTATGGGTTTGGGAATCGCTTCCTCTTAGGTGGTTGTAGAATTTAACGGCTCTTTTCTGGATTTTGATAATTAGCGGGTATCGGCCTAATTCTTCTCTGCATACATTATTTGGTGTTTTACGTTGTACATGGAGGATATTTTTGCAGAATTCTGCGTGCAGAGTCTCAGTTTGGTGTTTGTCCCATTTTGTGAATTCTTGGTTGGTGAGCGGACCCCAGACCTCACAACCATAAAGGGCAATGGGCTCTATAACTGCTTCAAGTATTTTGAGCCTGATCCTAATTGGTATGTCAAATGTTATGTTCCTTTTGATGGAATAGAATGCCCATCTTGCTTTGTCTCTCAGATCGTTCACAGCTTTGTGGAAGTTACCTGTGGTGCTGATGTTTAGGCCAAGTTATGTATAGTTTTTTGGTGTGCTCTAGGGCAACGGTGTCTGGATTAAATTTCTGTTTGTGGTCCTGGCGACTGGACCTTTTTTGGAACACCATTATTTTGGTCTTACTGAGATTTACTTTCAGGGCCCAGGTCTGACAGAATCTGTGCAGAAGATCTAGGTGCTGCTGTGCCCTCCTTGGTTGGTGACAGAAGCACCAGATCATCAGCAAACAGTAGACATTTGACTTCAGATTCTAGTAGGGTGAGGCCGGGTGCTGCAGACTGTTCTAGTGTCCTCGCCAATTTGATGACATATATGTTGAAGTGGGGCTTAAGCTGCATCCCTGTCTCACCCCCCCCCCCCCCCCCCCCCGGCCCTGTAGAAAGAAATGTGTTTTTTTGCCAGTTTAGAATGTACACTTGTTTGTGTTCATAGATTTTATGATTTTATGTTTTTCCCTCAACACCACTTTCCATCAATTGGTATAGCAGGCCCTCATGCCAAATTGAGTCGAAAGCTTTTTTTAAATCAACAAAGCATGACAATACTTTGCCATTGTTTGTTGTCAATTAGGGTGTCCATGGTGAATATGTGGTCTGTTGTACAATCATTTGGTAAAAAGACAATTTGACATTTGCTCAGTACATTGTTTTCAATTAGAAAATGTACAAATGTCTGCTGTTAATGCAGAGGATTTTCCCAAGGTTGCTGTTGACGCATATCCCACGGTAATTATTGAGGTCAAATTTGTCTCGACTTTTGTGGATTGGGGTGATGTTAAGGGATTTTTTTTATCAATGACTAATTATGTATACATTTCAATCAGGACTGACTAATCAGAATACTATTATGTTACTGTATAGATGTATGAATTTCCTTTAAATTCTAGTACTGAATATGTGTGTAAATATAATCAAGAATTAGAACAATGACTGTCTGTTCCTTGGTAGAAATGAATGAACTTATCGTCAGACTGACTAGAATGCTTATCTACACAGGAAGACCTTGGCTCGGTCATGAATTAAATTAAATTGTTAGGGAGACGATGTGGGAAGGCTTGCGATATTGCCTTTGTACCAGGGTGGGAGAAGAGATGGGACAGTTCGAAAACTAATGACGTCATTTTCAGTTTATAACCTGTGGTAAACTGTATCGTGTTCAGTACTCTAGAGAATAAATGCTACTGATTGATTTTGAGACTGGTATCTGTCCATTTTATGCAAATAAGGGCCTTACAAATTCTTAGGTGTGGACAGAGTGTTGAATTGAATTAGTTAATTCCTGTA
Organism: Oncorhynchus mykiss; assembly: GCF_057628025.1. Lineage (NCBI taxonomy): Eukaryota > Metazoa > Chordata > Actinopteri > Salmoniformes > Salmonidae > Oncorhynchus > Oncorhynchus mykiss. The sequence continues at coordinate 12,672,753 of NC_143037.1, forward strand.
ACATGTGATCAGTCCTTGGTTCCAAATAGTGGGGAAGATGCCAGAGCTAAGAATGATGTTACAGAGTCTAAGTATAGCCAATTGGAATTTGTTGTCTGTATATTTTATAATTTCATTGAGGATACCATCGACACCACAGGCCTTTTTGGGTTTGTTACGTACGCCTCTTGGAGGAGGGAACGCAACACCCTGCTACAACTCAACGTGAAGTGAAAAAGGTATTTGATCGTAGGTGCGGGGGAAGGACGACAGAGGCAGAGAAATGTACAGTTCACAGGGAATTTATTTCCTTAACACGGTAATGTGGGGAAAAGGGGCTGGACGGAAGCAAAGAAAGTCAAAGAGCCCCCTCTCCTACCTTACCTACCCACAACTTACCGAATCTTTTAGCACCTCTTGGCATGCTAACCAAAATACAGGGGGTGGTCTGCCCAGGTCTTACCTAGTCTGCATAGACATTGTAAATACTACGGGTTATGTATGTCCGCTGGCCTCTTGCCTAAACACTCCCAAGGTGCGTTCCCCCCGCGGGAACAAATTAAACAGAATAATTACAGGGAATAATTAAAGGGAACAATTTCAATAATCAAAAACACTAAGTCCTATTGGCACACACATACCTCAGGCGTAGCGGCTACAAACATTTTCATGGACTAACAACCAACACAGGACATCAAAGACGCTCTCCCCTCCTGACAAAGGAACACTGGCTTTTATCCAGCTGTAGAAGGAGGTGGTAATTGAAGACAGCTGTTTCCCCTGACGAGAGGGAGGGTTCAGAGCTCCAATCATCGTGGGGGCCAACCAATCAGCTGCTTGAGGAATCCAGGATTCCATTTCCTAAAATACACACACACAAACCCACAACACAGAAACTGGGGAACATAACACGCCCACCCCAAAACCTGCAAACTCCTAGTTTGCAATAACAAAAACCAACACGCATCTCCAGTTACTAAACCTGTGATAGAGCATCAGATCTCACGTTCGCCGAACCCTTCACATAGTGAATCTGTATACTGTATCCCTGTACAATCAGAGCCCACCACATATGGCGGCGGTTCTGATTGTACATTTGCCTAAGAAACACCAACGGATTATGATCTGTGAAGACCAGTACAGGCAAGGCACTGGAGCCCACATATACCTCCAAAAACTATAAGGCTAGCAATAAAGCCAGCGTCGCTTGTTCAATGGTGGAGTACCTTGACTGACACGAGTTGAACTTACGGGAGAAGAAACTGACAGGCCGATCCACTCCCTCTTCATCTTCCTGTAAGAGAACCGCACCCACCCCCACTATACTAGCATCTACCTCCAACTTAAAAGGTTTGGCAAAGTTGGGGCAGGCAAGCACTGGGGCACTACAAAGCAGCACTTTGGCAGACTCAAAAGCATAGTACATTCCTGGGACCACTTAAATGGTACTTTGGGACTGAGCAGAGATGTGGTAGTAGCAGGGAGCTACTACCATTGACAAATTCTTGCAGAACGTACGATAGTACCCCACCATCCCCAGGAATCTGCGCAACTGGCGGCGAGTCGTGGGAGCAGGATAAGCAACAATTGCTTCCACTTTGCCAGTTATTGGGCGCACTTATTTTGTCCTGTAGTTCATTCAAGGTAATTTGATCATCCAGAGGGTTGTCTTTAATAGTTGATTCTAAGATTTTATAGTCTTTAATAGTTAATTCTAAGATTTGATAGTCTTTAATAGTTGATTCTAAGATTTGAATTATATCCCTCTATCTTTCTCTTTCCGTCTCTCTCCCCCTCTATCTCCCTCTCTTTCCCTTTCTTTCTCTCCCTCTATCCCCCTCTCTTTTCCTTTCTCTCTTTCCCTCTCTCTCTCTCTCTTTCTCCTTCTATTTCTCTGTCTCCCTCTCTTTCCCTCTCTCCCCCACCATCGTGTTAGCCCCTGTCACACAACACAGCACAACAGTAACTTGAATCCACAGTCACACTTGTCCCCTGATACCATATTCTAGAATGGCAGTAGCTCCACTAGTACTGTACCATTAAACATAGACACTATTACAGTACATCAGCAAGGTTTCTTTCTTTGCTTCTTGAAATGCTGTATGCCCTCCATGGTTGGGGACACAAGCAACAGATCATTAGAAAACATCTGTCACTCCCCCCATTCTGTCTTTCTTTCTCTCTATATATTTGATATCTCCTTCTTTCCCTTTCTTCTCTCTCGCTCCCTCTCTTTCTCTCTCTTTCTCTCTCCCCTCTCTCTCTCTCTCTCTCTCTCTCTTTCCCTTTCTTTCGCTCTCCCTCTTTTTCTCTGTTTTGTTCCCCGAGCCACTTAGTTATCACCTTTGCCTTATGGCAAGGTGCTCCATCATGCTGGAAAAGGCATTGTTCGTCACCAAACTGTTCCTGGATGGTTGGGAGAAGTTGCTCTCAAGAGGATGTGTTGGTAACATTCTTTATTCAGGGTTGTGTTCTTAGGCAAAATTTTGAGTGAGCCCACTCGCTTGGCTGAGAAGCAACCCCACACATGAATGGTCTCAGGATGCTTTACTGTTGGCATGACACAGGACTGATGGTAGCGCTCACCTTGTCTTCTCCAGACAAGCTTTTTTACGGATGCCCCAAACAATCGGAAAGGGGATTCATCAGAGAAAATGACTTTACCCCAGTCCTCAGCAGTCCAATCCCTGTACCTTTAGCAGAATATCAGTCTGTCCCTGATGTTTTTCCTGGAGAGAAGTGGCTTCTTTGCTGCCCTTCTTGACACCAGGCCATCCTCCAAAAGTTTTCACCTCACTGTGCGTGCAGATGCACTCACACCTGCCTGCTGCCATTCCTGAGCAAGCTCTGTACTGGTGGTGCCCCGATCCCGCAGCTGACTCAACTTTAGGAGACGGTCCTGGCGCTTGCTGGACTTTTTTGGGTGCCTTGAAGCCTTCTGCAGAAATGCAGTGGAAATGTTTTTTGGGGATTCAGTTCATTTGCATGGCAAAGAGGGACTTTGCAATTAATTGCAATTCATCTGATCACACTTCATAACATTCTGGAGTATATTCAAATTGCCATCATACAAACTGAGGCAGCAGACTTTGTGAAAATTAATATTTGTGTCATTCTCAAAACTTTTGGCCGCGACTGTACATGACTCACCACGTGTGTATTTATATGTGTTTCTCCGGTGTGTTTGCAGCAATTTGTAAGTAAAAAGTGAGAAGGGTTTGTGGTTTTGATTGTCGAGATTAGACAAAGCAATCAGTGTAAAAGCACTTATTGAAAAATGTAATTGTGGCAAAAGATAGATGGTGAATCCCAAATGTAATGTGATGCAGTAGCCTCTCTCATTAGGAATTTTTGCATTCCCCTGAGCCAGAACCTACAACATTTAAATGATGAATCCATGAATCACCAACTACTGAGCTTTCATTCAACAGTAATACTCTCTGTTGCTGACTGGTGCACTATGTCCAGCTGTAAGACCATGATAAAGCACAGCATCATTCAGAACAGCAAAGCTCATAACAGCACAGCTCAGAACAGCCCAGAACAGCCCAGTTCAGAACAGCATACTGCTATCCTCAGTCCTGTTCCTCCATATGTTTGTTGATGTATTCTTCACTCAGCTATAACTGCCACTGGGTTATTCGCTGTTCCCTCTAGATCAAATGCACCGTTTATTTGAAGAAATGTCACCTGGCAGGTGTATCACTCAGTCTAAGAACCGTCGTCTTGTCAGGCTTTGAAATTGCCAAGTGCCATGTCATCTGAAACCAGAATTGGAATTTTCCAAAAAGAACTTCTTGCAGTTCCATTTATCTTGCCCACCTCACCATATCTTTGTTTTAGAATTCAGAGACCTTATCTTTTAACAGAGTCTGTTAAGGCAATGTCTTATTGATGGACTTTGCCAGTCTGGCTATATTCCGATGTAGTTATTTCAAATAACTTTTTAGGTTTGGATGTCTGTTTGTGATTCAAGGGCCGTATAGCAGATGGGCTCTGTGAAACTCACTCGTCAGCCTGAAGTATCTCCACTTGCGCTGCCGAATAGCTAGCTTTTCAGTGTGCTGACTGGGCAAGATGCTTCAGAAGGGCAGTCACCTGTGTTAGCAAGGCAGAGGTCGTTCATTCCAGCCTTGGTATGAGCCAAATCAGTAGGAAGTGGTACTTCTAAGCAAGCAGTGCTACGTTTCCCTCCAAAAAAACATCAGAATGTGAAATAATGCCTGGTGCCAAAAGATCCAGACAACATCAGACTTCGCTGAATGTAAACGTTGGCGTGCGGATCCCTCCAGCCCTAACTCTGGGGTGCACAGGGCAGTGGAATTAGCATTCCCGAGCACTCGGCTGCCATGTCCTTGCAGTAACAGATTGATTAAAACACTGAGACCAAGCTCGCTTGTCTGGGAAGGCTTCTGAGAGCCGTTCCACCCATGCTGTTAAATGATGGATCCGTCGTGCATACGAACGATACCCAGTCAGTCAGTGCCTCAATATCTGTTTCCCCTCTCCAGCACTACCATGGAGAAATCCACAAGGATGTGTGTCTCTCAGTGTTTTGTGTTCCAATACATATTTGGTCGGAGTATGTCTATTTGAGTTCTTTCAGTTGGCTCTGTGGCCACTGAATGTGTTATGCCACCCACTCTGCAAGACACTCTTCCTGCCAGTCAAATTACATCTACAACAACCGCTACCCACCCAATGATGTCAAATGATCATCTTCTCCTCTACCACTTATGTCTTGCCTAGAGGCTTTGTGCTGTGTTATGAAGTTGTGAGCTAGTAGAGGTTTTTATAATGCTAGCTCCTCTGAGTGGCACAGTGCATCGCACCGGAAACTCAGAGAAGGAAACAACATTTGGACATTTTCTCTCCCCACCACCACATCCTGCTGGAGCAGTGGAGGAGCCCGCAGCGCTATCCTGTCAAGACTTTGAAGTGTGGTGTTGCTAAGTACTATGAACATAAAGAAACACTAAAAGGATGTTTCTCGATTCTGGTTTTCGCTAGCACTCACTGCTGTGTTTACCTGTGGGCTTTTTTAGATGCTTCTGTCGTCGTATTTTGGCGGGGAAAGAAGTACAACTCTAAAAGTTAATGGGGAGAGCTTTGAACACGGATGTTATTTTATTTCCTGCTCAACTGAGGATCAAGGTGCTTTTCTTTCTGTTTGACGCTTGTTACATGCTCTTCTGTTTTTGAAGTTGCTGTTACTCTCAGTTAATTTGTGTGAGCGGTTGTGTTCTATGTGGAAGTTGACAGTCAGATACAACTTCACGCACACACACACACACACACACACGCGCGCATACACGCACGCATGCACACACACACTGTCACACTCGCACGCATGCACACACACACACACACACACACACACACACACTTTACCTAATGAGATAAACAATAATGGTATGCAATCACAATTGGAGTTATAAGAGCATTGTAGTCTTTATTACTGTACGTTGTTGTTAAGACAATGGGCTTTGTTTAGTCATTGTGATGAATTAATATCGGTAAAGCCTGTGTAAACAGCTTTCAATAAGGGTATTGCTCTCAATCTTTCATCTTTTGACCACTGGTCCCTTATCTTCCTTTTCTGTCCTGTGACTGTCAGGGACTGTCCCATTGGTTTCTGCATTGACAGAACATGTCAGGGATATATTGGTTGTGGAGTTCTCTACTGCATACACGTGTGTCCTGAGGTTTTCGATCATTTCTCTCTCTCTCTCTCGCTCTTGCTCTCACTTCCCTTCTCTATAGATGGTGGCTTCTGATGGAGTTCAGGAGAGTACTCCAGTGGCCATTAATATCACAGTGATCGATGCCAATGACAACACACCGACCTTTCCGAACACCTCCTACAGTGTCAATGTTTACACAGATATGCAGCCTGGAGAAACAATATTACAGGTAATCAATATGCTGTACTCACTCGCTGTTTTCCCAAACCATCCACTTACTTAGAGTAATAGCATTAGTAAACCTGGAGTTATTGTGGTAGCAGACTGTTTGGTTCAGCTCTCAGCAGGCTGCTGCCATAGGCTGTTCCCCTCTGGCATTGGGAGGATTGTGGGTCATTTGTTAGAACCCCTGTTTCACAGTCAGAGCATGAGCCCAGTCCAGTCAGTCACTCTGATACTTAAAGGAAGCAAAAGACTGCCAGAAAAGGTCAAATTTCGGCAGTTTAATCTCTGTTTTCCCATCGGAGGACTTTCTCTCATAGCAAGCCCGGTTAGGCTGGTTAGCCCGGTTAGCCCGGTTAGGCTGGTTAGCCCGGTTAGGCTGGTTAGCCTGGTTAGCCCGGTTAGGCTGGTTAGCCCGGTTAGCCTGGTTAGGCTGGTTAGCCCGGTTAGCCTGGTTAGGCTGGTTAGCCCGGTTAGGCTGGTTAGCCCGGTTAGGCTGGTTAGCCCAGTTAGGCTGGTTAGCCCGGTTAGGCCGGTTAGGCTGGTTAGGCTGGTTAGCCCGGTTAGGCTGGTTAGCCCGGTTAGCCCGGTTAGGCTGGTTAGCCCGGTTAGGCTGGTTAGCCCGGTTAGGCTGGTTAGGCTGGTTAGGCTGGTTAGCCCGGTTAGGCTGGTTAGCCCAGTTAGGCTGGTTAGCCCGGTTAGGCTGGTTAGCCCGGTTAGGCTGGTTAGCCCGGTTAGGCCGGTTAGGCTGGTTAGCCTGGTTAGGCTGGTTAGCCCGGTTAGGCTGGTTAGGCTGGTTAGCCCAGTTAGGCTGGTTAGCCCGGTTAGGCCGGTTAGGCTGGTTAGGCTGGTTAGCCCGGTTAGGCTGGTTAGCCCGGTTAGCCCGGTTAGGCTGGTTAGCCCGGTTAGCCCGGTTAGGCTGGTTAGCCCGGTTAGGCTGGTTAGGCTGGTTAGCCCGGTTAGGCTGGTTAGGCTGGTTAGCCCGGTTAGGCTGGTTAGGCTGGTTAGCCCGGTTAGGCTGGTTAGGCTGGTTAGCCCGGTTAGGCTGGTTAGGCTGGTTAGCCCGGTTAGGCTGGTTAGCCCGGTTAGCCCGGTTAGGCTGGTTAGGCTGGTTAGGCTGGTTAGCCCGGTTAGGCTGGTTAGCCCAGTTAGGCTGGTTAGCCCGGTTAGGCTGGTTAGCCTGGTTAGGCTGGTTAGCCCGGTTAGGCCGGTTAGGCTGGTTAGCCTGGTTAGGCTGGTTAGCCCGGTTAGGCTGGTTAGGCTTGTTAGGCCGGTTAGGCTGGTTAGGCCGGTTAGGCTGGTTAGCCCGGTTAGGCTGGTTAGCCCTGTTAGGCCGGTTAGGCTGGTTAGGCCGGTTGCCCCGTTAGGCTGGTTAGTCCGGTTAGGCTGGTTGGCCCGGTTATGCTGGTTGGCCCGGTTAGGCTGGTTAGACTGGTTGGCCCGGTTAGGCTGGTTAGCCCGGTTAGGCTGGTAAGGCTGGTTAGCCCAGTTAGGCTGGTTAGGCCGGTTAGCCCGGTTAGGCTGGTGGTGCCTGGTTAGGCTGGTTAGCCCGGTTAGGCTGGTTAGCCTGGTTAGGCTGGTTAGCCCGGTTAGGCTGGTTAGGCTGGTTAGCCCGGTTAGGCTGGTTAGGCTGGTTAGCCCAGTTAGGCTGGTTAGCCCGGTTAGGCTGGTTAGCCCAGTAAGGCTGGTTAGCCCAGTTAGGCTGGTTAGGCCGGTTAGCCCGGTTAGGCTTGTTAGGCCTGGTTAGCCCAGTTAGGCCGGTTAGGCTGGTTAGCCCGGTTAGGGTGGTTAGCCTGATTAGGCTGGTTAGCCCGGTTAGGCTGGTTAGGCTTCAGGAACACGTTAATAATGGCAGGTATCTTGCCTATGCTGCTCTGTACCATCACTCATTCATATATATATATCCTTATGTACATATTCTTTATCCCCTTACACTGTGTACAAGACAGTAGTTTTGGAATTGTTAGTTAGATTACTTGTTATTACTGCATTGTCGGAACTAGAAGCACAAGAATTTCGCTACACTCGCATTAACATCTGCTAACCATGTGTATGCGACAAATAACATTTGATTTGCTTTGATTTGAGGTATTAGTTTCTTTGTCGGTTGAATGTCTGTTGATGAGGTGCTTGTGACTGCATTGTCTCATTAGTCAGTCATCTTTGAGTTACAGTATGTAAAGTCTCAGAATGACGTATGGGGAGAATAACACTATACATGCTCTTAGTCACACACTATAGCGTTCTACTACGTAAACACATGAATGTTTAGAGATTTCTATCAAAGTGTGGCCACTTTTCTACACGTTGAATATGAAGTATGTTATAATTGGATTATGCGAATGTTAAAAGGTATTTCTGCATTTGATTATGATATCAGTTTCTACTTCCTTATTTCAAAATCACTGACTGTATTTGCCATAAATGTTTAATAATCCCCCAACGCAAGATATTTAATTATGCATTTGATATGTGTAGAATATATCAGCGAGGAATCAAACTTTTCCGTATTCCTTGAAATGTGGGGAAAATATTGGGATAGATGGCCTTCCCCTAGTGAAGTCCCTGAGCTTAGGACACCAGAGGACACTGTCGAGTGAGAGACTTCCTCTCTTGTCTCCCTTTCAGCTGACGGCTCTGGATGCTGACGGGGGTCCCAATGGGCTTGTGACCTACAAGATCCTGGCGGGGGATCAAGGACACTTCATCATCAATAACCGCTCGGGAGTGATCACCGTGGTGCCTGGCGTCTCCCTGGCCGTGGGACGTTCCTACACACTGACCGTGGAGGCTGTGGATAGTGGTCCGGGGTCCCAGAGGAGGTGAGGCTAATAGGGAGCCCCAGGGAGCCCCGAGGGGTGGGAGGCTGGAGGGGAGGATGGGTAGGGCTGGGGGTGGGAAGCCCCAAGGGGTGGGAGGCTGGAGGGGAGGATGGGTAGGGCTGGGGGTGGGAAGCCCCGAGGGGTGGGAGGCTGGAGGGGAGGATGGGTAGGGCTGGGGGTGGGGAGAACGAGCAGGGGAGCTTGAGGATGGAAAGGTGGAGTAGGGCAGTGGAGGCTGGGAACTGGCGTGGCCAATAAAAAGGCTGAGAGACGCAGAGGACAAGTCACTTTCCATTCCGTCTGCAGCAGTCACAGACTCTCTCTCTCTCTCTCTCTCTCTCTCTCTCTCTCTCTCTCTCTCTCTCTCTGTCTCTGTCTCTGTCTCTGTCTCTGTCTCTGTCTCTGTCTCTGTCTCTCTCTCTGTCTCTGTCTCTCTCTCTGTCTCTCTCTCTGTCTCTCTCTCTGTCTCTGTCTCTGTTAAATCTATAGTGTTCTGCAGGGTAACACAATTGTGCTAGGAAAATATCCCTGGAACAATGTGCCGGTAGATGTTACTGGCCCATCTGGCACCCAAAGCGGAAACTAGAGGCTTTTCATAATGATTTGCAATGCCTACCATCCAACTCAATTCAATCTGTGTTGCCTTTTTGCCCTCTGTAAAGCTTGGTGGCCACAGGATCAATATAGCTCAACAGGCTGAAATATAAAGAGAAATGTAGTGAATTTGGCAGTGGCTACTGGCTCAGTTCTATCTGAAGAGGAAAACATTAGGGCTGGGGGGTCTCTTTGGCAGCAGTTTTGGGAATTTCGTCTTTCATCGAATATGCCAGGTAAAAGTTTTGCCGCACAAAGATCCTTGTAAGCCTTTGTCTTGAGTCAAGGACAAACACGCAAGATAAGACTAGGGGTGTGAATACGTATGTGAATACGTATCCAACGACTGGGAACCATGTAATAATCTGGGGCCTCGTTTATCAATCATGCGTAGGAACAAATCGGTGCGTCAACCATGTGTAGGATCATTTCCACGCAAAGTGTGATATTTATCAACATGAACGTTGAGAGTGTGCGTACATTTACACACAGCCATGACCATGAGTGTGCACAGTGCCAAGCGGTGGGATAAGGGAACTGCTTGTCAAGCGTAGAATAGAGAAAATATATGTTGAAATTGTGAGAGTAATAATTCAAGTATTTGTAAGATTTTAGTGTATTTCCATTGTGAATTCATGCAACATATCTTGACAGGCATATACTTCTATCACATCAGTAAATATGTTATGAGAATAATCCATACAAAGTACAGTAATCTGTTAAATTAAAGGCACGTATGAAAATGAAACCATTGTTGGAATACTATAAACGACTGAGATAATGGGAAAGGGAATGAGAGATCTTGCTCTGTTGGGAGATTTGTCACACACTGCATTTCGCAGAGAGCACATTTCTAGAGACAGGTTGTAACGTTCGTCATCTTCCTCTAATGAGGAGTAAAAGAGCACGTTTCTAGAGACAGGTTGTAACGTTCGTCGTCTTCCTCTGATGAGGAGTAAGAGAGCACGTTTCTAGAGACAGGTTGTAACGTTCGTCGTCTTCCTCTGATGAGGAGTTAGAGAGCACGTTTCTAGAGACAGGTTGTAACGTTCGTCGTCTTCCTCTGATGAGGAGTAAGTTCCTAGATGGCCAGACTTCTTCATTGCACAAGGGAATAACCTCACCCAAATTCCAAAGACTGGTGACATCCAGTGGAAGTGGTAGGAACTGAAAACACGTTCCTAAGAAATATTGTTTGCCAATGAGAACTCAATGAACAGACAGAGACCTCAAAAAATATATATCTTAACGGTTAGTCCTCGGGGTTTTGCCTGCTACATATGTTCTGTTATACTCACAGACATGATTCAAACAGTTTTAGAAAGTTCAGAGTGTTTTCTATCCAAATCTACTAATAATTTGCATATCTTATATTCTTGGCATGAGTAGCAGGAAGTTGAAATTGGGCACGCTATTTATCCAAAAGTGAAAATGCTGCCCCCTATACCTTAAGAAGTTAATGTTGCAGCCCCTATCATCGCCAAGCCTATCTCTGACCTTTATAACCTGTCTCTCCTCTCTGGGGAGGTTCCCATTGCTTGGAAGGCAGCAACAGTGCATCCTTTATTTAAATGGGGAGATCAAGCTGATCCTAACTGTTATAAGCCTATTTCTATTTTTCCCTGTTTATGAAAAGTGTTGGTAAAACTTGTCAATAATCAACTGACTGGCTGTCTTGATGTCTATAGTATTCTCTCTGGTATGCAATCTGGTTTCTGCTCAGGTCACTGCAACCTTTAAGGTCCTCATTGGTGTAACCATTGCCCTTGATTATAAGCAATGTTGTGCTGCTTTTTTTAATTGACTTGGTCAAAGCTTTTGATACAGTAGACCATTCCATTCTTGTGGGCCTGTTAAGGAGTGTTGGTGTCTCTGAGAGGTCTTTGGCCTGGTTTGTTAACTACCTCTCTCAGAGTGCAGTGTATAAAGTCAGAATATCTGTTGTCTCAGTCACTGCCTGTCACCAAGGGAGTACCCCAAAGCTCGATCCTCGGCCCCACGCTCTTCTCAATTTACATCAACAACATAGCTCAGGCAGTAGGAACCTCTCTCATACTGTCTTAAACTCAGCTGGCCCCTCCCCATATTTTGTGTTTAACACGCTACAACAAAGCTTTCTTAGTGTCCAACAAGCTTTCTCTGCCCTTAACCTTGTTCTCAACACGTCCAAAACAAAGGTCATGTGGTTTTGGTAAAAAGAATGCCCCTCTCCCCACCGGTGTGATTACTACCTCTGAGGGTTTAGAGTTTGAGGTAGTCACCTCATACAAGTACGTGGGAGTATGGCTAGACGGTATACTGTCCTTCTCTCAGCACATATCAAACCTGCAGGCTAAAGTTAAATCTAGACTTGGTTTCCCCTATCTTAATCGCACCTCCTTCACCCCAGCTGCCAAACTAACTCTGATTCAGATTACCTTCCTACCCATGCTAGAGTACGGAAACATAATTTATAGATCGGCAGGTAAGAGTGCTCTCGAGTGCCTAGATGTTCTTTACCATTTGGCCATCAGATTTGCCACCAATGCTCCTTATAGGACACATCACTGCACTTTATACTCCTCTGTAAACTGGTAATCTCTGTATACACGTCGCAAGACCCACTTGTTGATGCTTATTTATAAAACCCTCTTAGGCCTCACTTCCCCCATCTGAGATATTAACTGCAGCCCTCATCCTCCATATACAACACCCGTTCTGCCAGTCACATTCTGTTAAAGGTCCCAAAAGCACACACATCTCTGGGTAGCTCCTCTTTTCAGTTTGCTGCAGCTAGTTTTTCTTTTTTTCTTTTACCTTTATTTAACTAGGCAAGTCAGTTAAGAACAAATTCTTACTTTCAATGACGGCCTAGGAACAGTAGGTTATCTCAATCTCTTCATTCAAGGACTCAATTATGGACACTCTTACTGACAGTTGTGGCAGCTTTGCATGATGTGTTATTGTCTCTACCTTCTTGCCCTTTGTGCTGTTGTCCGTGCCCAATAATGTTTGTACCATGTTTTGTGCTGCTACCGTGTTGTCCTGCTGCCATGTTGAGTTGCCACCATGATGTTGTCATGTTGTGTTGCTACCATGTTGTGTTGTCATATGTTGCTGCCTTGCTATGTTGTTGTCTTAGGTCTCTCTTTATGTAATGTTGTGTTGTCTCTCTTGTCTTGTCGTGTTTTGTCCTAGATTTTTATTAGATTTTTAAGTCTTTTACCTTTTGGTAGGCCGTCATTGTAAATAAGAATTTGTTCATAACTGACTTGCCTAGTTAAATAAAGGTTCAATCAAATTAAAATAAAATGTAAAAATAATGCATAAAAGACGCTGCTGAATGTGGTGGTAAGGAGGCCAGTTGGTATACACAACTCGTTCATTCTGCAGAACAGCAATGTTGGCCTACACGCCTACAGGATGGAGCTGTTGAGGATGGATGGCTTATTTTGGAGTGTTGCCTACTCAAGTATATTTGCCAGTGCTAAAGCAGCTTGGATGGTCCTAATGGTCCTCTCTTTGTAGCTAATGTTTTATTTTTACTGGTCAAGCCACAACTGAGCAGCCAAATAAAACCTTTTGGTTGTCCTCCTTCTCTGACACCATCACCTGTATTTTGGTCTCGGAAAAGTTGTTTGTTTTTGGGGATTTTTCGATTTTTGGGTTGCGACTTCGTATTTCATGGTATGGCGTTGTTTATTCCTCACAGGCTTTACTGGGTGATTTTGGCCATTGACAGTGCCTTGCGAAAGTATTCGGCCCCCTTGAACTTTGCGACCTTTTGCCACATTTCAGGCTTCAAACATAAAGATATAAAACTGTATTTTTTTGTGAAGAATCAACAACAAGTGGGACACAATCATGAAGTAGAACGACATTTATTGGATATTTCAAACTTTTTTAACAAATCAAAAACTGAAAAATTGGGCGTGCAAAATTATTCAGCCCCCTTAAGTTAATACTTTGTAGCGCCACCTTTTGCTGCGATTACAGCTGTAAGTCGCTTGGGGTATGTCTCTATCAGTTTTGCACATCGAGAGACTGAATTTTTTTCCCATTCCTCCTTGCAAAACAGCTCGAGCTCAGTGAGGTTGGATGGAGAGCATTTGTGAACAGCAGTTTTCAGCTCTTTCCACAGATTCTCGATTGGATTCAGGTCTGGACTTTGACTTGGCCATTCTAACACCTGGATATGTTTATTTTTGAACCATTCCACTGTAGATTTTGCTTTATGTTTTGGATCATTGTCTTGTTGGAAGACAAATCTCCGTCCCAGTCTCAGGTCTTTTGCAGACTTCCAGAATGGTCCTGTATTTGGCTCCATCCATCTTCCCATCAATTTTAACCATCTTCGCTGTCCGTGCTGAAGAAAAGCAGGCCCAAACCATGATGCTGCCACCACCATGTTTGACAGTGGGGATGGTGTGTTCAGCTGTGTTGCTTTTACGCCAAACATAACGTTTTGCATTGTTGCCAAAAAGTTCAATTTTGGTTTCATCTGACCAGAGCACCTTCTTCCACATGTTTGGTGTGTCTCCCAGGTGGCTTATGGCAAACTTTAAACAACACTTTTTATGGATATCTTTAAGAAATTGCTTTCTTCTTGCCACTCTTCCATAAAGGCCAGATTTGTGCAATATACGACTGATTGTTGTCCTATGGACAGAGTCTCCCACCTCAGCTGTAGATCTCTGCAGTTCATCCAGAGTGATCATGGGCCTCTTGGCTGCATCTCTGATCAGTCTTCTCCTTGTATGAGCTGAAAGTTTAGAGGGACGGCCAGGTCTTGGTAGATTTGCAGTGGTCTGATACTCCTTCCATTTCAATATTATCGCTTGCACAGTGCTCCTTGGGATGTTTAAAGCTTGGGAAATCTTTTTGTATCCAAATCCGGCTTTAAACTTCTTCACAACAGTATCTCGGACCTGCCTGGTGTGTTCCTTGTTCTTCATGATGCTCTCTGCGCTTTTAACGGACCTCTGAGACTATCACAGTGCAGGTGCATTTATACGGAGACTTGATTACACACAGGTGGATTGTATTTATCATCATTAGTCATTTAGGTCAACATTGGATCATTCAGAGATCCTCACTGAACTTCTGGAGAGAGTTTGCTGCACTGAAAGTAAAGGGGCTGAATAATTTTGCACGCCCAATTTTTCAGTTTTTGATTTGTTAAAAAAGTTTGAAATATCCAATAAATGTCGTTCCACTTCATGATTGTGTCCCACTTGTTGTTGATTCTTCACAAAAAAAGACAGTTTTATATCTTTATGTTTGAAGCCTGAAATGTGGCAAAAGGTCGCAAAGTTCAAGGGGGCCAAATACTTTCGCAAGGCACTGTATGTTTCGTTGGGGGTGTTTTGAAATGCAAAATAGCCAAAGTCGTGCACGAGCACTGAGGCTGAGAACAATAGGTGTTTATCAACGGTTATCTCCTACCTGTGTGCGTTTGACGCTCGTATGATTGTTTGATAAGTTGCTACTTATATTTACAGGGTTCTGTGTGGAGCATGTCCAGGATCAAAACCGTTTGATTCATGTTTATAGTGGCTTTATGAATAAAGCAGCCAGGATTGCCCCGGTGGAAAAAAGTCTTCAAATAACCAGTCTTAAAGGTCTCTCATGTCTCTCTAAAATTGACTTGCTGTAATCATTCAATTATGTTTATTCTGTTCAGGCCCGACTCAGACACTTGGAGCTTAGTGTTCTGTACACAACTGTGATTTCACTGACCAGGGATTCAGTCTCTAGTGAAGTACTGTACCTTGCTCAAGGTTAGAGGTTGTTTATTTCGGTTTTGATGTACCATTGGATTGATTCTCTCTAAATGCTGCAGGATACAGATTATACCAGATACTGGGAGAGGTTGTATCTAAAAACTAATTTACAGCTGAAATATGTCAAGGGGGAAATCGCGCCACAGTTCGCCACTGCACCTTGGTTATTTATTTTGTTTGGTGGATGAAACGGAGGAGAAGAGCATCCAGCATTGTGGTGAAAGAAAATAGCAGTGTATATAGTGCTGTTCTTTAGGTCAGAGTGGAAAACAAAATGCTGTTCGTTGTTTGAAGCAACTTCTTTATTGTTTATTGTAATGTTATTGTAATATTGCAACGGATGTGGCAATTGCACCGACTACGGATTTCAGCTTTAAGTTGGCTAACCTTAACTCTTGCCCAACCTACGTACAGTACCTCCTAGCTTTTTAATCGACAATCATATAGATTTTCAACCCCCCCCCCCCCAATAAACACTGACAACAGAACCCTACATCCCACACAGAAATTCTCATAATGTAAACAAAACCCGCCTACAGTTTCTGTTTTTCAGAAGCTCTTTGTGGAAAGTTGATAAAAGTGCTTTTTTATTGTTAAAATTAAAACCAACACATTTCAGCCCTCAGCCTTCATCAGGGTTGTTTTTCCACCCAGAATGAATTTCTCCCCATCCTTATCTCCCGTCGCAGGAGCTCCATCACCACCGTGTACATTGAGGTGCTCCCCCCCAACAACCAGAGCCCCCCGCGCTTTCCCCGCTTTCTCTACAGCCTGGAGGTCAGCGAGGCCATGAGGATCGGAGCCACACTCCTCAGCCTGCAGGTGAGCCCTGGGACTTCACAATGCCACACTGTTCTGTAGCAAACACTGAGCATACTGTACCCTGATCTGTACCCTGATCTGTAGCCTGATCTGTAGCCATAGTTTGGTGGCAGTGGTGGGATCTGCTTCAGAATCTTACCTGACTATCATTGTCAGGCCACAAGGGTAGCCTAGTGGTTAGAGCGTTGGACTAGTAACCGGAAGGTTGCAAGTTCAAACCCCTGAGCTGACAAGGTACAAACCTGTCGTTCTGCCCCTGAACAGGCAGTTAACCCACTGTTCCTAGGCCGTCATTGTAAATAATAATTTGTTCTTAACTGACTTGCCTAGTTAAATAAAGGTAAAATAAAAAAATAAAAAATAAAAAAAATACAGCTGAATAGCTCCTAACAATGGCCCCTATTCAGTCTGTATGAGAAGGGACTGAGACAGTTACTAATGTTACAGATTAGTCTGTATGAGAAGGGACTGAGACAGTTACTAATGTTACAGATTAGTCTGTATGAGAAGGGACTGAGACAGTTACTAATGTTACAGATTAGTCTGTTTCAGAAGGGACTGAGACAGTTACTAATGTTACAGATTAGTCTGTTTCAGAAGGGACTGAGACAGTTACTAATGTTACAGATTAGTCTGTTTCAGAAGGGACTGAGACAGTTACTAATGTTACAGATTAGTCTGTTTCAGAAGGGACTGAGACAGTTACTAATGTTACAGATTAGTCTGTATGAGAAGGGACTGAGACAGTTACTAATGTTACAGATTAGTCTGTATGAGAAGAGACTGAGACAGTTACTAATGTTACAGATTAGTCTGTATGAGAAGGGACTGAGACAGTTACTAATGTTACAGATTAGTCTGTATGAGAAGGGACTGAGACAGTTACTAATGTTACAGATTAGTCTGTATGAGAAGGGATGGTCAAGCTGTTTATGTAGACCTCTTAGACTGTACACACAAAGAAAATAATGCTTCCTCAAGGGTTCTTTGGGAAGGCTGATGGTTCTATGTGGAACCATAATGGCTCAATGAACCCTTTGAGCTCTTCAATGGGTCTGTACAGATCACTGTTTTTTTTGTTGCTCTTTTAGTCATAACTAAAGTGTAGGGGAGGTGGCTCATTAGAATATTTTGGGGCGTGGTTTGCGCACAGCTCTTTTTGTACAACCGTGAGTGAGAGTGTCATTACAGTTTATGTAATCTGTTGTGTTATGATGTTACATGTTATGTAAGATTATGGCCTTTATTAGTGTTTTGTGAAAGATTTATGTTTGGCCATTGAGAATGGTTATTAAATCAGTCAGTGTTTCTCATTTCCCTCCTCTATTACAGACATAGCTCACTAGATTCAACTTGTTAATTAACACAATAATAACACCTATGGAAGTTTAACAATATAATATGGCTGACCAGAATTAAATCCACTGGAAAATTGGCTCGTTGGAATATTTTGGGGCGTTATTTGCGCACAGCTCTTTTTGTACGACTGTGAGTGAGAAAAAAAACTGTATGGTTCTACAAAAGGATCTCCAAAAAACCTTTCAGATTGTGAAAGATTCTTTATAGAACCATTCTCCATAAAGGTTCCATAAAGAACCATAAAAAAGGGTTCTATGTAGCCCCAAAAAGGGTTGCAACCATAGTGGCACCCTTTTTTGGTGCTCTATCTTTTTGAATGGTTCTTTATAGAACCTTAGGAAATGGTTCTTTATAACACCATACAGGTTCCATTTAGAACCTTATGAGAATGGTTCTTTATAGCACCAAATAAAGGTTTTACTTTGGTAAAAAAAAATTGTGTACCAAACTATTGTTTGTAATGCGTCAAGTAGAAATGGACTGGACACTGTGTGAAGTAATTTAGTCATTGTGAAATTGAGTTTGATTTTGAATTTGAGTTCTCGCCACATTACATTTATGGACTGCGCTATGGGTTTAACTTGATGCCTTTTCATTCTGTTGTTTTATTGGAGTCGTTGTGAAAGTAGTGGAATAACAGCAACATGAAGGGGCCTCTCTGTGTCGATACAGGCAACGGACCGTGAAAGAGACGTCATCACCTACAGCATCCAGAACGGGGATCCCCACCACCTCTTTGAGCTCTCGCAGATGTACGTGAGCTCATTTTAGTCATCAACTACATTGCCTATCATAGTAGCGAATTTATCCATGAAACTAATATAAATAATATTTCTCTTACAGAGGAGTCAGTTTGGGAAAATGATAGTGTTTTACCTGGGAACGTGTCTGGAGCTTTTTCAATACAGATAGTAAACCAAACGGTTCTCTCTGAAACTCTCCACGAGACACTAGGGACTGGAAATGTAGATAATATTCTCCCTGGCATCTTAAATACATAATTAATAAGTAATAAATGAATAAAAACCAAAACAATCCTCTCCCAGTTTGAAAACTAAACATATCAGATTAGTAGTCTTGAGGTTACCCCTGTGCCTTGGATTGGAGTAAAAAATGTTTCTTCATTTCAGAGATGAAATTGAAGCCTGCAATAAGAGTTGGTGTGATTGTTTATGGAGCACTTCTGTATGGCTAGCGGTGAAACAACACAGCAAATTCTCGAATGTTAAATCTAACACTGAAAGTACAGACATTGGTTGGAAGACTTATTTCCCAGAGTGCCTTGCATTTTGAGTGAACTGTGTTTGTTAGTGACAGAGACATCATTGTTGCATTCATCTGTTTTCAGTCCTCTGGATTTCACCAGGTGAGATCTTGAGTAAATATCTTATCATTTAAATTGAATTACCTAAATTGCTGGACTATTAAACGCACCTGAATATAAACTGCACCCACTGAATTATTAAAAAATATGTATTTTGTACATAAATAAGCCGCACATGTCTATAAGCCGCAGGTGCCTACCGGTACATTGAAACAAATGAACTTTACACAGCCTTTAAACGAAACACGGCTTGTAACAAAAATTAAACAGTAGCCTACCAAGAAAGTCATTGGTCACTATCTTCCTCCTCCTGTGCACTGAAACCACTGAAGTCATCTCCTTCGGTGTCGGAGTTGAATAGCCTCAGAATTGCTTCATCCGATGTTGGATCGCTGCCCTCTTCAACATGGCCTTTCGAAACCCGTTGATGATAGTGGATTTTTTTGACAATGCTCCACACTGTCAGCAGCTCTATTTCCTTTTCCAACAGCCAGATCGATCGCCTTCAACTTGAAAGCTGCATCATATGCGTTTCTCCGTGTCTTTGCCATGATGAGGGTAACAAAATGACTACCGTAATCAGAATGATGGGAAGTTTGAGCGTGCTCGATTTACGTCACATGTGACGGTGCTCAGTTTTGGCGGCATGAATCTTGTGAAAGCGGGAAAAATCCATAAATTAGCCTCGTCATTGTATAAACTGCGAGGTTCAAAGCGTGGGAAAAAAGTAACGGCTTATAGTCCGGAAATTACGGTATTTAACACAACCCAAAACATTGAGGTCCTAAACTATAAACTTAACAATTAACTCTGTAAATGTTGAATTACCACTCATTGGTGTAAAATAACCCCCAGTGTTGGTATTAATAACCAGAGTTGAACCATAATCACACCCATTATCATATTTAGAGTTAGAGTTATTTTTGGCCACCCATGACAGTAAATGCCAATCCTGTTGATCATATTATAGGGACTTTCAAGAATGTTCAACTCCACCGCCTCCCCCCCAACATCAACATATGAGAAAATGGTTAAAAAATAACCAACTCATAATATAGGGAGCAGGTGATGCCAAGTGCAGACTCAGACGAGGAGATATGGATAACGTAGCCAAGGTATTTATTGAAAAGCAGGGGGAGATGGGGTGCAGTCCAGGAGGAGCTCGGGTGGGTAGCAGGGAACCAGGAACTGAGGCTACGCCTGGGGCAAGGTGTAACGGTTTTCTTCTGGTGAAAGAGAGGCGGACCAAAATGCAGTGTGGTTAGTTTTGTACATCTTTAATAAAGATGAAAATACAACAATCTACAAAACAAGAAACGTGAAAAAACCGAAACAGTCCTATCTGGTGCCACAAACACAAAGACAGGAACAATCACCCACAAGAGACCTAAAGAATATGGCTGCCTAAATATGGTTCCCAATCAGAGACAACGATAAACTCCTGCCTCTGATTGAGAACCACTCTAGGCAACCATAGACTTACCTAGAGTACTACTCTAACCACAATCCCATAACTACAAACAACCCCAGACAAAACAAACCACATAAATCCCCATGTCACACCCTGGCCTAACCAAAATAATAATGAAAACACAGAATACTAAGGCCAGGGCGTGACAGTACCACCCCAAAGGAGCGGACTCCCGGCCGCCACTTAAATCCATAGGGGAGGGTCTGGGTGGGCGTCAGTCCACGGTGGCGGCTCTGGCGCTGGACGTGGACCCCATTCCAACAGTCTCTGTCCATCTCCTTCGCGTCCCTTGATTGGCGACCCTCGCCACCGACCCAGGCCTACTAACCCCAACAAAGGGCCCACCTAGACTGAGGGGTGCCTCACGACTGAGGAAGCTCGGGACTGAGGGGAAGCTCGGGACTGAGGGGAAGCTCGGGACTGAGGGGATGCTCGGGCAGGTTGATGGATCTGGCAGATCCTGCCTGGCTGGTGGTTCTGGCAGATCCTGGCTGACTGGTGGTTCCGACAGATCCTGGCTGACTGGCGGTTCCGACAGATCCTGGCTGACTGGCGGTTCCGACAGATCCTGGCTGACTGGCGGATCCTGGCGGATCCTGGCAGACTGGCGGATCCTGGCAGATCCTGGCTGACTGGCAGATCCTGGCTGACTGGCAGATCCTGGCTGACTGGCAGATCCTGGCTGAATGGCGGATCCTGGCTGAATGGCGGATCTAACGGATCCTGGCAGACTGGTGGCTCTGGCGGCTCCTGGCAGACTGGCGGCACTAGCGGCTCCTGGCTGACTGGCGGCTCCTGGCTGACTGGCGGCACTGGCGGCTCCTGGCTGACTGGCGGCTCCTGGCTGACTGGCGGCTCCTGGCTGACTGGCGGCGCTGACTGGCGGCACTGGCGGCACCGGGCAGATGGGCGGCTCAGGCGGCGCCGGGCAGACGGGCGGCTCAGGCGGCGCCGGACTGAGGAGCTCTGGAATGAGGGGCGGGAGCTCTGGCAGCGCCGGACAGGCGGGAGATTCTGGCAGCGCCGGACAGGCGGGAGACTCCGGCAGCGCCGGAGAGGAGGAAAGTTCTGGCAGCGCTGGACTGAGGAGCTCTGGCGCCTCTGGACTGAGGGGCTCTGGCACCTCTGGACTGAGGGACGGAAACACTGGTAGCGCCGGACAGGCGGGAGCACCTGTTTTGATGGGACGGAGAGACAGTCTGGTGCGGGGTGCCGGCACTGGTGGTACCGGGCTGGGGACACACACCTCAGGGCGAATGCCTTGCATACTACGCCAAATCAACTGCTCTTTCTCTTCACACTCCCCCAATTCTATTAACACCTCCTTGAATGTCTCCTCATCTCCCATCCGTTCACTCTCCTCCATTCTGTCCAATAACTCCTCAACCCTCTCAGACTCAGCCCTCAGCTTCGCCGATAGCTCCGATAACATCCATGGCTCCTTACGGTAAACAGGGGGAGTTGGCTCAGGTCTGGCTCCTGACTCTGCCACACTCTCCCTGTGCCACCCCCCAATACATTTTTGGGGCTGCCTCTCGGGCTTCCAGCCGCTCTGCCGTGTTAGCTCCTCATAATGGCGCCTCTCTGCTTTCGCTGCCTCCAGCTCGGCTTTGGGGCGACAATATTCCCCTGGCTCTGCCCAGGGTCCTTTCCCGTCAAGGATCTCCTCCCCAGTCCATTTCTCCAAATAGTGCAGCCTCTCCCACTGCTGCTGCTGTTGCTCCTGCTGCACCTGTCGCTTCTCCTGCTGCTGCTGTTGCCTCTGTTTACCACGCCGCTTGGTCCTTGGTTGGTGGGTGATTCTGTAACGGTTTTCTTCTGGTGAAAGAGAGGCGGACCAAAATGCAGCGTGGTTAGTTTTGTACATCTTTAATAAAGATGAAAATACAACAATCTACAAAACAAGAAACAGTCCTATCTGGTGCCACAAACACCGGAACAATCACCCACAAGAGACCTAGAATAGAAATAATATGGCTGCCTAAATATGGTTCCCAATCAGAGACAACAATAAACTCCTGCCTCTGATTGGGAACCACTCTAGGCAACCATAGACTTACCTAGAGTACTACTCTAACCACAATCCCATAACTACAAACAACCCCAGACAAA
Organism: Oncorhynchus mykiss; assembly: GCF_057628025.1. NCBI lineage: Eukaryota > Metazoa > Chordata > Actinopteri > Salmoniformes > Salmonidae > Oncorhynchus > Oncorhynchus mykiss. The sequence continues at coordinate 12,694,904 of NC_143037.1, forward strand.
ACAAACCACATAAATCCCCATGTCACACCCTGGCCTAACCAAAATAATAACAAAAACACAGAATACTAAGGCCAGGGCGTGACACAAGGGGAGTAGGGGCAGGGAAAGCAGGTCCAGAGTGGAATCCAAGGAAGCAGTAGAGCGGGGGTCCAAGGCAGGGAAGGCGAGACAGGGACCAGAGTCAGTGCGGAAAGAATGAGCAGAGGCTACAAACTGGCAGTGTGGAAGTGGCAGGGCTGAGTATTTGTAGAGGTCTTGATTATGGAACAGGTTGCAGCTGGTGGGGATCTGCTCTGACTCCAGCACACCTGTCTCCACTCACACAATCGGATACACCCACCCAGGGAGAGAGAGGGAGAGAGCACTGGGGAAGTGACCAAATGCCTGCAACCCAGCAGTTGGGTCATCCAAATAACCCAGTATTTTTTTGTGTAAGCCCTCAAAATAACTATTGTGTTAAGTAATAAAATGTTTGAAAATAAAGGAGAGCTGCACACTCTAGGAGCTCAGATGCAAAAATGTAATGTCCAACGCTTCGACAGGCAAGCGGTCTTCACCAGGGTATAAATGTTAACATATTCACTTAGGCTCTCTTATGATGAACTCCATAGGACTGAAAATTGATAAATGTAACAACCATATCTCTGTCACTAACAAATCCAGTAATGGGTGGTAACGCTACAATTAACTTGAAAGGCAATCTGGAAAACATGCAAATAAAGCGTTACACTAAGCAGTGTGTTAATTCAACACTGTTCAGTGTCAATACAGGTCCACACTTTCAGTGTTCATTTGACACTGAGGAATTTGCTGTGAAGCCTAGAGCTATCCCTATGCTTTCTCTTTGCTCTCTCTTCCCCCCTCCCTCCCTCCCCTCTCTCTCTCTCTGTTTTCCTCTGCAATAACCAGCACACTGCCATGCAGACATACCTACGTTACCAGAGGCCACTTCAATCATAGCGCCAAACTCACATTGTCATCAAGCCTCTCCTGTTGCAGACTGTCAAGCCCAGGAAATTGCATACACCACAACTAGAGCATTTTAATAAGCCCCGCGTCTCATCAATAAAGAGGCAAATTAGAACAGTAGGGCACACGACTGGGGAGTTGGGTAGGGGGATGTGCTAAGGCGATCTGGGCGGAGACTGTCTCTTATGGATAGGAGAGGCCCTAGCTCCCCAGTCCCAGAGCAGAAGAGCTCAAATATATCCCCTTGTAAAGCCCCTAGTAATCGATACATCCTAATAGATTCACTTGCCTGTCATAACACGTTGTATCCTCATCGTCATACTACTGAGGTAAAATGTGCATATTGATCAGGTTCATCAGAAGAAAGCTATTTTCATCCAACTGATATAGTGAAAGGAGTTGATTATTTACAAGACAGTTTTACAAGTGACTCATTGGATTGCTTTGTATTAGACTTAAAACATCATAATGTCCCGACTATTACGTGAGCTGTAGAGGTGGTTGAGATCAGAGACCTGCCTGCATCTTGTCGCCAGCTTAGCACCAACAACGGGCAGGCCTTACAGATCAAAATCTGTTGAATAACCTCTTCTCTGTGCGATCTCTTAGTGGGCTTGAGATGATATCTTCTTTAATGCTCTCCTAGTCATTCAGCACTTCAAAACAACACCCTCGTGAATGATGTTCTCTCCCATGCTTGGTCTGAGCACGATTGTGTTTCCAGCTGCTAATAATCATGATCTTTCATTTCAGCTTGGCGTTATCATCATCCTGTGATGTTTTAGAATGGGAGGATGCGTGTGCGCGTGTGTGTGTGTCGAAGCAATTCTCTCTATGAATAGCTAATACATATATATGAGAGTTGTGGCGGCAGCAATTGAGATGCCGCTTTGCATTTAATTTCAACAGGGTTATATCAGTCCACAGTGGTCCTCACAGAACCCTTCCACCTCTTAAGATGGGTGTAACTGGCCTCTTAGAAGAGGAAGTGCAGATGTTCTCCTGAATACCGAATCATAAATGACTTCTAATTTCTGACTAATGCGTGTCTAAAATGATTGCTAGCGAGTAACCGTTATAAAAGTAGAAGTAGAGGGAAAATCGAGATGCGTGACAGTTCCTCAGGTTGCTGTAAATTCCCCTCGAGTTTGGGCCCCATCTCTGAGAGCCGCAGCAGACAAACAGCCGACAGATGTAAAGCTGACAGCAGAGAATCATCCCATAGATTTAAACACTCAGGGATCAGTGTGTCAGAGGGCTGAAACCACTGCTGTATGCATGCCAAGATTAGCCCACACCAAATTACCTTGAACTGTAAATTCTATACACTCCGTGTTTGTGCTAGGCCAGCTTGCCAAAGTGCCGACGTATAGCTGTCCTCTGAGCTTCCATTTTATTCTATTGAGCTGGCTGGTCCACACATAATGCATTTCTGCCCCAGTGTATCAGACGTGCATGTACTTAAATAGCCAGGCTTCTATACCCCCAAGCAAAAAAAATATCTAATATTTTACAAGTACAAAGAATCTGCTTACACTGACAAGGTTGTGATTTTTGAACAGGTGAAACCATCACAATTGTGATTCAATAATTTCAGGTGAAATGTTCACATTTCCAGTGTCTGAATACAGTCTTTGATGCAATAATTTCTGTCTCCTTTACTTCTTCCATGTTGTTGTATGGGTAATGTTTATCTGTACTCTGACAATCTGAAAATGTTTGGCTCAACGGGAAGCAGAGTGAGTGTGAGTGTGTTGGGGAAAAATAACCCCTGTGTCTCTGTCTCTCCTATCCCCAGGTCAGGGCTGTTGGTCCTGAGGAAACCACTGGACAGGGAGACAGAGGATCGCTACACCCTCGTTGTAACTGCCTCAGATGGCCGTCCAGAAGGGGTAAGCCTGCCTCAATTGTCCTTCCATCCATCTATTCATTAATCTAAACCTTCATAAATCCTTTCCTTCATCCATTCATGTGTGCTGTCTCATCATCAATACATTTATTGTGTTCATTCGTCTATTCGATCCATTCAGTTCAGTCTATGGCAGGTTGAATACCTAGCCCTATTCACTGGCAGAAATCTGTCATGCCTACTACTTACTAATACTACATACTGTGTACTATTTAGAACATACTGTTTAGTAAAATGATTGCAGTAAGCAACAAATATCAACATTCTAGTCTCCCCCGTACTGAGAATGTATAATCTAATACTAGACTCCCCCGTACTGAGAATGTATAATCTAATACTAGACTCCCCCATACTGAGAATGCGTAATCTAATACTAGACTCCCCCATACTGAGAATGTATAATCTAATACTAGACTCACCCATACTGATAATGTGTAATCTAATACTAGACTCACCCATACTGAGAATGTGTAATCTAATACTAGACTCACCCGTACTGAGAATGTATAATCTAATACTAGACTCCCCCATACTGAGAATGTATAATCTAATACTAGACTCCCCCATACTGAGAATGTATAATCTAATACTAGACTCCCCCGTACTGAGAATGTATAATCTAATACTAGACTCCCCCGTACTGAGAATGTATAATCTAATACTAGACTCCCCCATACTGAGAATGTGTAATCTAATACTAGACTCCCCCGTACTGAGAATGTGTAATCTAATACTAGACTCCCCCGTACTGAGAATGTATAATCTAATACTAGACTCCCCCGTACTGAGAATGTGTAATCTAATACTAGACTCCCCCGTACTGAGAATGTATAATCTAATACTAGACTCCCCCATACTGAGAATGCGTAATCTAATACTAGACTCCCCCATACTGAGAATGTATAATCTAATACTAGACTCACCCATACTGATAATGTGTAATCTAATACTAGACTCACCCATACTGAGAATGTGTAATCTAATACTAGACTCACCCGTACTGAGAATGTATAATCTAATACTAGACTCCCCCATACTGAGAATGTATAATCTAATACTAGACTCCCCCATACTGAGAATGTATAATCTAATACTAGACTCCCCCGTACTGAGAATGTATAATCTAATACTAGACTCCCCCGTACTGGGAATGTATAATCTAATACTAGACTCCCCCATACTGAGAATGTGTAATCTAATACTAGACTCCCCCGTACTGAGAATGTGTAATCTAATACTAGACTCCCCCGTACTGAGAATGTATAATCTAATACTAGACTCCCCCGTACTGAGAATGTGTAATCTAATACTAGACTCCCCCGTACTGAGAATGTATAATCTAATACTAGACTCCCCCATACTGAGAATGTATAATCTAATACTAGACTCCCCCGTACTGAGAATGTATAATCTAATACTAGACTCCCCCATACTGAGAATGTATAATCTAATACTAGACTCCCCCGTACTGAGAATGTATAATCTAATACTAGACTCCCCCATACTGAGAATGTGTAATCTAATACTAGACTCCCCCATACTGAGAATGTATAATCTAATACTAGACTCCCCCGTACGGAGAATGTGTAATCTAATACTGGACTCCCCCGTACTGAGAATGTATAATCTAATACTAGACTCCCCCATACTGAGAATGTATAATCTAATACTAGACTCCCCCATACTGAGAATGTGTAATCTAATACTAGACTCCCCCATACTGAGAATGTATAATCTAATACTAGACTCCCCCGTACGGAGAATGTGTAATCTAATACTGGACTCCCCCGTACTGAGAATGTATAATCTAATACTAGACTCCCCCATACTGAGAATGTATAATCTAATACTAGACTCACCCATACTGAGAATGTATAATCTAATACTAGACTCACCCATACTGAGAATGTATAATCTAATACTAGACTCACCATACTGATAATGTATAATCTAATACTAGACTCACCCATACTGAGAATGTGTAATCTAATACTAGACTCCCCCATACTGAGAATGTATAATCTAATACTAGACTCCCCCATACTGAGAATGTATAATCTAATACTAGACTCCCCCGTACTGAGAATGTATAATCTAATACTAGACTCCCCCATACTGAGAATGTATAATCTAATACTAGACTCCCCCATACTGAGAATGTATAATCTAATACTAGACTCCCCCGTACTGAGAATGTATAATCTAATACTAGACTCACCCATACTGAGAATGTATAATCTAATACTAGACTCCCCCATACTGAGAATGTGTAATCTAATACTAGACTCCCCCATACTGAGAATGTATCATCTAATACTAGACTCCCCCATACTGAGAATGTATAATCTAATACTAGACTCCCCCATACTGAGAATGTGTAATCTAATACTAGACTCCCCCATACTGAGAATGCATAATCTAATACTAGACTCCCCCATACTGAGAATGTGTAATCTAATGCGTTGCTTCCCGCCATTTGTTCATTTTTATACAGCTCATCCCCTCATCTGATTATCAGCTGTTGTCAAACACACGTGGGACTTAAAATGTGACTCTCTTCCTCAATAGCATGCAGTGAATTCTACTAGATAAAAAGTCACATTTAATTTGACATCCTGACATTTAAAGCATACTACATTTTAAATATTTCACATACTATAAAACTTTAGATTTTTGCATAGCCAAAATTGGCTTGTATTTTAAACAGTGTTTGAGGTCTCCCAGTCCATAGTTTTGATCAGATCCTGGCCAAACAGGAGTAACAGTGATTTATGTATAACAGTACCGGGGGTTATTAGGTGATAATCAGGGTTGATTAAAATGTGCAATAATGGAATATCCGTATTTTGTCCTCAATAATGGGCATCTTAAAGGTTGCATAAGGTGTTAAGAAAATGTGAATAATCGCCAAAACGTGATGCATTCCCCTACTATTATATTTATCTAAAACTTTTCCCTTGTCGTTGCATATCCCCATGTCAAAAATATCTCTCTCCATCTCGCACATGTATCGAGGAAGCCAGCGGACAGATTCCTGTGAAATGATTCTCTTTGATACCAGCGGTGTTATATTTAATAATGCAACTGTGACAGGGTACCGAACTGACCTTTATGAAAATGAATACAAATGCCTCTCTTCTGACACATTCTGATAACTGAAGCACCTCCCCCTAGATGTAATCACTAGCCACCTTAAAGATGCATTCCGGGTTCTTAAACTCAACAAACTGGATTTGTATCATAACATAAACCACAAAATGGATGACGTAGTACACAATTAGACACGTTTTGGCTTGCGGGCACCACTTTCAAAACTACAGGCTGAAATTCTACAAAAGTTTCAGAGTGCATCTTTAATTGGCCAGTAATCTCAGAGCTTGTCTCTTTCTCCTCTAGTGGAGAGGAGAACTCCCATCCTCTCCTTAAAAGTGTAGTCCTGTTGGTTGTCTCATGCAAGTCGGATAATTCAGGGAAGAAGTAGAGTACCAGTAAAATCCCTCCCCTCTGTGCTCTCCACAATTCAACTTATTCTATAAAACATTGAGCAAAGTTTAAACTGCAGACTTGAGTGGGTAGGGTAGAAGCAGAGACAGAGGTCTTTAAAATGCATTGACCTTTCCAAATCAGCTGGTCATTAGCGACGCTAATAAACAGTCATGTAGGAACTAGGAAGAGCTTTCTAGTTTAGGACACACACACACACACACACACAGAGGGTGTTCCACAAGCATATGGAGTAGCAAGCCAAATAGAAAAAGAAGCCAGCCAGGTTCCCCCGGGCTGGGGGGGGTTATGACATTTTTGCAGAACAAGCTGGATGTTGTTAGCCTTTTGTATGTTCTAAACCTAGATTGTATTTTCAACCATCAACTATCGGGAAATAACACGGATAAAAAAAATTCACACTTTTACAGTGTTAGTTTTATCAGCTGTTGTTCAATAGAATATAAAAAAAAACTGAAAAATATATTTTTTACAGTAAAGCTTTAAGCTTCCTTTTGAAGTAGCATTTTCTCTGCTATCAGCAATACAGGTACAATTGAAGAATGAAGCAGGTGGTAAACATGGTCTTTGCTACACAGAAAAACTTTGATTTGTCAACACTTTGATTTAATCAGTAGACCTATATTAATATATTTAAAATACCATATCATTAGCTTTTAAAACAACTCAATCTGTTTTCTTTTATAATATTTTGGACGAGAGTAAGGATATCTCTCCACTAACCTACCCATCGTTCCTGAAGTCAGGAGGATTCACCATCTTCATCAAATGTTTTCATGATTTATCTGCAGAGAATTGCCAAAAAGTCAAGCAGTATGCAAATTATTTATAAACTTATTTTGTAAATAATGTTGCCGCTACCGTTTCTTATGACCGAAAATAACTTCTGGACATCAGAAGCGATTACTCACCACGGACTGGCAGAATGCTTTTTTTCCTTTAAACGAGTCTGACGAGCCCGACTCAAATGATATACTGCTTTCTCGGGAACAGGCCCAGATCCCCGTGATTTGCGTGAAGAGGAGGCAGAGAAAAAGGGGCCAGAGGGCGGGCTGCCTTCTGAGAATTCCTAGGCGATCTAATAAACCTCCAATTCCTTCCATTCAGCTAGCAAACGTGCAATCTTTGGAGAATAAAATAGATGACCTACGCGGAAGATTAAACTACCAACGGGACATACAAAACTGTAATATCTCATGCTTCACGGAGTCGTGGCTGAACAGCTACACTATCAACATACAGCTGGCTGGTTATACGCTGTACCGGCAGGATAGAACAGTGGCATCTGGTAAGACAAGGGGCGGTGGACTATGTATTTTTGTAAATAACAGCTGGTGCACAATATCTAAGGAAGTCTCAAGCTATTGCTTGCCTGAGGTAGTATCTTATGATAAGCTGTAGACAACACTATCTACCTAGAGTGTTTTCATCTGTATTTTTCGTAGCTGTTTACATACCACAACAGACTGAGGCTGGCACTAAGACAGCATTAAATGAGCTGTATTCCACCATAAGCAAATAAGAAAACGCTCACCCAGAGGCGGCGCTCCTAGTAGCCGGGGACTTTAATGCAGGGAAACTTAAATCCATTTTACCAAATTTCTATCAGCATGTGTGCAACCAGAGGAAAAGTAACTCTGGACCACCTTAACTCCACACACAGAGACGCAAACAAAGCTCTCCCTCGCCCACCATTTGGCAAATCTGACCATAATTCTGTCCTCCTGATTGCTGCTTACAAGCTAAAATTAAAGCAGGAAGCACCAGTGACTAGATCAATAATAAAGTGGTCAGATGAAGCAGATGCTAAGTTACAGGACTGTTTTGCTATCACAGACTGGAACGTGTTCTGGCATTCTTCCGATGGCATTGAGGAGTATACCACATCAGTCATTGGCTTCATCAATAAGTGCATCAATGATGTCGTCCCCACGGTGACCATACGTACATACCCCAACCAGAAGCCATGGACTACAGGCAACATCCGTACTGAGCTAAAGGCTAGATCTGCCGCTTTCATGGAGCGGGACTCTAACCCGGAAGCTTATAAGAAATCCCGCTATGCCCTTCGATGACCCGTAAAAATAGGACCAAGATCAAATCATACTACACTGGCTCTAACGCTCATTGGATGTGGCAGGCCTTGCAAACCATTACAGACTACAAAGGGAAGCACAGTCGAGAGCTGCCCAGTGACACGAGTCTACCAGATGAGCTAAACTACTTCTATGCTCGCTTCGAGGCAAATAACACTGAAACATGCATGAGAGCACCAGCTGTTCCGGAAGACTGTGTGATCACACTCTCCGCAGCCGATGTGAGTAAGACCTTTAAACAGGTCAACATTCACAAGGATGTGGGGCCAGACGGATTACCAAGACGTGTACTGCGAGCATGCGCTGACCAACTGGCAAGTGTCTTCACTGACATTTTCAACCTTTCCCTGTCCAAGTCTGTAATACCAACATGTTTAAAGCAGACCACCATAGTGCTTGTGCCCAAGAACACTAAGGTAACCTGCCTAAATGACTACCGAGTTGTAGCACTCACGTCTGTAGACAAGAAGTGCTTTGAAAGGCTGGTAATGGTTCATATCAACACATCCCACCACCCACTCCAATTTGCATACCGCCCCAACAGATCCACAGATGATGAAATCTCTATTGCACACCACACTTCCCTTTCCCACATGGAAAAAAGGAACATCTATGTGAGAATGCTATTCATTGACTACAGCTCAGCGTTCAACACCATAGTGCCCTCAAAGCTCATCAATAAGCTAAGGACCATGGGACTAAACACCTCCCTCTGCAACTGGATCTTGAACGTCCTGACGGGCCACCCCCAGGTGATAAAAGTAGGTAACAACACATCCCCCACGCTGATCCTCAACACAGGGGCCCCTCAGGGGTGCGTGCTCAGTCCCCTCCTGTACTCTGTTCACTCATGACTGCACAGCCAAGCACCACTCCAACACCATCATTAAGTTTGCAGATGACACAACAGTGGTAGGCCTGATCACCGACAACGACGAGACAGCCTATAGGGAGGAGGTCAGACACCTGGCTGTGTGGTGCCAGGACAACAACCTCTCCCTCAACGTGATCAAGACAAAGGATATGATTGTGGACTACAGGAAAAAGAGTACCGAGCATGCCCCCATTCTCATCGACGGGGCTGCAGTGGAGCTGGTTGAGCGCTTCAAGTTCCTTGGTGTCCACATCACCAACAAACAAAACATGGTCCAAGCACACCAAGACAGTCGTGAAGAGGGCACAACAAAACCTATTCCCCCTCAGGAGACTTAAATGATTTGGCATGGGTCCTCAGATCCTCAAAAGGTTCTACAGCTGCACCATTGAGAGCAGGGCACTACAGAGGGTAGTGCAAACATCCCAGTACATCACTGGGGCCTCTATACCAGGCAGTGTCAAAGACTCCAGCCACCCTAGTCATAGACTGTTATCTCTGCTACCACAAAGCAAGCGATGCCGGAGCTCCAAGTCTAGGTCCAAGAGGCAGCGAAACAGCTTCTACCCCCAAGCCGTAGACTCCTGAACATCTAATCAAATGGCTACCCAGAGTATTTGCATTGCCCACGCCCTCCCCCTCTTTTTTCACCGCTGCTACTGTCTGTTGTTATCATCTATGCATAGTTTCTTTAATAACTCTACCTACTTGTACATATTACTTCAACTAACCTGTGCCCCCGCACATTGACTCTGTATCATTACCCCCCTGTATATAGTCTCGCTAATGTTATTTTACTGCTGCTCTTTAATTACTCGTTATTACTTGTTGCTTTTTTTTCTTATTTTTTTTAACTGCATTGTTGGTAGGGGCTCATAAGTAGGCATTTCACTGTAAGGTCTACAACTGTTGTATTCAGCGCATGTGACTAATACAAGTTGATGTGGTTTGAAATTAGGGAGCCAACTGAACAGCTCTCTTACCGATGTAATTTGGTAGGTTACTGACGAGTCACTCACTTTAACGTCACTGTCTGGCAGGTCCTGATGGACTTCATATCGAAAATACAAAGGAGATCTTTAGTTTACTGGTCCCGATGCGATACCATGGACATATAACTTCGTTGTGTGATTTATGAATGGCAGGGATATATGAGATTGACTTTATTCAGTCAGTTCTACACCATTTATAAACTAGTCAAGCTTGCTGTTCGTCAATGAAAGCACAGTATAGAGCCTATGCCCCACCACTCCACGGCCTATGCCCCACCACTCCACGGCCTATGCCCCACCACTCCGCGGCCTAAGCCCCACCACTCCGCGGCCTAAGCCCCACCACTCCGCGGCCTATGCCCCACCACTCCGCGGCCTATGCCCCACCACTCCGCGGCCTATGCCCCACCACTCCACGGCCTATGCCCCACCACTCCACGGCCTATGCCCCACCACTCCGTGGCCTATGCCCCACCACTCCGTGGCCTATGCCCCACCACTCCACGGCCTATACTCCACCACTCCGTGGCCTATGCCCCACCACTCCGTGGCCTATGCCCCACCACTCCACGGCCTATGCTCCACCACTCCGCGGCCTATGCCCCACCACTCCGCGGCCTATACTCCACCACTCCGTGGCCTATGCCCCACCACTCCGTGGCCTATGCCCCACCACTCCACGGCCTATGCTCCACCACTCCGCGGCCTATGCCCCACCACTCCGTGGCCTATACTCCACCACTCCGCGGCCTATGCTCCACCACTCCATGGCCTATGCCCCACCACTCCACGGCCTATGCTCCACCACTCCACGGCCTATGCCCCACCACTCCGTGGCCTATGCTCCACCACTCCACGGCCTATGCCCCACCACTCCATGGCCTATGCTCCACCACTCCATGGCCTATGCCCCACCACTCTGTGGCTGCCTATGAAATACACCAGGGCCCAACGTTAACTTTATTTCTCGGTTGACCAAAAATCTACTGTCCCAAACTGAATTTCTACTGGCCCGGACATAGTGTAGTTCTTAAATGCATTAGGGTAATGCAAGGCCTATAGGTTGGCGTGGCTTCTCTCTATATTCAGCTATAAATAGTTATTGTGATGTGTATTAAAAAGCTGTGTAATATAATTTAGCAATGCAAGTCATTATTTTATTCTTTAGAATTGCGTTGTATTAATTGCGTTCATTTTTGTTTCTAAAGTATGTCATTTTGAGAAGATTTGATAATAGGACCCTGACCCTTTAAGACTAACGTTCCAAAAGAGATATTGTCATGGCTACAGTAGGCTAGCCAAGAGGAATGCTAGGTCTCTTTTTGTACCGTTCTTTTTACAGACTATTAACAGTAGCCAGCATATTGCTAGTATGTTTACTATGGAAGGTTTACATTTGAAAATCACTTTATTGAGAAAAAATAAATAATTGATGGGTGCTTCTTTTTGCTTTGGACAGCTCGCGTGTGCTTTGTGAAGGCATCGGCTGCATTGCAAACTCAAAGTAGACAGCCCTCGGATCTAAACTCTCAGCCCTTAAATTACGTTTTACATCGTCACATCCGAGTGTACCTTAAATGTCCCTTGCCAAAGCGAGGGAGAGTGATGGTCGGAGAGGCAACATCCTTGGTGGAAATCTTGAAGTTGATCTTAAAAACAACCAACCTAAAGCTACGAATGTACCGAGTAGGCTAACAAATCTAGCTAGCACTCCTGTCAGGTAGCTAGCTACAGTTACCCATAGCTGGCTAGCTAGTTTTATGGAATAGCCTTCTATTCTCAGAACAAGAATAGACTGACGAGTTTCAGAAGAAAGTTATTTGTTTCTAGCCATTTTGAGCCTGTATCTAACACAACGTGCCACTGGAACACAGGAGATGGTTGCTGATAATGAGCCTCTGTACACCTATGTAGATATTCCATAAAAAATCAGCCGTTTCCAGCTACTGTATTTCTGATCAATTTGATGTTATTTTAATGGACACAAAATATGCTTTTCTTTCAAAAACAAGGACATTTCTAAGTGACCACAAACTTTTGAGGTCTAGTATAGCAAGCTAGATTCATACTTTTTTTCTGACAAGCCTTGTTGATTAAATGTGACACTTCGTTGCCACCAGAGTTTGACATGTGACTACAGTTTGCATTGAATTGTGGGTCATATCAACCCACAAGTGACCAAAGTTGTTCACTCGCTCCGTTGAGCTAAATCGAGGGCCAAGGGGGCAACGTTAGTAAATTGGACCTCCACTTAAGATGGCTATCAAACTGCATCCAGTTTCGACGAGGATTCCCCTGAGGGAAAGTGGCTGGCGCAATGGCTGAGGCGGGAATAATAACGTGTTTGGACTGCAGCCATCGTCTCATGTACTGCTTGACTGCTTGAGAAGTTGTGACTCGCAGCAGCGTGGTGGTGGTGGTGGTGGTGGTGGTGGTGGTGGTGGTGGTGGTGGTGGTGGTGGTGGTGGTGGTGCTTGATTGAACGGCCAATCGTATTGCTCAAATACAAATATCATGACATTTACGTTTGGAATCTTCAATGATAGACTGCGACAGAGTAGTTAAATGTTAAACTGGAATGCAAAAATGCGCTGAAAAGTTAGTGACTGACGAGATCTACTGTTTTTACTGGCCGTGGGCCAACGTAAATGTCGGATCCTGCACATGAAAGAAAATAAATTAATTTGCCAGAAAAAAATAGGCTAAGTAGATTTTGATTCATCTTTACCACGTTATATGGGTGGTGCAAATTCACTCACATTAGGCTATATGGGACACCTAAAATCATGCTCTCTCTCTCTGTGTAAAGACATTTTTCTGCAGCCGCAACGCACACCCCCAGGTCCCGAGAGGCGAGACAGAAAGCAGACTGTCAAACCAGTAGTGTTTCCTTGTCATCGCTCACTTTGTGACTGACAGGCCCCTGTCCTGTCAATTACATTTGCATTTTACATTTTAGTCATTTAGCACAGTGGTTCCCAAACTTTTTAAGTTAATGTACCACCAAGTACCACCTCATGTGCATTTTACCAGTAAGCCTATGTTCTCATGAGTTCTAAAGTACCCTCTGTGGATAGGCCAAGTACCCCTGGTTGGGAAACACTGATTTAGCTGACGCTCTTAACCAGAGCAACTTACAGGAGAAATTAGGGTTAAGTGCCTTGCTCAAGGGCACATCGACAGATTTTTCACCTAGTTGGCTCGGGGATTCGATACAGCGTTCATTCAGTTACTGGCCCAATGCTCTTATCTGCTAGAAGATGCATATTGTTCATTCAAGCGGGAGAGGGCTTGGCAGACTTTTCTCTTACTAGCGAATTGAAAAGTAGTTTAGTTAATTTACTGTAAGTGGAAAAAGTTCCCGGCTGAAAATGAGTCTGTAATCGGCTGTATAGTCGACAGCTGGCGCTAGTGGAAAACACAACACACACACACACACACACACACACACACACACACACACACACCTGTATCTGACGCTCCAGAACTGCATGACCTCCCTCCCTGGTGATGTCACCTCCTGGATGGGGTATGTGTTCCTCCAGGCCCCTGCGGGTGTCCCACAGGGGCCTGGAGGGCCCGGGGCCAGCCAATATTATTTGACGAGGTCCAGGGCCATGCCCCACATGAAAGGGAGGGAGACAGTAGCCATTATACAGTCAAACCAGAGGTGTTACATAACACTCTGTTATAGCTAATAAATACTGCTTGTACTATTGGTCTTAAAGAGACACAGCGGTTTTAAAACCTGTGTGTTTCTGTGATGAATGGGTTCGTTCATTTTATTACTTGTGCGTATGTGCTAGAGCATGAGGGCAGTTGGGAACATGGCTACTTACTATAGCATTACTCTTTCCTTTTTGATGGTACACGTGCACAGCAAAGTGCAGTGCAACATGAAGTTCAACGTGCAGTTCAACGTGCAGTTCAACGTGCAGTTCAACTTGCAGTTCAACGTGCAGTTCAACGTGCAGAGCAACGTGCAGAGCAACGTGAAGTTCAACGTGCAGAGCAACGTGCAGAGCAACGTGCAGTGCAGCGTGCAGTGCAGCGTGCAGAGCAACGTGCAGAGCAACGTGAAGTTCAACGTGCAGAGCAACGTGCAGAGCAACGTGCAGAGCAACGTGCAGTGCAGCGTGCAGTGCAGCGTGCAGAGCAACGTGCAGCTCAACGTGAAGCTCAACGTGCAGAGCAACGTGCAGAGCAACGTGCAGTGCAACGTGCAGAGCAACGTGCAGTGCAACGTGCAGAGCAACGTGAAGTTCAACGTGCAGAGTAAGGTGCAGAGTAACGTGCAGAGTAACGTGCAGAGCAACGTGCAGTGCAACGTGCAGAGCAACGTGCAGAGCAACGTGCAGAGCAACGTGCAGAGTAACGTGCAGAGCAACGTGCAGTGCAACGTGCAGAGTAACGTGAAGTGCAACGTGCAGTGCAACGTGCAGAGCAACGTGCAGAGCAACGTGCAGAGCAACGTGCAGAGTAACGTGCAGAGCAACGTGCAGTGCAACGTGCAGAGTAACGTGAAGTTCAACGTGCAGAGTAACGTGCAGAGCAACATGAAGTTCAACGTGCAGAGTAACGTGCAGAGTAACGTGCAGAGTAACGTGCAAAGCAACGTGAAGTTCAACGTGCAGAGCAACGTGCAGTGCAACGTGCAGAGTAACGTGCAGTTCAACGTGCAGTGCAACGTGCAGAGTAACGTGCAGAGTAACGTGCAAAGCAACGTGAAGTTCAACGTGCAGAGCAACGTGCAGTGCAACGTGCAGAGTAACGTGCAGTGCAACGTGCAGTGCAACGTGCAGAGCAACGTGCAGAGCAACGTGAAGTTCAACGTGCAGAGAAACGTGCAGAGCAACGTGCAGTTCAACGTGCAGAGCAACGTGCAGTGCAACGTGCAGAGCAACGTGAAGTTCAACGTGCAGAGTAACGTGCAGAGTAAGGTGCAGAGTAACGTGCAGAGTAACGTGCAGAGTAACGTGCAGTGCAACGTGCAGAGCAACGTGCAGAGCAACGTGCAGAGCAACGTGCAGAGCAACGTGAAGTTCACCGTGCAGAGTAACGTGCAGAGCAACGTGCAGAGTAACGTGCAGAGTAACGTGAAGTGCAACGTGCAAAGCAACGTGAAGTTCAACGTGCAGAGCAACGTGCAGTGCAACGTGCAGAGCAACGTGCAGAGCAACGTGCAGAGCAACGTGCAGAGCACCGTGCAGAGCAACGTGCAGAGTAACGTGCAGAGCAACGTGCAGAGCAACGTGCAGAGTAACGTGAAGTTCAACGTGCAGAGCAACGTGCAGTGCAACGTGCAGAGTAACGTGCAGAGTAACGTGCAGAGCAACGTGAAGTGCAAAGTGCAGTGCAACGTGCAGAGCAACGTGCAGAGCAACGTGAAGTTCAACGTGCAGAGTAACGTGCAGAGCAACGTGCAGAGCAACGTGAAGTTCAACGTGCAGAGTAACGTGCAGAGCAACATGCAGTTCAACGTGCAGAGTAACGTGCAGAGTCACATGCAGTTCAACGTGCAGAGTAACATGCAGAGCAACATGAAGTTCAATGTGCAGAACAACATGCAGTTCAACCTGCAGAGCAACATTGTGTTCATGTCAAAGCAATAGTGCTGAATGTAGTATTTGTTCAGTTCCCTCATTACTACCCTCGTTGCTCCAAGTAAACGTTTCACGGACCATATAGATGTTTTTCATCATAGAGTTTTGCGTCGTGAAGAATCCCTGCTCCTTTCAAACGCTCCATCTTTCATGCAATACCATTACAAAACCGACACATCCTCATTTTATTTTGGTTTGGATTCTTCCAAACATTTGCATTTCTCTGGGTGTGCAATAATGGGAAGGAGTGTCTTTGATCTTTGCTCATAGCTAAACGCAGAGAAGAGAATAAGGAAGAGAGACGTTGAGAAGAGATAATGAAAAGGGAAGTGGCTTCCTGCTGCGAGGGCACACCTGGACACGAGGCCTCCTTTGTTTTCTGCTCCATTCTCTCTCTGAACAGGGAAGCCCTGTGTGCTGGCTAATGACAGTTCAGTTCTCCCCATAGGCTAGTGCTCTGATGACTAGCTATACATCTTTAGGATCTTCAGTTGACCATTAATGTTTAGTCCATAATGTTGCTTGATTGGTTGTTAGGCTATTAGCTGGAAGAAAATAGGCTATGTGAAAATTGCAATACTGTTACTATAACCATGTGTTAGTGAGGGTTTTAAGTGCCTTTATGTAAATCACAAAGCTCATCTGCGTTTCCTGCATAGCAGGAAAATTCTCAGCAACAAAATTGTGATCAATTAAGATCCTATATCTGTAGCTTCATTCATAACCTCAGAATGTGTGTCTTTACAGTTCAGTACTATCCCAGCTAGCACATAATGTTCTGAGAACCATATGTTTCTTAGAGCTTGGTGAGAGTGTGGTTATTTTGGTTATTTTGCATTACAACCTTTCTACAACTTTCTGGGAATGGTGCAGGATAGTTGCTTGGTTTTGGAACATTCTCAGCACATTTAAGGAACTTGACAAACACATGTTGTTTTCTTGGTATTTCATTATTTTAACAGAACGTTTCCTAAAAGTTCAAACATGGTTCGATTTAATTTCAATTTTGGTAATGTTCTAGGAACCTTCTCCAACTGGTTTGACATTGGGAATGTTCTCAAATAGTTCAGAGAACGTTAAGAAACAACATTCTGTGGGAATTTCAGTACTTCAGCATAATGTTTCCTACAGGTTTTCCTCATGGTTTTATTTAAAGTCATGTTCCCACATTGTTTAGAAAATGTTAAAATGTTCGATGAATAACAGAGAATGTTCTAAGAATATTATTTAAATATGCATTCTGTTCTCAGCATCAACAAAACACTCAATCCTGCATATGAATCAAATTAATTTATTAAACTTTTCTAGCACTTTTCATTACAGACAGAATCTCAGTGCTTGTTAAGCAAAATAAACAGCCAGAAGTAATTTACGTTAAAAGAGATATAGGTTACAACAGTAGCTAGATAAGATGGATCAAGTCTGTTTGAGTGCTTCTAGGTCAAGTCTGTTTGAGTGCTTCTAGGTCAAGTCTGTTTGAGTGCTTCTAGATCACGTCTGTTTGACTGCTTCTAGATCAAGTCTGTTTGAGTGCTTCTAGATCAAGTCTGTTTGAGTGCTTCTAGATCAAGTCTGTTTGAGTGCTTCTAGGTCAGTGCTCTTCCATCCTGTTCCTGGAGAGCTACCCCCCTGTAGGTTTTTGTTTCAACCCCAGAATCAGGTGCGCTATATTAGGGTTGGAGCGACAACTTACAGGACGGTAGCTCTCCAGTAACAGAGTTGGAGAGCCCTATTCTAGATCAAGTCTGTTTGAGTGCTTCTTGAAGCCTCCAGATGGGGAGATGCGGTCATGAGTGGATCTGGAAGCTCATAGCTAGATGATCAGCAGAGGTGGCGGCAGCTCTATGTTGTCAGGGTGTCTCCACCCTCTGCAGATTCTCTGTATCAATGAAGTTTGAGCTTCCCATATGGTGCAGCCCACTCCTTACTTCCTATCTTCCTTGGCCCACGGCCAACTCTGCATGCACAGCCACCTCTTGGATCACCGTTGGTGAAAAAGGTTTACATTTATTAGGTCTAGGTTTAATTCGAAAGAAAACACAATGGCTAGCTAGCATTAGCTAGCTTGTTGAGAACACTGATTTTCATCAATTTATGTGCAGGAATCCAATTCATGATATTAAAACTTGAGCACTCATTTAGCTATTGACAAATAAAAAGTGATGAAATATTAAATATGTACAGAATTAACAGAAGCTCTCTGCCTAGGCTGCCACAAGACAGCCTGGGCACTTGTTACGTGTGTTCAGGTGTTGGCCACACCCACTAATTGTTCACACCTGATCTTAATGAGTGATTGTTTCCTTTGAAATGGGGTCTCTTTGAATAGACTAAAGTGAACATCTTTGTAGGAGTAAAACAAACAAAAACATGGCATGCTAACTCCATCCTGATGGTGCAGTGGACTATTCCATGGATAGAAAACCTTAGGTTTGAATCTGATGCTGTGCCATCATACATGTGTTTGCATGATTAATGCTTAGGCACATATAATTTATTATGCGTATTTGTGTTTGGAGTTAAAAACTGTTAACCTAAGCTAATGGAACATGTTTTCAGAACATTATTTAATTACCTTCAAATAACCTATAATTTCTGTTCTCAGAATGAAACCTCATTGGAAACCAAAGTAAAATGTTCTCAGAACCTCCCTGCAAACTAAAAATGAACATTCCCAGAACAGACAACATTTTAACTTACGTTCTTAGAACATTTTTTAAAAAGTTCACTTTTACCGATCAGGAAGCGTATGGCTTCGTACCCAAAACCAATGGGAAACCAAAAACGTATGTTCCCACAACTTTCTAATTTGGTCTGTGCTGTAATTGTAGCAGGCTCAAGGGTGTGGGGTTTCCACATTACCAAGTTCAATAACAAAACATTCACCAGTAGCACAACTAGAATGAAAATGGGGAGTTTATTAGGAATTTTTGTACACTGGGAAAGAAGGGGGAATTCACCAATTACTTCACAGTCCAAAAGCCGTTCTCATGGTCCGTTCCATTCTCCAGGGGTACACCTAAAACTTGGCTCAGCTGCTCCCCCATTGGCACCTCTGCCGGCTCAGAGTCTGTGGTAGCCTTCTTTGGGGAAATAGTGTAGAGTACATCACGTGCATTCCATTTCTTTAGCAAATTCACATGGTAAATATGGGTCAGGTGCCAACGTCTCGGCTGTCTGACCCTATAGTTAACTTCACCCACCTTCTCAAAGACTTCGAATGGCACGTTCCATCGGGCCAAAAACATGCATTATGAGGTGGGGACCAGCACCAACACTTTGTCTCCTGTCTGAAAGTCCCTTTGTTGTGCCCCTCTGTTGTACACCCGCACTTAGGCCTCCTGGGCCTCCAGCATGTGTTCCCATACCAGGGGCCACAGGGTTGCCATCTGATTGCTCATGTCTCCCACGTGCACCACCAAGGTTCGGTGGTGCGACGGTTGATTTTCCCAGGCTTCTTTAGCCACTTCCAGCGGTCCTCGGGGTCATCTCCTGTACAGGATTTTGAAGGGAGAGAATCCTTTTGAAGCAGCTGGTCCCAATTCTTTCCGTTGGCCTCCATCACCTTCTTTATCACCTGCTTCAGGGTACGATTGAATCTTTGGGTTATTTTCATTAGCTTGCATAGATCCTTCATGATTCATGACATGAACGTGGTGCCCTGGTCAGTCAATATCTCGTCGGGGATGCCTACTCGGGAGAACAGCATGACCAACTCACGTGCGATTCCCTTGGTGGCCATGGTGAGCAGGGTAATGGCTTCCAGGTACCTGGTGGCATAATCCAGAATCACTAGAATGTATTGGTGCCCTCTGTTGCTCTTGGGTAGAGGTCCCAGCAGGTCCATTGTGATCCTGCTGAAAGGGACTGAAATAATGGGTAGGGGAATTAAGGGACTACGATTCCGACAGTCCAGGTCGCAAGGGTAATCTCATAGATATTGTTCTCTCTTCTCCCACTGTTCATAACTCACGTTTCTCTCTCCATTCTCTGCCCCTTTGTGCAGGCTGCTTCCTCCTTTATCCCCAAGTACTCCCTGGCTTATTGACCCACAGCCTCACCTCGTTGGGGGAGGAAGTCCATATAAGGATTGGGGCCAGAGCCAGCGGGCTGCAAGATATCTCCCCTCAATAAACACTCCCCTCACCTCTCCCTGCCGTCTGCCACAATATGTTGAGCTCTTTGGCTCTTAGACAAAATACATAAAACCTTTAAAAAAGAAAAAATTATGCAGACGTCTGTCTGGCTCTGACAAATACTGTATTATTGTCTCATTCAAAGGACCGTTTTCAGTGAGAAATGGTCCTGTTAGGATGATCTGATGGGTTATTAGCTCAGGAATTGCTTATTTTTACGTTATTAGCTCAGGAATTGTTTTGTGTCATTACATACAGCCGGAAAGAACTATTGGATATTAGAGTGGCGGTAACTCACCAGAACTTGCAGCATTATGATTACAACTTCCCTGGAGCAGATCCTTTGTTTGTTCTTTCCAGAGCAATTTATTCCAGAGGCTGACCCAAAACAACGCCGGCAGAGGAGAGGTACTCGAGGCAGTCTTCTGGTCCGACTTAGGAAGTGTGCACAACACCCACCACTCCTGAGTATTTTACTCGCTAATGTCCAATCTCCGGATAATAACATTGATGAGCTCAAGGCCAGAGTTTATTTTCAGAGAGACACCAGGGATTGTAACATACTCTGCTTCACGGAATCATGGCACTCTCGAGATATACTGTCTGACTGTAAAGTCAGTTGGGTTCTCAGTACATCGTGTCGACAGGAACAAAAATCTCTCCAGGAAGCAGAAGGGCGGAGGTATATGTTTTCTGATTAACAACTTATGGTGTAACTGTGATAACAAACAGGAACTCAAGTCCTTCTGTTCACCCGACGTAGAATATCTCACAATCAAATGCTGACCGTATTATCTCCCGAGAGAATTTTCATCAATAATAGCCACAGCGGTCTATATCCCGCCCAAGCGAATACCATGACGGCCCTCAAAGAACTTATGAACTGAACTTCACGCAAACTGGAAACCACATATCCTGAGGCTGCATTCATTGTAGCTGGGGATAGTAACAAAGCAAATTTGAGGAAAAGGCTCCTGAAATTCTATTAACATATTGATTGTTGTACTTGAGCTGCTAAAACTCTCGACCATTGTTATTGACGTCATTTCTGGTCACAACTTGCAGACTTGTTTTCGAGTTGCTGTGCGTTTTGTTGCCAACCTGTTTTGCTACCTGACAAATTTACGGTTTTTACTTTTTAATTACCGTTTATATATATACATTTTTTTTTCCTCAACTTTTTCACTCCGGACGCTTTATCTGGACACGATTCGTCAGGACCTCCAACAGCCGAAGCTAAGAAGTAACAATAACATGATGCCTTCTAATTGCAGTCACTGTACTCGCCTTACGGCGAGGATAGCTGTGCTATAAGCCCAGCTTCAGACGCAATCGTTAGGCAAGGGTAATTTCAGTGTAGGAAAGGATGAAACAGCGTCTGTGCCACCAGTAAGTAGAGATAGTAGTATAAATCCCCTGGCACAGTCCCCGCAGCCGGACAACTTTCTCACGGTTTCTGGAAGGAAATGCTGTAGGAACGCTGAACCGGTGTCGCTCATTCAGCCGACAGGAACTTTCAACCGGTTTTCCCCATTAAGCAGCGGGTCGGAGTCAGAGGCCGAGTCTTCTCTGGTCTCTACTCCTCCCGTTACGGGGTCTGAGACGCCGAAGCTTCCCACCATTAGCTCTGACAAATTGAAAACTAGTCATTGGCGACCCCATTACCCGCAGTATTAGACTTAAAACAAATCATCCAGCGATCATACACTGTTTACCGGGGGGCAGGGCTACCGACGTTAAGGCTAATCTGAAGATGGTGCTGGCTAAAGCTAAAACTGACGAGTGTAGAGAGTATAGAGATATTGTTATCCACGTCGGCACCAACGATGTTAGGATGAAACAGTCAGAGATCACCAAGCGCAACATAGCTTCTGCGTGTAAATCAGCTAGAAAGATGTGTCGGCATCGAGTAATTGTCTCTGGCCCCCTCCCAGTTAGGGGGAGTGATGAGCTCTACAGCAGAGTCTCACAACTCAATCGCTGGTTGAAAACTGTTTTCTGCCCCTCCCAAAAGATAGAATTTGTAGATAATTGGCCCTCTTTCTGGGACTCACCCACAAACAGGACCAAGCCTGACCTGCTGAGGAGTGACGGACTCCATCCTAGCTGGAAGGGTGCTCTCATTTTATCTACCAACATAGACAGGGCTCTAACTCCTCTAGCTCCACAGTGAAATAGGGTGCAGGCCAGGCAGCAGGCTGTTAGCCAGCCTGCCAGCATAGTGGAGTCTGCCACTAGCACAGTCAGTGTAGTCAGCTCAGCTATCACCATTGAGACCGTGTCTGTGCCTCGACCTAGGTTGGGCAAAACTAAACATGGCGGTGTTCGCCTTAGCAATCTCACTAGGATAAAGACCACCTCCATTCCTGTCATTATTGAAAGAGATCATGATACCTCACATCTCAAAAAAGGGCTACTTTATGTTAGATCCCTTACTTCAAAGGCAATTATAGTCAATTAACTAATCACTGATCATAATCTTGATGTGATTGGCCTGACTGAAACATGGCTTAAGCCTGATGAATTTACTGTGTTAAATGTGACCATATCCCCCGTGCATCCCGCAAAGGCGGAGGTGTTGCTAACATTTACGATAGCAAATTTCAATTTACATAAAAACAATTTTGCTTCTAGTCATGAAATCTATGCAGCCTACTCAATCACTTTTTATAGCTACTGTTTACAGGCCTCCTGGGCCATATACAGCGTTCCTCACTGAGTTCCCTGAATTCCTATCGGACCTTGTAGTCATAGCAGATAATATTCTAATTTTTGGTGACTTTAATATTCACATGGAAAAGTCCACAGACCCAATCCAAAAGGCTTTCGGAGCCATCATCGACTCTGTGGGTTTTGTCCAACATGTCTCTGGACCCACTCACTGTCACAGTCATACGCTGGACCTAGTTTTGTCCCATGGAATAAATGTTGTGGATCTTAATGTTTTTCCTCATAATCCTGGACTATCGGACCACCATTTTATTACGTTTGCAATTGCAACAAATAATCTGCTCAGACCCCAACCAAGGAACATCAAAAGTCGTGCTATAAATTCACAGACAACACAAAGATTCCTTGATGTCCTTCCAGATTCCCTCTGTCTACCCAAGGACGCCAGAGGACAAAAATCAGTTAACCACCTAACTGAGGAACTCAATTTAACCTTGCGCAATACCCTAGATGCAGTTGCACCCCTAAAAATTAAAAACATTTCTCATAAGAAACTAGCTCCCTGGTACACAGAAAATACCCGAGCTCTGAAGCAAGCTTCCAGAAAATTGGAACGGAAATGGCGCCACACCAAACTGGAAGTCTTCCAACTAGCTTGGAAAGACAGTACTGTGCAGTACCGAAGAGCCCTTACTGCTGCTCGATCATCCTATTTTTCTAACTTAATTGAGGAAAATAAGAACAATCTGAAATTCCTTTTTGATACTGTTGCAAAGCTAACTAAAAAGCAGCATTCCCCAAGAGAGAATGACTTTCACTTTAGCAGTGATAAATTCATGAACTTCTTTGAGGAAAAGATGATGATTATTAGAAAGCAAATTACGGACTTCTCTTTAAATGTGCGTATTCCTTCAAAGCTCAGTTGTCCTGAGTCTGCACAACTCTGCCAGGACCTAGGATCAAGAGAGACGCTCACGTGTTTTAGTACTATATCTCTTGACACAATGATGAAAATAATCATGGCCTCTAAACCTTCAAGCTGCATACTGGACCCTATTCCAACTAAACTACTGAAAGAGCTGCTTCTTGTGCTTGGCACTCCTATGTTGAACATAATAAACGGCTCTCTATCCACCGGATGTGTACCAAACTCACTAAAAGTGGCAGTAATAAAACCTCTCTTGAAAAAGCCAAACCTTGACCCAGAAAATATAAAAAACTATAGGCCTATATCGAATCTTCCATTCCTCTCAAAAATTTTAGAAAAGGCTGTTGCGCAGCAACTCACTGCCTTCCTGAAGACAAACAATGTATACGAAATGCTTCAGTCTGGTTTTAGACCCCATCATAGCACTGAGACGGCACTTGTGAAGGTGGTAAATGACATTTTAATGGCATCGGACCGAGGCTCTGCATCTGTCCTCGTGCTCCTAGACCTTAGTGCTGCTTTTGATACCATCGATCACCACATTCTTTTGGAGAGATTGGAAACCCAAATTGGTCTACACGGACAAGTTCTGGCCTGGTTTAGATCTTATCTGTCGGAAAGATATCAGTTTGTCTCTGTGAATGGTTTGTCCTCTGACAAATCAACTGTAAATTTCGGTGTTCCTCAAGGTTCCGTTTTAGGACCACTATTGTTTTCACTATATATTTTACCTCTTGGGGATGTTATTCGAAAACATAATGTTAACTTTCACTGCTATGCGGATGATACACAGCTGTACATTTCAATGAAACATGGTGAAGCCCCAAAATTGCCCTTGCTAGAAGCATGTGTTTCAGACATAAGGAAGTGGATGGCTGCAAACTTTCTACTTTTAAACTCGGACAAAACAGAGATGCTTGTTCTAGGTCCCAAGAAACAAAGAGATCTTCTGTTGAATCTGACAATTAATCTTAATGGTTGTACAGTCGTCTCAAATAAAACTGTGAAGGACCTTGGCGTTACTCTGGACCCTGATCTCTCTTTTGAAGAACATATCAAGACTATTTCAAGGACAGCTTTTTTCCATCTACGTAACATTGCAAAAATCAGAAACTTTTTGTCCAAAAATGATGCAGAAAAATTAATCCATGCTTTTGTCACTTCTAGGTTAGACTACTGCAATGCTCTACTTTCCGGCTACCCGGATAAAGCACTAAATAAACTTCAGTTAGTGCTAAATACGGCTGCTAGAATCCTGACTAGAACCAAAAAAATTGATCATATTACTCCAGTGCTAGCCTCTCTACACTGGCTTCCTGTCAAAGCAAGGGCTGATTTCAAGGTTTTACTGCTAACCTACAAAGCATTACATGGGCTTGCTCCTACCTATCTCCCTGATTTGGTCCTGCCGTACATACCTACACGTACGCTACGGTCACAAGACGCAGGCGTCCTATATATTAGGTTATATCCTTCCTGTTTGGCCCTGTCCGGGGGTGTCCTCGGATGGGGCCACAGTGTCTTCTGACCCCTCCTGTCTCAGCCTCCAGTATTTATGCTGCAGTAGTTTATGTGTTGGGGGGGGGCTAGGGTCAGTTTGTTATATCTGGAGTACTTCTCCTGTCCTATTCGGTGTCCTGTGTGAATCTAAGTGTGCGTTCTCTAATTCTCTCCTTCTCTCTTTCTTTCTCTCTCTCGGAGGACCTGAGCCCTAGGACCATGCCCCAGGACTACCTGACATGATGACTCCTTGCTGTCCCCAGTCCACCTGGCCGTGCTGCTGCTCCAGTTTCAACTGACCTGAGCCCTAGGACCATGCCCCATGACTACCTGACATGATGACTCCTTGCTGTCCCCAGTCCACCTGACCGTGCTGCTGCTCCAGTTTCAACTGTTCTGCCTTATTATTATTCGACCATGCTGGTCATTTATGAACATTTGAACATCTTGGTCATGTTCTGTTATAATCTCCACCCGGCACAGCCAGAAGAGGACTGGCCACCCCACATAGCCTGGTTCCTCTCTAGGTTTCTTCCTAGGTTTTGGCCTTTCTAGGGAGTTTTTCCTAGCCACCGTGCTTCTACACCTGCATTGCTTGCTGTTTGGGGTTTTAGGCTGGGTTTCTGTACAGCACTTTGAGATATCAGCTGATGTACGAAGGGCTATAAAAATAAATTTGATTTGATTTCATTTGTTATACTACCTTCCAGAATGCAAATAAGTCCCTCCCGTGCCCTCCATTCAGCAAATTGGACCATGATTCCATCTTGCTCCTCTTATAGGCAGAAACTCAAATAGGAAGCACCTGTGGTAAGGACTATTCAATGCTGGTCTGACCTATTGGAATCCACGCTTCAAGATTGTTTTGATCACGTGGACTGGGATATGTTCAGAGTAGCTTCAGAAAATATATCGACACCAATACCGATACAGTGAATGAGTTTATCAGGATGTGCATAGGAGATGTTGTACCCACTGTGACTACTAAAATCTACCCCAACAAAAAATCGTGGATAGATGGAAGCATTCCCGCAAAACTGAAAGCGAGAACCACCGCATTTAACCAGGGCAAGAAGACTTTGGAATTTGGAAGAATACAAACAGTGTAGTTGTTCCCCCCCCCCGCAAAGAAATCAAGCATGCTGAACTTCGGTATAGGGACAAAGCTGAGTCCCAGTTCAACGGCTCAGACACCAGATGTATGTGGCAGGGTCTACGGATAAACCAGCCACGTCGCGGACACCGATGTCTTTCTTCCAGACAGGCTGAACACCTTCTTCGCTCGCTTTTGAGGATAATACTCCGTTGCTGATGTTAGTAAGACATTTATGTGTGTTAACCCTCGCAAGGCAGCCGGCCCAGATGGTCGTCAGAGCATGTGCTAACCCTCACAAGGCAGCCACGTCGTCCGAGCATGCACAGACCAGCTGGCTGGTGTGTTTACAGATATATTCAATTTTTCCCTATCCCAGTCTGTTGTCCCCACATGCTTCAAGATGGCCACCATTGTCCCTGTACCTAAGAAAGCAAAGGTAATTTAACTAATTGACTATCGCCCCATGTCATCATGAAGTGCTTTGAGAGATTAGTCAAGCATCATGTCACCTCCAACTTACCTGCCAACCTAGATCCATTTAAATTTGCTTACCGCCTCAATAGATACATAGACGATGAGATCGCCACCATACTGCACACCTATCCCATCTGGACAAGAGTCATACCTATCTAAGAATGCTGTTCATTGACTATAGCTCAGCATTCAACAACATAGTACCATCCAAGCTCATCATCAAGTTCGAGGCCCTGTGTCTGAACCCTGTCCTGTGGAACTGGGTCCTGGACTTCCTGAAGGGTCGCCCCCAGGTGGTGAAGGTATGAAAAAACATATCCTCTTCACTGATCCTCAACACTGGGGCCCCACAAGGGTGCGTGCTCAGCCCCCTTCTGTACTCCGTTCACCCATGACTACGTGGCCAAGCACACCTCCAACTCAATCATCAAGTGTACAGATGACACAACAGTAGTAGGCTTGATTGCCAACAACGATGAGACAGCCTACAGGGAAGAGGTGAGGGCTCTGGGAGTGTGGTGCCAGAAAAATCGGGCTGTATCACCGCCTGGTATGGCAACTGCAGCGCCCACAACCGCAAAGCTCTCCAGAGGGGGGTGCGGTCTGCCCAACGCATCACCAGGGGCAAATTCCCCGCCCTCCTGGACACCTACAGCACCCGATGCCATAGGAAGGCCAAAAAGATCATCAAGGACATCAACCACCCGAGCCACTGCCTGTTCGCCTCGCTATCATCCGGAAGGCGAGGTCAGTACAGGTGCATCAAAGCTGGGACCGAGAGACTGAAAAACAGCTTCTGTCTCAAGGCCATCAGACTGCTAAACAGTCATCACTAGCACATCAGAGGCGGCTGCCTATAGATATAGATTAGAAATCACTGGCCACTTGTAGAAATGGATCACTAGCCACTTTAATAATGTTTCCGTATCAAGCATTACTCATCTCATGTGTATAAACTGCACTCCACACTATTCTACAGTATCTTAGTCACTTTTAAATTGTGTTTACATATTGCATCACCCATTTCATATGTATATATGCGGCATTGTATTATGCTATGCTACACCACTGACTGTTAAACAGCCATCTCCAGCACATCAGAGGCTGCTGCCTATAGACATAGATTAGGAATCACTGGCCACTTTAAGGAAATGAAACACTAGCCACTTTAATAAAGTCTGCACATCTTGCATTACTCATCTCATATGTGTAAACTGTACTCTATACTATTCTACAGTATCTTAGTCACTTTAGTTGTTTGTAAATATTGCCTCACCCATCTCATGTGTATATACTGTACTCTATACTATGCCACTGTATCTTAGTCCAATGCTGCTGTGACATATATGTATATATATATTCTTAATCCATTAAATGGCCTGCTCTGATACTGCCAGTTTAAAAACGACCAAATTGGCTTTTTAGGTGGAGATTCCATCATATTTGTGAAACAGCGAATCAGGACAAACACACCCAGTCCATCTGTAACATTACAAATTACAGACTAAACCTTTAAGGGCTGAGATGTTAGATAACCGGCATTGACCGCCTTCCTTCCTCCCACGGTCTGCCAATGGTTCAGGAGCACATTAAGTTCAAGAGAAATGGTCACAGTGATGGGTCATTTGCAGATGAACTCTCCACACTATGATATTGGCTTTTAAATACCAACCTCTATAGCCAACAGGCTTAAGTACAGTATGACGGAATTAACTGGTACTTGTTGACCTGCTCGTACTTCCTGGATTCTGCTCTTCATTCTGGTAAGAGTGTAGCTAGAAGTGCAAAGGCATTTATTTGATGATACAGTTTTATAAAAGCCTTATTTTCTGTAAGAGACTGCAAGTTGCGTGATGTATACTGGTTTCTGAAGAGATTCAATGCACTATGTCTGTACTAGAGGTCGACCAATTATCATTTTTCAACGCCGATACCGAGTATTGGAGGACCAAAAAAAGGCGATACCGATTAATCGGCCGATTTTTTTACTTTTTAAAAAATTTGTGATAATGACAATTACAACAATACTGAATGAACACTTATTTTAACTTAATATAATACATCAATAAAATCAATTTAGCCTCAAGTAAATAATGAAACATGTTCAATTTGGTTTGAATAATGCAAAAACAAAGTGTTGGAGAAGAAAGTAAAAGTGCAATATGTGCTATGTAAGAAAGCTAACGTTTAAGTTCCTTGCTCAGAACATGAGAACATATGAAAGCTGGTGGTTCCTTTTAACATGAGTCTTCAATATTCCCAGGTAAGAAGTTTTAGGTTGTAGTTATTATAGGAATTATAGGACTATTTCTCTCTATACCATTTGTATTTCATTAACCTTTGACTATCGGATGTTCTTATAGGCACTTTAGTATTGCCAGTGTAACAGTATAGCTTCCGTCCCTCTCCTCGCTCCTACCTGGGCTTGAACCAGGAACACATCGACAACAGCCACACTTGAAGCAGCGTTACCCATGCAGAGCAAGGGAAACGACCACAGGCTCAGAGTGAGTGATGTTTGAAACGCTATTAGCGCGCGCTAACTAGCTAGCCATTTCACATCAGTTACACCAGCCTCATCTCGGGAGTTGATAGGCTTGAAGTCATAAACAGCGCAATGCTTGACGCACAACGAAGAGCTGCTGGCAAAACGCACGAAAGTGCTGTTTGAATAAATGAGTTATTTATTACATGATGGTGAATGCAAATACAGTATGTCATCATTATTCCAAGGGCTGTAGCATAAGACTATAACCTGAAAAAAATATGGATTTGTATTTATTCACTCACATTCTGATTGGGTTAAGCATGACATACAGATAAGTCTGCTGTGCTTTTAACTTACTATTTTAGATAGAGAAAGAGCTTTTCTCAAAACTTAGATCAATAATTGTGTCGTTTTTTATTCTGTGCTTCCAGACCTCCACGGCCACTGTGGATATTGTGGTCACTGATGTCAACGATAATGACCCTGTCTTCGATCCGCTCCTGCCCCAAAACCTAACCGTTACAGAGGAGGAGGCCAACTGTTTTGTGGGCCAAGTAAAGGTAAGTCTGCTCTTATGTCCGCCATTCTGTGTACTCACTGTATAATCCACATTACTGAATCATCCATAGACCCTTGTAGAATGGACTCATGTTAAGATACTGTCTGATGAGTAAGTCAGTGCACTGTGGCTGGTTAGCCGTGTAGAGTAATATTTCTGTGGTACTGAATCTATGAACGTATATTGCAGCTTGCATTGGCATAATGTCCAAGGGGCCTTTGACATTGAAAGTCTGTCCCAATGCGGTTTGACTTACATGTACCTGGCTTGCAGCAGTACACCCTACTGTTCCTCTGTGACTCTGGTGTCTGTCTCCTGCTTACTCTCCCTGTCCCATTCGGCTAATTGTAGTTAGTGGCCCTCAGGGATGTGAGGGTGCCAAGGCCTGCCAAGGCCTGCCGATCCCCCCCTGTCTCCCAGCATGTGTGCCCAGCTGCCAAGAGCCCCAAAGCAGGGAGGCCCGTATCTTTCGGTTATCACTATGGCAACAGCGTCCAGAAACGATAAAAAACTAAATATTTACCTCTTACATTTAAAGGGAGGGCTCCCTGCCCGATCCGCTGTTGATAATTTTCCAATTAAATAAATGAAATTTGAATCATTTGTCACGTTCAGGGACATCCCATAATGAGTAGCTTTGTTGGGCTCTGTTAAGCTGCAAGGAGCTGTAATTAGTGGTGTGGATAATAGGGCTGGGGATTGTTTGTGGAATAAGCGGAGGATAATGTAGGCAGACATCTTTGGTGGGACTCTGTGTTTTTTTTCTACAGTACAGCAGACCGCTGTGTTGTGAATAATTAGATTGTTTACGTGTGTGTGTGTGTGTGTGTGTGTGTGTGTGTGTGTGTGTGTGGTGCCTGGAGAAGTGGGTATGCCCCCAAAAATTCCACACCGCCCATTCGGTGAAGGAAAGGCACCCTGTGTAAAAAAATTATATGAGATACAGTGATATCCACACTGAATTACCTAAAATGATGAATCCCATATTTGTCTTTCACAGTCAGGCCAACCCAAGCTGTACTGTGCAGTAGGCTAATAGTAGGCCTACTATTGAAACAGATAAATGAGGCTGTCAACTGAGTCTGAAATTCAAAGTTTTCCATTTTTTCAGGTTTTTGCTCTCAAAGTCTATAACAATGCTTAAATCACATCAGCAGACAACTTTTGAAGTCTGGCAACAAAAAAAAAATGGTGTAGTTACCCTTTAATTGAAGTGTGCAGGCACCTAGCACTGTTGTTTGATTAGCATTGTTTCTGTAGCACATGAGATGAGGTTTGCAAAATGAATGGCCACTGGATTTATGCAAATAATGCCAGGTAGGCATAGGCTACTTTGTATTTAATAGAGAAGGTTTTTGGGAAAGCTTTTCCATCTACCAGAAGACAGTTAGGCCTATCATTACTATCCATATTTTTCCTGATCCATAATTGTTTGAAATCTGGATGTTTTACTTCATATTATGAGAAATGTCTTACCTTGCTTCAAAGTAGCCTGTAGCCCAAAGCCTACCATAGAAAGGTGGAGGCAATTATTTGTATAAAGACTTCTTCATTATGCGTTCTCCTGTTCTATTTGTTCAATTCTTTTTTTTCCAATGTCTAGCAGCCAATGTGATTATCCTAGTCATATTAGCAACACATGATAGTTGTGGCATCTTTAGATCTCCCCTCTTTGAGCATTTCTAGCAGATATGTCCATCTCTGTCCGCTCACATATGCGGTGCGCATTCTAAAACGGCGTTTTGCCTTGTGTACATTACTGCGCCTAAAATGGGAAGAAATAATAGTTTATCAAAATGTTAAGCTAAACATTCCCATCTGTTCCATCAGCCCTATTAATTGATATGGCGTATACCTCCACTACACTACTTTGATACGCATCAATGGGGATTAAGAAGTGAGTATAGGCAATGCCCACTAAATGGGCAAAGAGCGAATACCTGTGTTTACACTCCACTACACCACTGTGTGTGTGTGCGTGCATGTGTGCGCGTGTGTGTGTGTGTGTACGCGTGTGCGTGCGTGGCTAGACTCCCAAACCTGACCCTTCATTTCCTCCAAACTGACAATCATTCCAACCACATAACATGGCCTCCAGTGGAGAGTTTGGGACACGCTCCCAACTCTAACATTCCATGTTTGTCCCCACCACAGCTAACCTGGAGCAAAACCATGGACCACAAGCCACATTAAAGCTGGCCAGAGGCCCTGAGGTGTGCTATCAGAATATATCTCAGCCAAACATGACCATCAACACTAACTCTCCCGCCAAACTGAAATATTTGATCAAATAAGCTCTCAGATATGATCAATTACTGCGATAACATCTCGGAATGTGCAATTGATCAGCAAGTCACTGGTACTGGCTCAGCCTATGATAAGACAAGTGGGATTTGTGTAGCTACAGAGGCTACAGTATGCACATCGAAATGAGCAAGCCTTTATGGAACACTAAGCACTCAACCATCTGCCCTTCCTCAATCTGCCAACGCATGGATATTACAGTTTTTTCTGATTGCTTAGGCACTATCTTTGAAACTATAGGCGATTTCTGCAAAGCTCTACACACCGACCACAAAACCTTACACCAAACCAGCAAAACATTATTCATCTCTTGCAAAAGCAAACAATTCTTGCAAAACTATTCAAACTCTTTAAAAAATGTTTAATGTCTACAGTACACACAAACCATCATTTGAATGAGCACACTAAGCACCAACTACCCGTTGATGGTACAAATTAAAAACTTTTGGCTTTTGCTTTTTCTGTTTGCAGGGCATAACAGTTTGCAATAAAGTTTTGTCATACATATTTCTGCTCATGATACACTGCATCTGCTTCTAGCTCCATGACTCTCTGAAAGAGTCAAGACAAGACAATGTAGCACAGTACGAAAAGACAGGGATCAGTCAATATGATGTAGCACCATACACTTCCAGATCCAGTACCAATGATAGGATAGTATAGCTCACCTGCACATATTCATATCTCACTTGTTTTACACGGTCTGAGATTCTTTCGAAAGGGACTCTGTACAGCTGCTTCATCTTAAATCTATTGCGTTTCAGTAGGCGAGACAGTGCAGAGAGACTCACTCTGTTTCAGTAGACGAGACAGTCTCGAGAGACTCACTCTGTTTCAGTAGACGAGACAGAGAGACTCACTCTGTTGACGTTTTGGAATATGGTGTTATCTCATTATGTGGTCCTGCAGTTCTCGGAGTCTGATGCAGTTATTTGCAATGACCATATTTACAATGTGGGTCTTCTGCTCTGGGGTGAACAGTCGACCTCCTCCACCAGATAGTTGTTTTTGCAGTTCTGTAAAAGCATTTGAATGGTTTTAGTGATAGATCCTTCTCATTATGTAAGTACAGTACATATTACTGTACCAGTAAGACTACAGCCCGGTTCTCATTTCGAAATATCCGGATGATACCTGCAACAGTTTAGCGGCTCAGATTTGGTTGAACTCGTTGCCCAGCCTCCCTCATGCTCATCCCATGATTGACAACATGGTCAACCACAGTCGCTCTGAGTTCATCAGTTATTGTGTTCCTGACTACCCTTCCACTTCCTCTTCCCCATCATCTCCTTCTCCCACGTCCTCCTCATCCTCTTCCTCCTCCTGTTCCTCCTCTAGTTCTCACCCCTCTTACTCTCTGTCCAATATAGGCCTCCATTGTTGTCCCAACTAAATGTTTACCTGTGGACTATTTATAGTGCTCAAGCACTGATTTGTGTACTCATTATATAAAAGTGTTTTCACATGTGTCAATGTGGAAAGGCAATTGGCGAAATAGTGTAGCATTGTAGAGACCAATGTTTTTCTAGAAGTGTGTTATTAAATTGCAAACTGAGTGTAAAGCAGTGAGTTGTGTTTACAGTTTTGCAAAAAGTGTGTTGTAAAATTACACACTGAGCGTAAAGCAGAGAACGTGCATTCAGTTTGCCACACTTGGTAAATGCATTGGCTACAAGTGTTAATGATTTCAGAGATAGTACCGACGGTGGGCAACCTTGTGTGGGGTGGTATTATTTATAAACTGGGTGGGTCGAGCCCTGAATGCTGATTGGCTGACAGCCGTGGTATATCAGACCGTATACCACAGGTATGACAAAACATGTATTTTTACTGCTCTAACTACGATGGTAACCAGTTCATAATAGCAATAAGGCACCTCAGGGGTTTGTGGTATAATGTTGATCGAAGTGATCCAAGGTACTGTCTGCAAGACAAATGAGTTTGAATATGTGTCAGCGACGGGATGAAAATCGTTCCCTGATTGGAATTGATGTCTAAGACTTGTCTAGTTTGCTTCTATTATCTCGTTGATAGCACTATCAGCCCATCTCCAATGTTTTACTTGGCACATTCTGCCTGCTACTGAGCGGCATTTTGCTCTGTTTATCAAGCCAGCAAGACCCATTACTGCATTCACTTTACGAGAGAGAGCAGGCAGCAAGACAAGTGAAGCAGAAATCACTGTTCTCTCTCTGGCTCGGCGTGCAGTCTCTTCCTCACTAGATAATGACACTATTCCCAAATTGTGGTATTTACCGGTTGGGTCTGGGGTGATACACGGTGTTAGACATATCTCTGCTTCTCTTCCATACAGGTTTTAATGAACTTTTAATTGATTTTCTGAGAAAATGTATGCTTTCAATACCAGGCCCTG
The DNA here is from genome assembly GCF_057628025.1 of Oncorhynchus mykiss. Classification (NCBI taxonomy): domain Eukaryota; kingdom Metazoa; phylum Chordata; class Actinopteri; order Salmoniformes; family Salmonidae; genus Oncorhynchus; species Oncorhynchus mykiss. The sequence continues at coordinate 12,729,380 of NC_143037.1, forward strand.
GTTCCTTTAGAAGGTAATAAAAAGGTATTGAATTAATTCCATCACTGACTGGATACTGTAGCTATCGTCATGGTTTTGGCCTGGCTGTTGTGCTTTCAGACTACAGTCGAGCCAACATGTTCTTTGTTATTTTTCATGGTAGGATGTTGCACACCAGACATTAACAGCAGGAACATAATTTGGGTATTTTCAACTACTTTTTGCACCCCATTGCAATATGCTTTGAGTGAAGGCAATTTTCGTTTTATGCGTATGAGTCTCATTATCTCTGGTCGAAAATAAATGTTCTCTGAAAATAAACCTTTTCCAAAGTAAATTATCACTCATCTTTTAGTAGAATAAGTTTCATTTTGAAGACCGTGTATCTTTTCATCTATCAATGACTTCTAGCTCCCAATCTCGAGGTGAGAATTTATGTCTTGATCCTCCTTTATTCAATGGGATCGTGGCGTCTCATTCCTACAAAGACCTCCCGGTATAGATGTAGGATCTTCATTTCATCACCCTGTTGCAGGAGAATGTTCCTGTACATTGGTGGTTTAAAAGGCTTCTGAGATATGTCATTTCTACTTTGCATGAGCTATATGTTCCGTTACCTCATTAGTGGTTTGTAAAACCTCCTCCACTGTCCTCAACCTCGATCAAATCCTGAAGAGAAATGGAGGGAATAATGCGGAGAACAATACAAGCCTTACAGTATACAGACAGCGCCGCTTAACTTGCACAATGTTCTTCATTTGCATTACAGAGGACACAGTTTGGAGAGTGTGTTAAACTGTAACACTGTACCTGTTTAAGGCTGTCAGCTTGGGGCCTGTGTACTGCTCTCTCCCTGCTGTTGAAACAGGTGTCTCGTCGTGTGTGTGTTCCTCCCTATTGGTTTATGCATGATGCTTACCATATGGATGGTCTAACTCCCCCTGTGTCTCCCTCATCATCCATCCCTCCATCTATCCATCCCTCCATCTATCCATCCTTCCATATTTCCATCCCTTCATCTAACCATCCTTCCATATTTCCATCCCTTCATCTAACCATCCTTCCATATTTCCATCCCTCCATCTATCCATCCCTCCATCCATCCATCTATCCATCATCTATCCGTCGATCTACCCATCCGTCCATCCATCTACTCATCTATCCATTAATCCCTCCATTTATCCATCTATCTATCCATCCCTCCATCTATCCCTCCATTTATCCATCTATCCATCCCTCCATCTATCCATCCATCCATCTATCCATCCAGGCCACAGATCCAGACGCGGGGGTTAATGGCCAGGTGTGCTACCGACTGGTCAATCACGCAGACCTCTTCAGGATCAACTCCAACGGCACCATCTCCACTGCAGTGCCTTTGGATCGAGAGGTCAAGGGTCAGTATGACCTCATCGTGGAGGCGGAGGACGGAGCGGTGGAGGACCCCAGGAGGACCACACTGACTCTGTCGGTGACTGTGCTGAATGTGGATGATAACAGTCCGGTGTTCTCACAACCATCCTATACGGTCAATCTGCCGGAGAATAGTCCTAAGAACACAGTCATCCTGCAGTTTACCGTGAGTGTGTGTGTGTGTGTGTGTCCAAGAGTGCACAGCATGCTCCATACACACTCAGCAGCAGGGGTATATACTACTTCAAACACTCCACAGTCCAAATGCATCCTCTTGTACATCAAAGCACACAAAGCCAGGAGGTACATGGTTAGCCTAGAGCATATTGACAGAGGATATCAAAACCTCAGACATGGCCTCGCTATTCAGTCACATGCTGCCAGGAAAGGGCAAACAGGAGCTTCAGATTCCCGCACAGCGGTCGCTGCCTTTTGTTACATCAAATTACACCAAGTATCTATACCAACCAACCAACCATACAAACAAACAAACAAACAAACAGAACATGACTCTCTGAGTGGAATAGAAACCGAAAAAGACAAACCACCCAATTTTTCCCCCATTATTTTTCAAGATCCTGTTTCTATTTGTGTTTAACAAGAACCTTTCCTTTTAGAATTGTGATTATTTGTGTTTTAAAATAACCTTAATCTTTGATCCTAAAGTTGAGCCTGGACTAACTAGAATTGTGGTTATTTGTTGTTGGCCAGCCAAAGAGAATACTTTTTTATGAGACCAGTCATGTCTCCCTTTGTTGGGCTAATCATGGAACATTTCAGGTGGGGTTGGTTGATTTACAGTTGCCATGACAATGACTGTCTGGTCCAAGTACACTGATCCCTCTGCAGTGACAAACCTATCAACATCTTCCGTCGCTCCCCACGCCACACCGAACCTGCTGATACGCTGATATTTTGGGCAAATAGTGGGGCCACTGATGACTGAGCTAGCACGGTAGGGGGTTTATCTGTGTATAGGCCCAAAGATATTCTTCCTCAATACACACTCCATGTTAACACACTCACCTCCACCTGAAAGCACTCCACAGACAGGGATGAATCCATTAATAGTGGCCTCCCTCCTGACAATGGATTTGAGTAGTTATTACTGCAGATCACTGTGATTTGTCTGACGAGTTGCCATTCTGTAGAAACTAGAATTGCTTGTCGCCTGAATAAGGGACTCAGGTTGAAATAAAGGTTGCAAAATGCTGTATAATTCGTATCATTTTCTGGCTGTTGAGACCGACTAATACGGGACACTTAACCATTACCGACAGTATTCCTTCCTCCTCCTCCTCCTCCACCTCCACCTCCTCCTTCTCCTCCACCTCCTCCAGGCCAAAGACGCTGACCTGGACTCCAACATCACCTTCCGTATCCGGACGCAGGAGGCCAGACAACTTTTTGCCGTCAACCCAGTGACTGGAGAGCTCTCTGTGCTGCAGACGCTAGACTTTGAGACCCTGGCAGCCTCGGACCATACCTACACCTTCGTGGTGGAAGCCCTGGACAATGAAGAGAGCATGCCCCCAGGCCTGGCCACTGTCACTGTAAAAATAATGGTAAGGAAACGACCTTCCCTCTGCCTACCTCCATAACAGAGCCCCATCAGTTAAGCCACTAGGCTGTTTATCACTCACAAGCCAAAGCCATCATTCAAAGGAGAAAATGCAGAAGTGTGGCAGAAGACATTTTTTGTTGTTGTTCATAGATACATGCACAGCAAATTCTCCAGTGTTAAAATAATTATAATTGTTCACAAACATAGATATTAAAACTAACAATGAAGGGGACATGTATGAGTTTCAGGCCCCTCAATTAGGGTAAACACAGGCCCTCAAAATAAGGCCTTATGAAATACATATGGTATTGTGTAATAAAATAAATATATACTGTACAGTTGAAGTCGGAAGTTTACATACACTTGGAGTCATTAAAACTCGTTTTTCATCCACTCCACAAATTTCTTGTTAACAAACTATAGTTTTGGCAAGTCGGTTAGGACATTTACTTTGTGCATGACACAAGTAATTTTTTCAACAATTGTTTACAGACAGATTATTTCACTTATAATTCACTGTATCACTTCCAATTCCAGTGGGTCAGAAGTTTACATACACTAAGTTGACTGTGCCTTTAAACAGCTTGGAAAATTCCAGAAAATTATGTCATGGCTTTAGAAGCTTCTGATAGGCTAATTGACATCATTTGAGTAAATTGGAGGTGTACCTGTGGATGTATTTCAAGGCCTACCTTCAAACTCTTCAAACTCTTTGCTTGATATCATGGGAAAATCAAAAGAAATCAGCCAAGACCTCAGAAAAAAAATTGTAGACCTCCAAGTCTGGTTCATCCTTGGGAGCAATTTCCAAATGCCTGAAGGTACCACGTTCATCTGTACAAACAAAAGTACGCAAGTATAAACATCATGGGACCACGCAGTTGTCATACCGCTCAAGAAGGAGACACGTTCTGTCTCTTAGAGATGAATGTACTTTGGTGTGAAAAGTGCATATCAATCCCAGAACAACAGCAAAGGACCTTGTGACGATGCTGGAGGAAACACGTACAAAAGTAACTATATCCACAGTAAAACGAATCCTATAACGGCATAACCTGAAAGGCTACTCAGCAAGGAAGAAGCCACTGCTCCCAAAACCACCGTAAAAAAGCCAGACTACAGTTTGCAACTGCACATGGGGACAAAGATCGTACTTTTTGGAGAAATATCCTCTGGTCTGATGAAACAAAAATAGATCTGTTTGACCTCCTGGGTGGCGCAGTGGTCTAAGGCACTGCATCGCACACACACTTACACATCGCTAGCTGTGCCACCAGAGACTCTGGGTTTGAGCCCAGGCTCTGTCGCAGCCGGCCGCGACCGGGAGGTCCATGGGGCGACACACAGTTGGCCTAGCATCGTCCGGGTTAGGGAGGGTTTGGCCGGTAGGGATATCCTTGTCTCATCGCGCACTAGCGAATCCTGTGGCGGGCTGGAGGCAGTGCACGCTGACCAGGTCGCTAGGGGCACGGTGTTTCCTCCGACACATTGGTGCGGCTGGCTTCCGGGTTGGATGTGCTGTGTTAAGAAGCAGTGCGGCTTGGTTGGGAGGACGCGTTTACTCTCAACCTTCGTCTCTCCCGAGCCCGTACGGGAGTTGTAGAGATGGGACAAGATAGTAACTACTAAAAACAATTGGATACTACGAAATTGGGGCAAAAAAAGGGGGTAACATTTTAAAATTTAACTGTTTGGCCATAATGACCATCGTTATGTTTGGAGGAAAAAGGGGGAGGCTTGCAAGCCAAAGAACACCATGCTGCCACCACGTGAGTGGCAGCATCATGTTGTGGGGGTGCTTTGCTGCAGGAGGGACTGGTGCACTTCACAAAATAGATGGCAGCATGAGGAAGGAACATTATGTGGATATATTGAAGCAAGACATCAGTCAGGAAGTTAAATCTTGGTTGCAAATGGGTCTTCCAAATGGACATTGACCCCAGGCATACTTCCTAAGTTGTGGCATAATGGCTTAAGGACAACAAAGCCCTGACCTCAATCCTATAGAACATTTGTGGGCAGAACTGAAAAAGCATGTGCGAGCAAGGAGGCCTACAAACCTGACTCAGTTACACCACCACTGTCAGGAGGAATGGGCCAAAATTCACCCTACTTATTGTGGGAATCTTGTGGAAGGCTACCCGAAACGTTTGACCCAAGTTAAACAATTCAAAGGCAATGCTACCAAATACTAATTGAGTGCATGTAAACTTCTGACCCACTGGGAATGTGATGAAAGAAATAAAAGCTGAAATAAATCATTATCTCTACTATTATTATGCCATTTCACATTCTTAAAATAAAGTGGTGATCCTAACTGACCTAAGACATTTTTACTAGAATGAAATGTCAGGAATTGTGAAAAACTGAGATTAAATGTATTTGGCTAAGGTGTATGTAAACTTCCAACTTCAACTGCATATTGCTAACATATTCACTTAGGATCTCCATAGGACCGAAAATGGATGAATGCAACAACCATGTCTCTGTCACTAACAAATAAAGTCATGGGTGCTAACTCTACAATTTACTCAAAAGGCAAGGCACTCTGGGAAATATTTGAATAGGGTTTTATACTTTACACAGCAGTGGTGGAAGAAGTCCCCAATTGTCATTCTTGAGTAAACGTATAGATACCTTAATAGAACGATACTGATGTAAAAGTGAAGGTCACCCAGTAAAATAGTACTTGAGTAAAAGTCCAAAAGTATTTGGTTTTAAACATACTTAAGTATCAAAGTAAATGTAATTGCTAAAATATACTTAAGTATCAAAAGTAGAAGTAAAAGTATACTTTTTCAAATTCCTTATATTAAGCAAAGCAGACAGCACCATTTTCTTGTTTAAAAAATGTATGGCTAGCTATGGGCACACTCCAACAATCAGATATTATTTACAAAAGATGCATTTGTGTTTAGTGATACTGCAGTAGGGATGACCAGGGATGTTCTCTTGATTAGTGTGTGAATTAGACCATTTTCCAGTCCTGCTGAGCATTCAAAATGTAACAAGTACTTTTGAGTGTCAGGGTTAATGTATGGAGTAAAAAGTACAGTGTTTTCTTTGGAATGTAGTGAGTAAAAGTACCACAAAAACTACTTAAGTAGTACTTTAAGGTATTTTTACTTAAGTATTTTACACCACTGCTAAGCAGTGTGTTAATATAACACTGTTCCGATTCCTATATGAATCCACAGACTTCACCATGTTGATTTGCCATGTGACTCTTTCTCTCTGTCTCGCTCTCTCGCTCTCTCACTCCCCCATCTTTCTCTCTGGTCTGAAACCACTAGCCACCCTCATCACCACGGAGCTAAAGAGAGATAAATGATCCTCCAGCTACCTCTCATTTCTCCTGGCCTGACAAAAGACAAGCTGACAGATTGATACTGTAGTACAGTGCTGTGGTATTTTATGTCTTGATGGTCATTAGGTTTTTGAGGGCTCTATTTTGTCAGTGGCCATCTGATTTATTATGTTTCAGAAGATTAACCACCAGACACTTGCTGAATGGAGATTAGCCTGCCGTTGGCCTCGGAATGACGCTCAGTAGTACAGTAGAACAGTAGAACATTAGTACAGTAGAACAGTATTATAATAGAATGGCACAACAGTAGTACAGTAGTACAGTAGAACAGTATTATAATAGAATGGCACAACAGTAGTACAGTATAACAGTTTTATAGTAGTACAGTAGAACAGTATTATAGTAGAACAGTAGTACAGTAGAACAGTTTTATAGTAGAACAGTAGTACAGTAGAACAGTTTTATAGTAGTACAGTAGAACAGTATTATAGTAGAACAGTAGTACAGTATTATAGTAGAACGGTACAACAGTAGTACAGTAGAACAGTATTATAGTAGAACAGTAGTACAGTAGAACAGTATTATGATAGAACAGTAGAACAGTATTATAGTAGTACAGTAGGACAGTAGAACAGTATTATAGTAGTACAGTAGTACAGTATTATAGTAGTACAGTAGTACAGTAGAACAGTATTATAGTAGTACAGTAGAACTGTAGTACAGTAGTACAATAGTCTAGTAGCACAGTAGAACAGTATTATCGTAGTACAGTAGAACAGTAGAACAGTAGAACAGTATTATAGTAGAACAGTAGAACAGTATCATAGTAGAACAGTAGTACAGTATTTTGGTAGAACAGTATCATAGTAGAAAAGTATCATAGTAGAACAGTAGAACAGTATTATAGTAGAACAATAGAACAATATCATATTAGAACAGTAGTACAGTATTATGGTAGAACAGTAGAACAGTATTATAGAAGAACAGTATCATAGTAGAACAGTAGAACAGTATTATAGTAGAATAGAATCATAGTAGAACAGTAGAACAGTATCATAGTAGAACAGTCGAACAGTAGTATGGTAGAACAGTAGAACAGTATCATAGTAGAACAGTAGTACAGTATTATGGTAGAACAGTAGAACAGTATTATAGTAGTACAGTAGAACAGTATTATGGTAGAGCAGTAGAACAGTATTATAGTAGTACAGTAGAACAGTAGTACAGTATTATGGTAGAACAGTATTATAGTAGTACAGTAGAACAGTATTATAGTAGTACAGTAGAACAGTGGAACAGTATTTTAGTAGTACAGTAGTACCGTTGAATAGTAGTACATTAGAACAGTAGATCAGTATTATAGTAGATCAGTATTATAGTAGTACAATGTTACAGTAGAGTTATGGTAGTACAGTATAACAATAGTACAGTGGAACAGTATTATAGTAGAACAGTAGAACAGTATTTTATTAGAAGAGTAGAACATTATTACAGTAGTTCAGTAGAACATTAGAACAGTATTAGTTGTACAGTATTGTGGTAGAACAGTATTATCGTAGAACAGTAGAACAGTATTACAGTAGTATATCAGTACAGTACAACTGTATGATTGTAGTACAGTATAATAGTTGTACAGTAGAACAGTATTTTAGTAGTGCAGTAGTACAGTAGAAATGTAGTACAGTAGAACATTAGAACTTTAGTCAGTATAACAGTGGAACAGTAGTACAGTGGAACAGTATTATAGTAGTACAGTAGAACAGTAGTACAGTAGAACAGTACTACAGTAGTACAGTATTGTTGTAGAACAGTACTAGAGTAGTACAGTATTATAGTAGAACAGTAGACCAGTATTATGGTAGTACAGTAGAACAGTATTATAGTAGTACATTAGAACAGTTGAGCAGTAGTATATTAGTACAGTAGAACAGGATCATAGTTAAACAGTAGTACAGTAGAACAGTATTATTGTAGTATAGTTGTACAGTAGTATAATAGAACATTAGTACAGTAACAGTATTATGGTAGAACAATAGAACATTATTATAGTAGAACAGTGTTGTAGTACAGTAGTATAGTAGTACAGTAGAACAGTATACTAGTATTACATTAGAACAGTTGAATAGTAGTACATTAGAAGAGTATAACAGTTTTACAGTAGAACCGTATTATAGTAGAACAGTATTATAGTAGTACAGTAATACAATATTACAGTACAATATTATAGTAATACAGTAGAACAGTATTGTATTAGAAGATTAGGACATTATTACAGTAGTTCAGTAGAACATTAGAACAGTATTATAGTTGCACAGTAGTACAGTCCTACAGTAGTATAGTATTACAGTAGAACAGTATTATGGTAGAACCGTATTATAGTAGAACAGTATTACAGTACAGTATTGTAGCAGTACAGTAGAACAGGATCATAGTAGTACAGTATAACAGTATTATAGTAGTACAGTAGTATAGTAGAACAGGTGAGCAGTAGTATATTAGTACAGTAGAACAGTATTGTAGTAGTACAGTAGAACAGGATCATAGTTGTACAGTAGAACAGTATTATAGTAGTACAGTAGTACAGTAGAACAGTTTAACAGTATTATAATACAACAGTAGAACAGTATTATAGTAGTACAGTATTATAGTAGTACTGTGGTACAGTAGAACGGTATTATAGTAGAACAGTAGTACAGTATTATAGTAGAACGGTACAACAGTAGTACAGTAGAACAGTATTATAGTAGAACAGTAGTACAGTAGAACAGTATTATGATAGAACAGTAGAACAGTATTATAGTAGTACAGTAGGACAGTAGAACAGTATTATAGTAGTACAGTAGTACAGTATTATAGTAGTACAGTAGTACAGTAGAACAGTATTATAGTAGTACAGTAGAACTGTAGTACAGTAGTACAATAGTCTAGTAGCACAGTAGAACAGTATTATCGTAGTACAGTAGAACAGTAGAACAGTAGAACAGTATTATAGTAGAACAGTAGAACAGTATCATAGTAGAACAGTAGTACAGTATTTTGGTAGAACAGTAGAACAGTATCATAGTAGAACAGTATCATAGTAGAACAGTAGAACAGTATTATAGTAGAACAATAGAACAATATCATATTAGAACAGTAGTACAGTATTATGGTAGAACAGTAGAACAGTATTATAGAAGAACAGTATCATAGTAGAACAGTAGAACAGTATTATAGTAGAATAGAATCATAGTAGAACAGTAGAACAGTATCATAGTAGAACAGTCGAACAGTAGTATGGTAGAACAGTAGAACAGTATCATAGTAGAACAGTAGTACAGTATTATGGTAGAACAGTAGAACAGTATTATAGTAGTACAGTAGAACAGTATTATGGTAGAGCAGTAGAACAGTATTATAGTAGTACAGTAGAACAGTAGTACAGTATTATGGTAGAACAGTATTATAGTAGTACAGTAGAACAGTATTATAGTAGTACAGTAGAACAGTGGAACAGTATTTTAGTAGTACAGTAGTACCGTTGAATAGTAGTACATTAGAACAGTAGATCAGTATTATAGTAGATCAGTATTATAGTAGTACAATGTTACAGTAGAGTTATGGTAGTACAGTATAACAATAGTACAGTGGAACAGTATTATAGTAGAACAGTAGAACAGTATTTTATTAGAAGAGTAGAACATTATTACAGTAGTTCAGTAGAACATTAGAACAGTATTAGTTGTACAGTATTGTGGTAGAACAGTATTATCGTAGAACAGTAGAACAGTATTACAGTAGTATATCAGTACAGTACAACTGTATGATTGTAGTACAGTATAATAGTTGTACAGTAGAACAGTATTTTAGTAGTGCAGTAGTACAGTAGAAATGTAGTACAGTAGAACATTAGAATTTTAGTCAGTATAACAGTGGAACAGTAGTACAGTGGAACAGTATTATAGTAGTACAGTAGAACAGTAGTACAGTAGAACAGTACTACAGTAGTACAGTATTGTTGTAGAACAGTACTAGAGTAGTACAGTATTATAGTAGAACAGTATACCAGTATTATGGTAGTACAGTAGAACAGTATAATAGTAGTACATTAGAACAGTTGAGCAGTAGTATATTAGTACAGTAGAACAGGATCATAGTTAAACAGTAGTACAGTAGAACAGTATTATTGTAGTATAGTTGTACAGTAGTATAATAGAACATTAGTACAGTAACAGTATTATGGTAGAACAATAGAACATTATTATAGTAGAACAGTGTTGTAGTACAGTAGTATAGTAGTACAGTAGAACAGTATACTAGTATTACATTAGAACAGTTGAATAGTAGTACATTAGAAGAGTATAACAGTTTTACAGTAGAACCGTATTATAGTAGAACAGTATTATAGTAGTACAGTAATACAATATTACAGTACAATATTATAGTAATACAGTAGAACAGTATTGTATTAGAAGATTAGGACATTATTACAGTAGTTCAGTAGAACATTAGAACAGTATTATAGTTGCACAGTAGTACAGTCCTACAGTAGTATAGTATTACAGTAGAACAGTATTATGGTAGAACCGTATTATAGTAGAACAGTATTACAGTACAGTATTGTAGCAGTACAGTAGAACAGGATCATAGTAGTACAGTATAACAGTATTATAGTAGTACAGTAGTATAGTAGAACAGTTGAGCAGTAGTATATTAGTACAGTAGAACAGTATTGTAGTAGTACAGTAGAACAGGATCATAGTTGTACAGTAGAACAGTATTATAGTAGTACAGTAGTACAGTAGAACAGTTTAACAGTATTATAATACAACAGTAGAACAGTATTATAGTAGTACAGTATTATAGTAGTACTGTGGTACAGTAGAACGGTAGAACAGTAGAAAAGTAGCCACTAAAATAGATCAGGATGGTGATGTGGTATTACACTGCACTTAAACAAGACTGTAGTACTCAGCCGGTGTCCTTGAGTAGAATTATTTCGATCTAGCTGCTATATAGATATGTTACTCATGAAAAAAGGATACTGTTAAAGAGGGACACTGGAGGACGACACCTTTGAAGCTGTGAAGCACTGCTGCTTTGTGTTAGGGTTTAGCATTCTCACTCCCTCATTCCTAACGCCTCACTCCCTCACTCGTCACGAATAGGATGACCTGTGTGTTTTACCAGCCAAACAACATGGGAAAAGGAATGAAAAGTACAAATGAGGTGTATCCATCCTTCTTCCTGTATCTAAAGGGCAGGGAAACAGATAGTGTACCTTTCCGTCTGGCGATGCTAATCGATGATTATTTGCTGTTGAGACAGAACAGTGCGGCGCGGGGTAGGATGGTAATGTAACGTGATGCCTGGTCCGTGGAGACTAGAGGGAGAGCAGAGTGATTAAGCTGTGAGATCGCTTCTATGGGTTGTATAGACTTGATGAGGAAACCATCGATAGAAACACAATAACACAGTTGAGATTCTTTGCAGCAGCATTTTCCACTCTGCCAGAGCAAAACTCACTCAGAGAACCGCTAGGTTTTATTAACAAGCCGAGGTACTGTACCAAGAATGTTTTTGTATAAATTCTGTGAGCACGAGGAGGCCAGGGAAGGATGTGTAATTTGGATACCTGAACTAGCCTGGCCTCATCTTGGACTTTGTGAGGCGACATACTCTACTGAATGCTTTAGAATGTAGCTCTGTCTTAATAATGAATAGTTGAGCAGCCACTGGACAGAATCTAGATGTTTTCTGTTCTGATCCAAGCTATCCAAGTAGCAGCACTCATTATTGGGCCTCTTCAGTCGTCAGACACAGTGTCTTCGGAAAAATAAGACTTCTTTAGGAAAATAAAGTACTGATGTCCTCTACCAGTGACTATGGGTTTGGCATAGCTCCACATAAAGCTGTTGCTTTTGTGGTTCACACACACGGTCTAATGATCTCTCCCAAGCCTGAAGTTAAAACAGTCCCTCCGCTGCACGCCCCGCTGTGTCAGCCATAATGAAGTCTCATGGTCTGCTATTGAGTGTACAGCGCCCTCAGAAAGTATTCACACCCCTTGACTTTTTCCACATTTTGTTGTGTTACAGCCTGAATTTAAAGTTGCCTAAATTGAGATTTTGTGTCACTAATCTACACACAATACCCCATAATGTTAAAGTGGAATTTTGTTTGTTGAACATTTTGGAAATTAATAAACATTTTAAAGCTGAAATGTCTTGAGTCAATAAGTATTCAACCCCTTTGTTATGGGAAGCATAAATATGTTCAGGCGTAAAAATGTGCTTAACAAATCGCATAAGTTGCTTGGACTCATTCTGTGTTCAATAAAAACACAATTTTTGAATGACTACACCATCTCTGTACCCCACACATACAATTATCTGTAAGGTCACTCAATCAAGAAGTGGATTTGAAGCACAGACTCAGCCACAAAGACCAGGGATGGTTTTTCAATGCCTCGCAAATAATGGGACAGATTGGTAGTGTAAAAAAAGACCAGACCATGACTATCCCTTTGAGCATGGAGAAGTTATTAATTATACTTTGGAAGGTGTATTGATACACCCAGTCACTATGAAGATACAGGTTTCCGTCCTAACTCAGTTGCTGGAGAGGGGGGAAACTGCTCAGGGATTTCACCATCATGCCAATGGTGATTTTAAAACAGTTACAGAGTTTATTGGTTGTGATATAAGAAAACTTAAGATGGATCAACAACATTGTGGTTACTCCACAATACTAACCTAAATGGCAGAGTGAAAAGAAGGAAGGCTGTACAGAATACAAATATTCCAAAACATTCATCCTGTTTGCAGCAAGGCACTTAAGTAATAGTGGCAAAAATGAACTTTTTGTCCTGAATACAAAGTGTAATGTTTGGGGCAAATCCAACACAACACATCACTGAGTACCACTCTTCATATTTTCAAGCATGGTGGTGGCTGCATCATGTTATGGGTATGCTTGTCATCTGCAAGGACTAGGGAGCTTATTATGATAAAAAATAAAGCAATAAGCACAAGCGAAATCCTAGAGGAAAACCTGGTTCAGTCTGCTTTCCAACAGACACTGGGAGACTAATTCACCTTTCAGTAGGACAATAACCTAAAACACAAGGCCAAATATACACTGGCAAGACCAAATCTACACTGAAATTGCTTACCAAGATGACATTGAATGTTCCTGAGTGGCCTAGTTACAGTTTTGACTTTAATCTGCTTGAAAATGTCTCTCTAGCAATGATCAACAATTAACTTGACAGAGCTTGAAACAGGTTTTCTAATAATAATGGGCAAATATTGTACAATCCAGGTGTTCAAAGCGCTTAGAGACTTATCGCCTCCAAATGTGTTTCTACGAAGTAATGACTCAGGGGTGTTAATAATTACGTAAATTAGATATTTCTGTATGACATTTTGGTTTAGTATTCTGCCTAAGTGCTAATGGGAGACTCTCTAGGCCAGGCTGACAGTTGTGAAGGCCGCCGAACGATGAGCAGGGGGAAATGGTTTGCCATGTCCAGCAGCAGTGACAGTGATGGTGCTAGCTACTTCACTAACTCACAAAAATATTGAAATCAATCCAACACTCTGAAGATGCAGCATGTTAATGGAGGGTATCTGTTTACAAACTCATGTTTACACAGACATGCTTCTCATGCTGAGCATCTAACTGTGAGGGGTATCTCTCTTATTGTAGTAGTTCTCATTCTGACAACTGGAAGCATCCACATGTGAGGGGTATCTTTATTATTGTTATTATAGCATAATAGTAGTAGTAGGAGCGGTATGAGCAGTAGCAATAGTACTAGTAGCAGTAGTAGTAGCAGCAATATGAGTAGTAGTAGTAGTAATGGTAGCATGGCCTATCTCAAGGCCATCAGACTATTAAATAGTGGCTACCACCGGTTAAACACAACCCTGCACCTTAGAGGCTCCTGCCCTCTGTTCAGAGACCTGGAACACTATTCAGCGGTTACTCAACCTTGCACCTTAGAGGCTGCTGCCCTCTGTTCAGAGACCTGGAACACTATTCAGCGGTTACTCAACCCTGCACCTTAGAGGCTCCTGCCCTCTGTTCAGAGACCTGGAACACTATTCAGCGGTTACTCAACCCTGCACCTTAGAGGCTGCTGCCCTCTGTTCAGAGACCTGGAACACTATTCAGCGGTTACTCAACCCTGTACCTTAGAGGCTGCTGCCCTCTGTTCAGATACCTGGAACACTATTCACTTTAATAATGTTAACATTCAGTTTTACTCATTTCAAATGTATATACTGTATTCTACTGTATTTTAGTCAATGCCACTCTGACATGGATCGTCCCAATATTTATATATTTCTTAATTCCATTCTTTTACTTTTAGATTTGTATGTATTGTTAGATACTACTGCACTGTTGGAGCTAAAAACACAAGCATTTCGCTACATTCGCAATAACATCTGGTAAATATGTGTGTGACCAGTAAATTTGATTTTAGCAGTAGTAGTAGTAGTCGTACTAGTGGCAGTATTAGCAGTATTAGCAGAAGCAGTTGTATCAGTGTTAGTAATAGTAGTAATATTAATGATAGTAATAGTAGCAATAGTAGTACTTGTAGCAACAGTATTTGTAGCATTATCAGTAGTAGTAGTAGTAGTAGCAATAGTAGCAGTAGTAACAGTATTTGGAGTAGTATCAGTATTAGTAGCATTAGTAGTAGTAGCAATAGGAGTAGTAGTCGTAGTGGTAGCAGTAGTAGTCATATCAGTAGTTTTTAGTAGTAGTACTAGCAGCAGCAGTAGCAGTAGTTGGTAGTAATAGCAGTAGTTTTAGTAGTACTAGTAGTAGTTGTAGTAGCAGTAGTCGTAGCAGCAGTAGCAGTAGTTTGGAGTAGCAGTAGTATAAGTTGTATCGTTATTAGTAGCATTAGCAGTAGAAGTAGTTGGGGTACCAGCAGCAGTAGTAGTAGTTGTTGTAGTAGCAGCAGCAACAGTAGTAGTAGTAATAGCAGCAGTAGTTTATAGTAGTAGTTTTTAGTAGCAGTAGTAGAGGTTGTGTCAGTATTAGTAGCAGTAGTAGTAGTTGTAATAGCAGCAGTATTAGTTGTAGTAGCAGCAGTAACAGTAGTTTGTAGTAGTAGTTATAGTGGTAGTAGCAGTGTCAGTAGTTTTTAGTAGCAGTAGTAGAAGTTGTGTCAGTATTAGTAGCATTAGCAGTAGTAGTAGTAGCAGTAGCTATAGTAGCAGTAGCAGTAGTTTGTAGTAATAGTTGCAGTAGTAGTGGTAGTAGCAATAGTCATAGCAGTAGTAGAAGTAGCAGTAGTAGCAGTAAAATCAGTGTTAGTAGCATTATTAGTAGTAGTAGCAGTAGCAATAGTAGCAGTAGGAGTAGCATCAGTATTAGTAGCATTAGTGGTGGTAGTAGTAGTAGCAGTAGTAGCAGTAGTAGTAGGAGTAGTATCAGTATTAGTAGCATTAGCAGTGGTAGTAGTAGCAATAGTAGTAATAGTTGTTGGTATTAGTTGCAGTAGTTTGTAGCAGTAGTCTGTAGTAGTAGCAGTAGTTTGTAGTAGCAGCGGTAGTAGTAGTAATAGAAGCAGTAGTAGAAGCAGTAGCAGAAATAGCAGTAGTTTGCAGTAGTAGTTGTAGCAGTAGTATTAGCAGTAGTAATAGCAGATATAGCAGTAGTTTGTAGTTGTAGTAGTAGCAGTAGTTTGTAGTAGCAGCGGTAGTAGTAGTAATAGAAGCAGTAGCAGAAATAGCAGTAGTTTGCAGTAATAGTTGTAGCAGTAGTAGTAGCAGATATAGCAGTAGTTTGTAGTAGTAGCAGTAGTTTGTAGTAGCAGCGGTAGTAGTAGTAATAGAAGCAGTAGCAGAAATAGCAGTAGTTTGCAGTAATAGTTGTAGCAGTAGTAGTAGCAGATATAGCAGTAGTTTGTAGTAGTCGTTGCAGTAGTAGGTTTTTACAGTCAAAAGAGCTGTTGATTCAGACACTTATCTCACTAATTACATGGTTGCGTTTCTCTTTTTCTTCTCCAGGATATGAATGACTACTCTCCAGTGTTCAGCCAGGTGGTGTACAGGGGCATGGTAGCTCCCAACGCAGTCAAGGGGACCGTGGTCGCCACGGTACAGGCAGAGGACCTAGACCCTCCTGTGAGTAGACGACAATGTGACGGCTCTGTGCTCTGTGCTTGACTGTAACTTTACAACATGGCTGCCAGGTTTCTGCTCCCATGGCGATGCCGGTGAGACAGTGATTGACTCAGCTCTGTCCAAGCCAGCGATTTAGAGGAGAAAAGGTTACTGTGCTTGTTCATTGTAGTTGTGTTTGCATGACGTGTTTCTAATTAATAAGCATGGTCCACAGAGGATGGTGTCCTATTGTTGGAATGCTTATTGATTTAGATACACTACATGCACTAAAGTATGTGGACACCCCTTCAAATTAGTGGATTTAGCTATTTCAGCCACACCTGTTGCTGACAGGTTTATAAAATCTAGCACACAGCCATGGAATCTCTATAGACAAACATTGGCAGTAGAATGGCCCATACTGAAGAGCTCAATGACTTTCAACGTGGCACTATCACAGGATGCTGCTACCTTTCGAAAAAGTCAATCGTCGAATTTCTGTCCTGCTAGATCTGCCCCGGTCAACTGTAATGTCTAGGAGCAACAACGGCTCAGCCGTGAAGTGGTAGGCCACACAAGCTCATAGAATGGGATCGTCGAGTGCTGAATCGCATAGCGCGTACAAATTGTCTGTCCTGGGTTGCAACACTCACTACCGAGTTCCAAACTGCCTCTGGAAGCAACGTCAGCACAAGAACTGTTCGTCTGGAGCTTCATGAAATGGGTTTCCATGGTTGAGCAGCCGCACGCACACAAGCCTAAGATAACCATGCGCAATCCCAAGCGTCAGCTGGAGTGGTGTAAAGCTCGCCGCCATTGGACTCTGGAGAAGTGTAAACACATTCTCTGGACTGCTGAATCATGCTTCACCATCTGGCAGTCCAACAGACAAATCTGGGTTGGCAGATGCCAGAAGAATGCAACCTGCCTGAATGCATAGTACCAACTGTAAAGTTTGGTGAAAGAGCTCAGGATCAGGCTCCTTAGTTCCTGTGAAGGGAAATCTTAACGCTACAGCATACAATGACATTCTAGAGAATTCTGCACTTCCAACTTTGTGGCAACAGTTTGGGGAAGGCCTTTTCCTGTTTCAGTATGACAATGCCCCCGTGCACAAAGCGAGGTCCATACAGAAAAGGTTTGTCAAGATCGGTGTGGAAGAACTTGACTGAGATGCACAGAGCCCTGACCTGAACCCCATCGAACACCATTGGGATGAATTGGAATGCCTACTGCAATCCAGGCCTAATTGCCCAACATCATCAGTGCCTGACCTCACTATTGTTCTTGTGGCTGAATGGAAGCAAGTCCCCCTCTCAGAAATGTTCCAACATCTAGTGGAAAGCCTTCCCAGAAGAGCGCAGGCTGTTATAGCAGCGAAGGGGGGTACCAACTCCATGTTAATGCCCATGATTTTGGAATGTTCGACAAGCAGGTGTCCACATACTTCTGGCCAGATAGTGTGCGTCGGTCGGAGTTGGAGTTGTTGCAGTGTGTTTTGGTTATGTTATGCTATTATGTCTGTGGGAGGCAAAGTCTCATCATTTTGGGCTTTCATTTATTTATAATGTCTTGTGTTGGTGGATTTGTTCATTCATACATGAGTTATAGATGGTTATTCATGACAGAGGTTGATATCACTACATGTTCTTACATCTTATAGCCATGGGTGGACCTTCAGGCAGAAAGCAATCTGCCTTCTGCATGTCGTATAGGAGCATATTCCTCATGCTTACTGTGTTGTGGGATTTCATTGGCCTGTGGCCTGAAAAAAAATAATACCAGTGTTACCAAGCCGACGTCTCAAGGCGTGGAGAATTATCCATGCCTCGGCAACAAGCTCCTGAATATACAATGGTATTAAACGCTTGATTTCACAAATTCACCCGTCACATTGGTAGATGACTTACGATCTCTCAGAACAAATAACGCACAGAGCAGATGTTATTCATGAATGATAACAGTCAATTGATATGCAGTGGAAATGGTCTAAGGCATTTCTCAAACGCATAGATAATATTCCATATGTAGCTAGTGCATAGTGGTACAGTAGGACAGAGCTTACTGTATAGAGACATTTTCCTGTCCTGTTATAGGTCAAGTTATTCTAAAGAATTGTGTTATTGGTCACAGCAGTCGGTAGTAGAGGAGGGAAGAAAACAGGACAGAAAAACAAAAGGGAACAGAGGAAAGGAAGAGTAGAGAGCCCAATCGGAGGTCCAGGCTTGCCCCGCTGGAGACCACCTCTGCCTGGCAGGCTTGGCAGGCTGAGCTGAGCCCCTGTGATATCTCTCTGCATGGGTGGGAGGCCCTGGCTGGGCTGGGACTGGTGCTGCCAGCGCCCCACTCCGCATCACTTCTCTCTCTCAGTAGTATGTAAAGCAGTTCTGAGATGACAGGAAAGGCAGGTTCTCAAGCTGAGCTGCGAGATTAATCACTGAAAGAGACGGGGAGGGAGATGGAGACGCCACAGAGCCTTCCTGGCACCGAGCCTGACGAGAGCCTCAAAGCAGGCCAGCCCCCCAGTCTCTCACACAGGTCACTCCTGGTCATGAATTCAGGCGAAGAGACGGAGCAGAGAACCTCCCTCCCTCTTGTTTTCACTCTCTCTTTCGGCTACTTCCCTTCCTCTCCCCTCTCTCGCTCTTTCTCTACCTCTCTCGCTCTCTTTCTTTCTTTCTCTCCATCCAAGTTTGTTGACAGATACGCTGTGGAGGGTGGGAGTCTGAGAATGCTGGTCCACAATGCAGATTTTATGTGATGATGTCACTGTTCCCTCCACTATCCTCAGCATCTCAGAGACAATGGTCTGCCTTTTAATATGAGCTTTTGTAGCACAACCTATCCTATGTCCAAGTTGGTCCTCAAAGAGATGATACTTTTTGAAACTCAAGTCAAAGCTGGATGAGACTCAAGTCAAGTCTCTTTGGTTCTGTTCTGTTGTTTTATCGAACATCTCACAAGTGAATTCAGTGCGCTGTGCAAGCTGTTCAATGTTTTCTCCCAACTGTTCAGTATTCATGCAGGGAGGGAAGGTTTGGCGTCACAATAGAGAAGATCAGTTGTTAATGAGAGAAAGGTAATCACACTCTGTTGGGCTTCTGATATCAGGAGTTCAATTACTCCTCTCATTTCCCATCTTGTCTAATAATGTTTTATATGCGATACGCAATTAACACGATCCTATGAACAAGCTACACAATCAGCATTCATTATACTGGTATTATTTAATACCCCACCCCAGAGTGAACCCCTCCCCCTTTAATCAATCTGATAAGCAGAGTAGTTGCTTTGTCACTAAATGTTATGATCACACACTGTGAAAGTTGAGGAAGCTAAAGAAAAATATATTGTTGAAAGTGTAGCTTTCTCTCTATTCAAACAAAGGAAGACACTGCAAGCCTGCTCATGACTGGCTATTGACTGGGAAGACTAATCTCCTTGTTCTTTGCTGCCAGCCAAGCTACTGGGCACAAGCAGGGTCTAAGCATCTCAAGAAGCTATTTTATCATGGAAAATCAACTAGGATAAAAAAAAAAAAATTGAGAGAGAGAGAGATATGTTTTCTCCCCCTAGAGGCTCTCATTCCCCCTCACTTCACCGCCCAAAATGATCTAGACACCCAACCGAGTTCCTGCCTTAGAGCTTTGGGTAGATAGTCTTGTCATTGCAGATAAATGAACAGGAGGTGTGTGTTTTCCTGTTCACAGGGAACCCCTGCCAGCCGTGTACGTTACAGACTGGACCTGAATGAGGAACCTTACAGTGGCAGCATCTTTGACGTGGATGAAGTCACAGGCAGCGTCATCACACGAGTCAACCTCAATGAAGAGCCCAATCTAGTGTTTAGCGTGAGTACATACCCATTTACAATTACTGATTTGGGGGGGGGGGGGGGGGGCTTTTGAGTGACACCCCATGTTCCACTTCATTTATTCATCAAATTGATTTTATTTCCCCCTTCAGCTGGTTATTGTTGCCTATGACGACGGGGAGCCAATGAAAGTCAACAAGACCCTGGTGGTTATCACTGTCCTGCAACCCTCCATCATACCAGTTTTCACCCAGGAGGAATACAGGTACTCTACATGGACAGGACTGTCATGTAGACTATTATTTGATCAAAGTGGAGCCGCGGACACTGGTGGACATGTCAAATGATGTAGCCTATGACAGTGCTCTGTGCTTTTATGAGGTCATGGGTCAGAGCACAGGCTTTCCTGTTTTATGAGGTCATATGGTCAGAGCACAGGTTTTCCTTTTTTATGAGGTCATATGGTCAGAGCACAGGTTTTCCTGTTTTATGAGGTCATGGGTCAGAGCACAGGTTTTCCTGTTTTATGAGGTCATATGGTCAGAGCACAGGTTTTCCTGTTTTATGAGGTCATATGGTCAGAGCACAGGTTTTCCTGTTTTATGAGGTCATGGGTCAGAGCACAGGTTTTCCTGTTTTATGAGGTCATATGGTCAGAGCACAGGTTTTCCTCTTATGAGGTCATAGGTCAGAACACAGGTTTTCCTCTTTTATGAGGTCATAGGTCAGAGCAGGTTTTCCTTTTTTATGAGGTCATATGGTCAGAGCACAGGTTTTCCTTTTTTATGAGGTCATATGGTCAGAGCACAGGCTTTCGTCTTTTATGAGGTCATATGGTCAGAGCACAGGCTTTCCTCTTTTATGAGGTCATATGGTCAGAGCACTGTAGAGACAGTATAGAGACTTTTTTAGATCTCCAGCTTTTTTAGTTACAATGTACAGTAAATTTGAAAAAATACTGAAAAAACATTGTTAAATACACTTCGTTAATGCCTCTTTTTGGAGATGTTAAGGTATTTAAGAGAATGCTAAACTGTTGATGTATTTTCTGAAGGGGTTAGAGGCGATATAGAAACTGTCAGTTAAGCTTTCATTGCTAGTGTTTAATGAATATTCATTATAGCTCACAGCTAGAGTGTAGCGCAGCAAATGTACTGTACCACTACACACTTTTGTTTTCTCAAAGGGTAAAGTGCACTTGCTCTGCATGAATTATAGCACTTTTATTGAATTAAGTATTGTACATATATGACATAAGGGGCTAATTAATTCAGCTCCCCTGGCATTGACTCGAGATGGATCAGCATGCTGGAGCTTTGGCTTACTAAATTGCTATTATTGATTTCCATAAAGAAAAGAAAAAAGATAGTGAGTGCATGCATGCTAAAAACAAGTGGTTCTATATAGTGCCAAATAAGGGTTATTTTGGCTTGTAGCCACAGTGGGCCCCTTTTTGGTGCTATATGGAACCTAGCCCACTTTGAAGTTTTATGAATAACCATGCTCATAAGGTTCTAGATGGTTCTATAACAGTGGTCACCAACCAGTCGATTTCTGTAGGAAAGCCAATGATAAAGGCTTGTGTTTTTTTGTGTGTGTTGCACTGTTGGTGGTAGGTGCAGTTGATTCAGAAGCTCTGCGTACTCGGCAAAGTGTTCCCATTTTTTTTTTAAATAAATAAAAATCGACCCTTTTTTTCTCCCCAATTTCGTGGTATCCAATTGGTAGTAGTCACAGTCTTGTCTCATCGCTGCAACTCCCGTACTTACTCGGGAGAGGCGAAGGTCGAGAGCCTTGCATCCTCCGAAACACAACCCAACCAAGCCGCACTGCTTCTTGACACAATGCCCATCCAACCCGGAAGCCAGCCGTACCAATGAGGAGGAAACACTGTACACCTGGCGACCGTGTCAGCGTGCACTGCGCCCGGGCCACCACAGGAGTCGCTAGTGCACAATGAGACAAGGATATCCCTGCCGGCCAAACTCTCCCTAACCCGGACGACGCTGGGCCAATTGTGCGCTGCCCCATGGGCCTGTATGCATTTGTATTATTAATAGTGTTGTGTCTATTTTAATATTGAGGAACATTTCACAATCTCTGATCATAAGAACAACATGAATTGGTGCAAGAGGCAGGTGCGGTGCGACTCGAGTTCCGCCATCAGGTGGAGACAGTGTCCCCTCAGTCTCACGGGAGGAAAGGAAGGAGAGAGCAGGGACCGTGAGGCGGACCCTCTGCTGCTCTCTCCCTCCCTCCGCTGAGACTAATGCCGTGCTCAAAACAACTGGGAACTCAGAAATCTCCGACTTCCGACTTCAGTGCGTTCAAGACAACTGGGAACTCGAAAAAAAAACGAGTTCCCAATTGCTTTGAACAGTCATCAAACTGTTCAAAGTCGGTCATCAGACTCGGAAACTCTGGCATCTTTCTAGAGCTCCGACTTTCCGACCTGAAGATCACTGACGTCATGATTTCCCAGTTGTCTTCAAAGCACAATGACCAAAAATAAAAAAGCAAATTATTTGCAAATCATTTCAATTTATGCTCAGCTGTGCCTTGCAAGTGCTACACCAACTGATCTATTTTGTTATCAAAGCTCAAGATTTGAAATATAACATGGTCTGAGAAGAGCAATATAGGCATGTCAGGCATATAGCCAATATGCTGTGGAAATGTATTAGGCCTGCCTACTGCACAAACCTCATCCACACAGAACTGTTTTTATTAGCTTCATGTTAAGTCATGTTAAAAAATACATCTGAGCGGTAGATCTCGGATTGCTTTTTGCATGTGAAAGGGATCTTGACTCAGAAAAGGTTAGTGACCACTTTTCTATAAAGAACCATTAAAAAAAGGTTAGATGTAGCACCAAAAAAGAATTCCGCTATGGTCACAACCCTTTCAGGGGCTATATAGAACCTTTATAGAGAATGGTTCTGTAAAGAACATTTCTCAATCCCAAAGGTTCTTTGTGGATCCATACAGGTTTTTATTTGAGTTTAATAGCGTTATTATATTATTACAATTCCACAGGTTTTATTAGCAAGTTGAATCAGTAGCTCTGGAATGGCTGGGGTCCCTGAGTAGAGAACTGGGAACTACTAAGGCCATACATGAGTCTGCCACGAGACACCATCATTGGTCATATTCATATATAATACGTAATGACATAACACAACACACTAGATAAACTGGAATGACACTCTCACCCACGGTTGCACAAAAAGAGCTGTGAGCAAAACACACCCCAAAATATTCTAATGAGCCACCTCCCCTACATTTGAATTACCACTAAAAGAGAACCATCACCCTTACCAAAGAACCTTGAGGGGCCCTCATTTTTGTGTGTGTGCAAAAGCCATTTGTGCAACAATGATTTTTCACCCCCACCACATCGAATCATTTTCAATACCGAATATCAAGTGTATTTGAGACCCATGAAGTCCATGTAAAGTTCTGAACATCTCGACATGCTTTATATATACAGTATGTTGTGTGCACACTCCCAACCCATGTAGGTCTCTTAACTTAGTCCAGTTCCCTGTTGCCAGGGGAGTAGAGCTGTGTTGTAATCTGGTGGGAGGGATGTGTGTGTAAACCAGCTCTTTAACAAGCCTCCCTTATCTGTTGATTGATCAAGGCTACAGAGCCAGAAACATGGCCAATGAAAAGCCTTGGATGGGGGAATAAATGAATGCCATGTCCTACACAGCGGTAGAAGGTCGCCGGTGATATAGGCTCTTTGGCAGGCGGGGGAATAACGGTGGCTCTTGGTAACAGGCCACCAAGCAGGCAGCACTGCCTGGGTCAGATGTTAATTAGAGCCTGTGGAGACATTAGCCAGGTGTTTGGTCTCCCTCCACAGCCAGGTCTCCACAATCTGCTCCCCTAGTCTCTTTCTCTCCATCCATCCCTATATCCCTCCCGCCTTCTACTCCCTTATATAAATCCATTATTGCATGGAACTCCCTTCCATCTTATATTACTCAAATGAACAGCAAAGCTGGTTTCAAAAAACAGAGAAAGCAACACCTCACGGCACAACGCCTCTCCCATATTTCACCTAGATAGTTTGTGTGTATGTATTGATAAACTCAACAAAAAAAGAAACGTCCTCTCACTGTCAACTGCGTTTATTTTCAGCAAACTTAACATGTGTAAATATTTGTATGAACATAAGATTCAACAACTGAGACATAAACTGAACAAGTTCCACAGACATGTGACTAACAGAAATGTAATAATGTGTCTCTGGACAAAGGGGGAGTCCAAATAAATCAAAAGTAACAGTCAGTACCAGCTGCATTAAGTACTGTAGTGCATCTCCTTCTCATGGAATGCACCAGATTTGCCCGTTCTTGCTGTGAGATGTTACCCCACTCTTCCACCAAGGCACCTGCAAGTTCCCGGACATTTCTGTGGGGAATGGCCCTAGCCCTCACCCTCCGATCCAACAGGTCCCAGCTCAATGGGATTGAGATCCGGGCTCTTCGCTGGCCTTGGCAGAACACTGACATTCCTGTCTTGCAGGAAATCATCCACAGAACGAGCAGTATGGCTGGTGGCATTGTCATGCTGGAGGGTCGTGTCAGGATGAGCCTGCAGGAAGGGTACCACATGAGGGAGGAGGATGTCTTCCCTGTAACGCACAGCGTTGAGATTGCCTGCAATGACAACAAGCTCAGTCCGATGATGCTGTGACACACCGCCCCAGACCACGGCGGACCCTCCACCTCCAAATCGATCCCGCTCCAGAGTACAGGCCTCGGTGTAACGCTCATTCCTTCGACGATAAACGCGAATCCGACCATCACCCGTGGTGAGAAAAAAACACGACTCGTCAGTGAAGAGCACTTTTTGCAGTGACAGTAGGTTTGTGCCCATAGGCGACGTGGTTGGTGAGGACCTGCCTTACAAAAGGCCTACAAGCCCTCAGTCCAGCCTCTCTCAGTCTTTTACGGACAGTCTGAGAACTGATGGAGGGATTGTGCGTTCCTGGTGTAACTCGGGCAGTTGTTGTTGCCATCCTGTACCTGTCCAGCAGGTGTGACATTCGGATGTACCGATCCTGTGCAGGTGTTGTTACACGTGGTCTGCCACTGCGAGGACGATCAGCTGTCCGTTCTGTCTCCCTATAGCGCTGTCTTCGGTGTCTCTCAGTACGAACGTTGCAATTTATTTCCCTGGCCACATGTGCAGTCCTCATGCCTCCTTGCAGCATGCCTAAGGCATGTTCACGCAGATGAGCAGGATCCCTGGGCATCTTTCTTTTGCCGTTTTTCAGAGTCAATAGAAAGTGTCCTAAGTTTTCATAACTGTGACCTTAATTGCCTACCGTCTGTGCGCTGTTAGTGTCTTATAAACCTTTCCACAGGTGCATGTTCATTAAATGTTTATGGATCATTGAACAAGCATGGGAAACAGTGTTTAAACCCTTAACAATTAAGATCTGTGAAGTTATTTGGATTTTTACGAATTATCTTTGAAAGACAGGATCCTGAAAAGGGCCATTTCTTTTTTTGCTGAGTTTATCAGGACTCTGTTCTTGTCTAGTCATGTTCTGTATTATGTTATGTGTCATGTTTTGTGTGGACCCCAGGAAGAGTAGCTGCTGCTTTCACAACAGCTAATGGGGATCTTAATAAAACGCCAAATATACTAGTCAACTTACAGTCCACAGAATAATGCCTCCCCCTCCCTACGTCCCTCCCTACTCCATCTGTGGGCCTCTCAGGAACCAATGACCCATTTAACTCAGTATCAGTGGACTCAAGTCCCTGTGCTATGCCAATCAATCAGTGTACATCAATAATTCATTGTTCTGTTACACTGTCCATTTCAACCAATCTATGTGTTGCAGACATTTTTATGTAATATTCAGCATTTTATCAACTGTTCAGCTTTGAACGTGGCATATAATGTAGCCTAATGTATAATGACGTCACAATGTACGAGTCTGGAATCCTTGAGCTGGGGTGAAAGGTTATTGGATCACCTGATTGGATAATAGAAACGTTTGTCTTGTATCTGAAGCTCCGTCTTTAAACTTCTCAGACAAGAACATTTGGAATCTGAGGAGATTTTAATGTGTATGAGGTGGGTTGATTCTGAACATCAATGACCATAAATTTGCATAGGGCTGATGAAGAGCTTGATATTATAGAGGACATTTATTTAGTGTGCTTAAAGTGATGTGAGGGCTGGCAGAAGCGCTGTCTGGCAAGTGAAACCAGTGGATTCCCCCTCCGAGTGGAACTAACTGGGAAGATGCCCACCAAAACCTGCCGCCTGTGCGTTTTCCTTCCGCGCCGCTTATCTCGTAAAAACACTTAATGAAGCTGCAGTGATTTTCACTAAATCAACCACCAGCGTAACCACATCTGAGTTTGTCATTTTGACGATCACAGCAACCACTGTCTCGTTTTCTGCTTACCTCCGTGGATGTGTGAATTAGCTTTTTTGATCTGCCCCTCCTGAGTAAGACTAGTGCATGAAAAATCATGAGGAAAACGCAGCATCCAAGGCAAGATGGGCTTTTACACAGTGTCTGTGAAGTATGCAGCCCTGTGCCCTGCAAGCAATTGAAAGCGGAAAAACCCTGCGTTCGATCGTTTATTCGTTATTACACAGTACACACACAAGGCTATTGCATAGAAACAACATGTCGGCCTTTTGATTACTTTTGCCTTTGAGGATAAATGCCTGTTGAAGAAGAGAAGTCTAACAATAGAAATGAGAACAAGAACAGCTGCAGATTTGCATGCCAGTACCTGTCAATCATGATCATCAGATTACCTGTAGAGGTAGACGATTAAAAGATCCTAATAGGATGACTTAACGAACGTGAACATTGTGCCACAGCCTGCCTGCTAAGCAGTGGTCATGCTATGTAAAGGCAATCGCCGTGCTCTGTCCCTGGCATACAGGTTAGTGGAGCAGGGCGGGGAAAAGGAAGGGAGTGTAACTAGGTACTAGATGTGCTGCGATAGTCATGAGTCACAGTTAAATAGTGGGGAAGCTCCATCTTCTCCATGACCCTCATTGGGTTGGAGCAGAGAGCAAGAGGGGAGACAGAGTGCTGCCTGCCTAGCTGTGTGTGTCCCAGGCAGGCATGGATGGAAGGATGGGTTGTACCGGCCTAACCCCCTGGAGCGCATCACAGCCGTGTGATTAGTCTCTCTGTGGAAAAATAATGGGCAAGGCCAGATTAATGAGCCCACCACACACACACATAGAACACACACACACACACGTGGACACACACATGGAACACACACACGTGGACACACTGTAAAATATGTCCTATTGTTTTTACAATAATTACTGGCAGCACAGAAGCCATTGCAATAAAATCACAGCAATTGCTAACAGTGAATAGTAATTATATATTACAGCATACCAATGAATATTTGTAATTCACTTGCACTTCTAGAGGCTTTTAACAATGGCTTCTAAACTGGCAGTGACTACAGGGCAAAAGGACATGGCTAAAAACTCAACCATTAAAGAGTTGAGACTTGCTGCCACTCTGATTTGTCCATGATACACATTCAATTGTTATGGAACTACTGCCACATTTCAGTTAAATTAGTACAGCACTCACTAACAGCAGCAACAAATATAGCCTCTTACAACACACGCCTCAAAATATGTTAATGCGCCAGAAAAATAAAAAACATGCACCCACTAGTGTTCAAATGCTTTTTGGCACACCAAAAAATACAGTATGGTACTGGATTCTGTGTGGTGGTACTGAATTACAGTAAATTACTGGCAGCACAGTAGCTAGTAAATTACTGTAGATTTAGAGGTAAATGTTTTTAGTTTTCAAAAATACAGTATGGTACTGTATTCTGTTGGGTACAGCATTTTCACTAACAGGTGAAACAAATAAAGCCTCAAAATATGATAAATGAGCCAGAAATTATTTAGCCACCCACAGCATTTTCCCACAATGCACCATAATTCAAATTATGCTGCTGTAAAAAATACAGCAAAACAGGTAATACAGTACCTTACTGTAAAAAGGTGTCAAATAATTTTACAGCAGAGTGCCCTTAATGCATTGCTCTTTACAGTAGCTAACTGTAAATCTTTCTGTAAATATACAGTGGCACGCACCACTTTGAAGTCACGCCTGGAGTATTTTGAGTTTGTTGATACTCTGTTTGGCATTGCTTCATTTAACTGGATGAAAAGTGTAACACCCTTAAATATGAGTGTTTAGAGTCGTAGAGAGGCGTGGCCTCGCAGCCACCAGCCTATTTTATGATAAGGAGTGTCTATGCTACAGACGGGGTTGTGCAACGTTACACTGCTGTGGTGCGTTGTTTAAATGTCATCTGTCATGGGTGTGTGCATTCCTAATGGTCAGGTCCAATTAACAAGCTGGCAGAGTCCTCTGCTGTTTAGTCCACCCTATTCTCCTCCTCCTCCTGCACCCACCCTCTCTCTCCACCCACCTTCCCTACTGCATCTCTCCTCAACCCTCTCTTTCTCTCTCTCTCATGATTAGTGAAGTGGACTCCCTGCAGTATTAGCATGCAGCTGTCGGCAGTCACCACGCACCGCTACCAGCATGGAGGTCAGGCAAACAAACACAATATTAGCATAACATAGCTTATTAACATGTCATAATGCTAGCAGCTGAGTTAGCCACCGTGCACTGTCAAACAGATGTGTTGTGATGGGCGACGGCCTCGTTAATTAACGTAATTAAGTTTGTTGAAAGCGAGATGAGATGACACGTAACGGAATGTATAGGTGTACTTGCCTCTTCAGAGCCACCAGTTGTTTCATATTGAATGTGACTGCCATCTGGTACATGTTCGTTGTTTGCTAAATAGTCCGATGTTTTTTAGTAATAATCCTACACCCCTCTGTCCTCCATACTCAAATCCCTTTTCTTTTGACTGAATGTTTTTATGACTTTTATAAAGTTTATTATGATGTGACTAAGCTATTAAACTGTTTGCATCCTCTAACAAACACATGACTCACAGAAACTCTAAATTATTAACAATGATATAAATGCGCAGTCGTAAAATGTGCCCGAAAAAAAATATCCCCAGCTATTTACGACCAAGGTTACCATCGCTACTGCATCACGGAGTGCTATAGGCAAAGTTGTGTGTTGATCGCACTGAAATAAATTGTTGTTTTATTTATAGCTGGTGTTAGCAGCCTGGTATCATAGAGGCAATGACACTGAAACAAACATGAAAACCTCGCAACAACAGACATCACGATTAACATTGTGATTTAATACACGTCATTAAGAAGTCACCTGTGTGCATTGCAAACATTGATGGCATATCAGTGGGATTATTGGATCATTACTGGGCTCATTAATGTGTGTGAGTGTGAGCGCACATGTGCAGGTGTCTGTCTGTGTGCGTGCGAGTTTCCTGTGTCTTTAGTTGGATAGATGGGTTAACAGTTTTGCCGTATCGCCTAAAAATCATTGTTGTTCTCAATAGAATCCCATTACTTTTATCCCACAATGTCTTAATTAAACAGCCCTCATCTGCTCTCTTACAACAAGGGCCCATCGTTTAAATATTGATTGTGCTTTTAAATTATTTATCACGTATCGGTTTATCTTATTTTAAAACTCTCCTGAGCATGGTTGGAAAATGTGAGGCTGCACTATGGGTAAATCATGCAAATGTATTTTGGATGACACAGCCTCTGGGTTTATTGTGTTAGCTACCAGTCTTGGCATTAAGGGTTAGACAGCTAGCTAGCATCAAAGGAGAATGTGTAGAAACCATAAAGGTGTTATTTTATGTTTTATGACTAAATAGTCGATTTAAGGGCAACTTTAAAGGATACTTAAAGGTTTCCTTGATGCTCTTCTCTTTTGCTTCCCGTTTTCTCATTAGCCATTTTGACTCACATACTCATTGTATTATTGTATATCCCAAGTGTTGAACAGAAAGCTGCTCAAATAGTTAGCTACTGAAGTGCTCATGCTAGATTTGTAGTTCACTCTAATATAAGGTGCATTCAGGAAACTATTCAGACCCCTTCGCTTTTTCCACATTTTGTTACGTTACTGCCTTATTCTGAAATGAATTAAATCATTTTTGGGGGGGGCTCTCATCAATCTACACAATAACAAAGCGAAAACAGGTTTTTATAAAAAAAAAACAGAAATCCCTTATTTACATAAGTGTTCAGACCCTTTGCTATGAGACTCTAATTTGAACTCAGGTGCATCTTGTTTCCATTGATCATCCTTGAGATGTTTTTACAACTTGATTGGAGTCCATCTGTGGTAAATTTAACTGATTGAACATGATTTGGAAAGGCACACACCTGTCTATGTCAGGTCCCACAGTTGACAGTGCAAAACCCAAGCCATGATTTTGATGGAATTGTCCGTAGAGCTCCGAGACAGGATTGTGTCGAGTCACAGGCTTGGGGAAGGGTACCAAAATATTTCTGCAGCATTGAAGGTCCCGAAGAACACAGCGGCCTCCATCATTCTTAAATGGAAGAAGTTTGGAACCACCAAGACTCTTCCTAATGCTGGCCCCCCAACCAAACTGAGAAATCGGGGGAAAATGGCCTTGGTCAGGGAGGTGATCATGAACCCGGTGGTCACTCTGACAGAGCTCCAGAGTTCCTCTGTAGAGATGGTAGAACTTTCCAGAAGGACAACCATCTCTGCAGCACTCCATCAATCAGGTCTTAATGGTAGAATGGCCAGACGGAAAACAATCCTCAGTAAAGGCACATGAAAGCTTGCTTGAAGTTTGCCAAAAAGGCACTTAAAGGACTGTCAGACCATGAGAAATAATATTCTCTGGTCTGATGAAACCAAGATTGAACTCTTTGGCCTGAATGCCAAGCGTCAGGTCTGGAGGAAACCTAGCACCATCCCTATGGTGAAGCATGGTGGTGGCAGCATCATGGTGTGGGGATGTTTTTCAGCGGCAGGTACTGGGAGACTAGTCAGGATCGAGGGAAATATAAACGGAGCAAAGTACAGAGAGATCCTTGATGTAAACCTGCTTGAGAGCGTTCAGGACCTCAGACTGGGGCGAAGGTTCACCTTCTAACAGGACAACGACCCTAAGCACACAGCCAAGACAATTCATGAGTGACTTCGGCCAAGTCTCTGAATGTCCTTGAGTGGCCCAGCCAGAGCCTGAACTTGAACCAGAACTAACATCTCCGACCTGAATATAGCTGTGCAGCAACACTCCCCGTCCAACCTGATAGCGTTTGAGAGGATCTGCAGAGAAGAATGGGAGAAATACCCAAGAAGAGTTGAGGCTGTAATCGCTGCCAAAGGTGCTTCAACAAAGTACTGTGTAGATAGTTTTATTTTTCTCATCTATTTAATACATTTTAGAATAAGGCTGTAACGTTAAAAAAAAGTGGAAAATGTCAAGGGGTCTGAATACAACCCGACGGCAGTGTATCTACTTCTGTACCTATCATTCGTAGTATATATCGTGTAAATTCCCCCGGTGTAGATATGTATAGATTGCATTTTGATACATCTACAGTGCTATTTTGGGTTGTTCATTGAATTCGTCCCACCATTGTTGATTTCTTCCCTTTTTGGTTTTTTTTTTCTCTACATTTTAGCCGTTTGACGTTTGACTGCATTGTTAGGAGCTAGTAACGCAAGTATTTCGCTGCGCCGCTATAACACCTGCTGAACTGTGTACGCAACCAGTACACTTTGATTTGATTCATTGTCACAACAGGTTTTTAGTTTGCAACATTACACACACACACACCCATGATCCATTATGCTTCCTATTGATATATTCCATCTGGACGGGAAGGAATCACTTTGTTTTCAACGGCTTAAGATAAGTTCACAGGTCTGAGAGTTGACCTTTACCTCTTGTTTGCAAAAGGACAGCCTCCGTATGCCAACTGGTTTCTAACTGCACCGATCCTAATCTTTTTGAAAAGGTCAGTGTCTAATACTCAAGCTAGCAAAACAGTTGCTCCCCCAAAACATCTTAAGGCTCTTTGTCGATTAGGCCCAGTCTGAAAAAAAAGCCAAATAGCCAACATGGATGCTTTTTAAGTTTCACTTGGCGTCGTTGAGAGTACAAAACTTTCAGAGTTAGCTTTTCCCGTTGTGTGCAGTGAAAGAAGCCATAGTGTCTAGTGGCCGAGTCAGCTGTTTTCTGGGAGGCTTGATGCTGTGTATAATCCATATCAGACCGCATGCTTTCCTTAGATTGCACACGGTCTGCTAGAGGGCTCAGCATGGGTAACATGAGCATTTGTCTCTCACTCCAACACAGAACAGAAGCAGGTTTCATGACCTTACACAAACACATAACTCGGATCGAAGTCAATTTGTTTCCCTGCCACTTATAGTAAGTACAACGCTGTACAGTGTTGATTTAAAACAGGATCTCAGCACATTGTTGGCGTTGGCTTTGTTATTATTACAGACTGTGCCAATTTATTTTGTATTCAAGTGGATTATTATGGTTATCCTTAATAGCAAGTGGATTATTATGGTTATCCTTAATAACAAGTGGATTATTATGGTTATCCTTAATAACAAGTGGCGTATTATGGTTATCCTTAATGGCAAGTTGATTATTATGGTTATCCTTAATAACAAGTGGATTATTATGGTTATCCTTAATAGCAAGTGGATTATTATGGTTATCCTTAATAGCAAGTGGATTATTATGGTTATCCTTAATGACAAGTGGATTATTATGGTTATCCTTAATAACAAGTGGATTATTATGGTTATCCTTAATAACAAGTGGCGTATTATGGTTATCCTTAATGACAAGTTGATTATTATGGTTATCCTTAATAACAAGTGGATTATTATGGTTATCCTTAATAACAAGTGGATTATTATGGTTATCCTTAATAACAAGTGGATTATTATGGTTATCCTTAATGACAAGTGGATTATTATGGTTATCCTTAATAACAAGTGGATTATTATGGTTATCCTTAATGACAAGTTGATTATTATGGTTATCCTTAATAGCAAGTGGATTATTATGGTTATCCTTAATAACAAGTGGATTATTATGGTTATCCTTAATAGCAAGTGGATTATTATGGTTATCCTTAATAACAAGTGGATTATTATGGTTATCCTTAATAACAAGTGGATTATTATGGTTATCCTTAATAACAAGTGGATTATTATGGTTATCCTTAATAACAAGTGGATTATTATGGTTATCCTTAATAACAAGTGGATTATTAGGGTTATCCTTAATAACAAGTGACATGCTTTAGTCAAGGCCTGGATTAAATGTGGCTCTTATCATTAATTTAATATTTTCTGTGGGTTTTGGCAATTTTTCATATCAGTGTTGCAGACTGCTTCCATCCCTGGCGTTATCTTCCAATTACACTTCAGAAGATGAAAGGATGTGATATAATACGAAGATCAAATGAAGAGATGTGAATTGGATTTGATCGTGAAGTTGAATTGTCATCTAAAAAAATAAAAAATAATATTTGCTGCATTTTTAGAAGAGTCAGTCCCAGTGACATCATGTATGAACCAAAACTAGCCAAATTTATTTATTTAAAAAAAAAAATGTTTACTTCACTATTACACATTTCCTAGACTGACTACCAACACTGAGGGGGAAAGGAAAAAAGACAAACATTCCATTACAATTCGTCAGGAAAGATATATACTGTAAATGATACTGTGAGGCTTAGCTATGTTTCCTACAGTTATTACGAGGTGCTGTAGCCTGCACTCCATGCTCCAGATTCTAGGTACACCACGGCGATACAGAGAGACATTGCTCGGTGGACATCACTCATCTCTCACACTTAACCGTCTGCTTATGTGGAGCGGCCATTACAGCCGTGTCAGAGCCAGGGGAATGGATGAGCGTCCTCTGTGTTATCCCTGCAAACAGCAGAGCTCGCCACTCACTTGGCAGTGAGGAGGGTCTGATTGGGAAATGTCAGGGGGGATTACTGGGGTAGAATGAGCTACTGAGAGCCCGCTTGGGGTTTGTGTTATGCATGGTCTTGCATGGTGTGTGTGTGTCGTCTAAGTGCAACTCGTTTCGCACACTGCCACCCTAGGAATCCAATTTCCTCATAACGGGAGGAGAAAAGGCATTACAGCTCAACTCTCTGTAATATCCTCCTCCCTTCAGAGCGAGGCTGGGGCTGTGGGGAGGATATCCTTCCTTCAGAGCGAGGCTGGGGCTGTGGGGATGATATCCTTCCTTCAGAGAGAGGCTGTGGCTGTGTGGATGAAATCCTCCTTCCTTCAGAGAGAGGCTGGGGCTGTGGGGATGATATCCTCCTTCCTTCAGAGAGAGGCTGGGGTTGTGGGGATGATATCCTCCTTCCTTCAGAGAGAGGCTGGGGCTGTGGGGATGATATCCTTTATTCAGAGAGAGTCTGGGGCTGTGGGGATGATATCCTTTATTAAGAGAGAGGCTGGGGCTGTGGGGATGATATCCTTCATTCAGAGAGAGGCTACCCCTCTGCCTATTGGCATTATTTGCATATTCAAGCCTATCTCAAAATACAACACTGGGTTTTCAAAGGCAGCTTGAAATGTAGCCTACAAGTTTTGTGCTCTTGTAGGAAGCAGTAACTCCCTATTGATGACTTATACTTATCTATACCTGGGCTAATAACGCACTAACTAGCAAAGAATATCAGCAACTGTGCACACACACGGCTCTGATCTAAACTGAAGAGCTCATTCACTCGCAGGTGAGCGCTCGTGGGCTACACCCGCCGATAGAATTATACTCTGTTACATTCTGGCTCTGGCTACAACAAAATCACAGACTCAATCTTGCAAGGTTAGATTTGTTTTGGTTTGTTTTACTGAAAAGGGGCTGATATATTGTTGATTTGATCACAGACAAAAACGTTGAACTGAATAGTGCAAACTAATGGCAAGAACTCTGTGAAGTTCAATCTCTTGCATCTCTGCATGGCATTTCTTCTTCGCAGCAGTCCTGGAGGAGGTGCGTGGCCACGCACACAGTTTAGAGGGGACATTGGCTGTGGGGATGATATCCTCCCTTCAGAGAGAGGCTGGGGCTGTGGGGATGATAACCTCCCTTCGGAGAGAGGCTGGGGCTGTGGGGATGATATCCTCCTTCCTTCAGAGAGAGGCTGGTGCTGTGGGGATGATATCCTCCCTTCAGGGAGAGGCTGGTGCTGTGGGGATGATATCCTCCTTCCTTCAGAGAGAGGCTGGGGCTGTGGGGATGATATCCTCCCTTCAGAGAGAAGCTGGGGCTGTGGGGTTGATAACCTCCCTTCAGAGAGAGGCTGGGGCTGTGGGGATGATAACCTCCCTTCAGAGAGAGGCTGGTGCTTTGGGGATGATATCCTCCCTTCAGGGAGAAGCTGGTGCTGTGGGGATGATATCCTCCCTTCAGAGAGAGGCTGGGGCTGTGGGGATGATATCCTCCCTTCAGAGAGAGGCTGGGGCTGTGGGGATGATATCCTCCCTTCAAAGAGAGGCTGGGGCTGTGGGGATGATATCCTCCCTTCAGAGAGAGTCTGAGCTGTGGGGATGATATCCTTCTTTCAGAGAGAGGCTGGGGCTGTGGGGATGATATCCTTCTTTCAGAAAGAGGCTGGGGCTGTGGGGATGTGGTAGGTGGAACACTCTCCCTCCATGCGTGCTGGAAGGTGTGTGTGTGTGTGTGTGTGTGTGTGTGTGTGTGTGTGCGCGTGCGTGTGCGTGTGTGTGTGTGTGGAGGATAGAGTTGTGTGTATGTGTGTCATAGGCGTGTGTGTCTAGGGGAGGGTTGGTGTTTGTGACATGCACACCGTGTCATGAAATATGTGGTAGACAGCTCACGTTGTCGTGGAGACCTTGAGGGAGAGAGGCAGACACAGGAAGGTGTGAGGAAGGGGACAGGTGGGGACTAGAGATGAGGCAGTATAACTGTGAACCTACCGTCAGCTACCAAAGTTAAGAACAACAACCCATCCTCCTCAGAATTACAATCTCAGCTCCTGACTATAGAAAGGTATTGGGTAGCATGCAGGTCAAAGCAATATCATTCAGCCCAGCCGTATTACCATGCCACAGGTGTAGGTGTTCCTCTGGCGTATTGGTACTGTTGGCATGTAGCTCATGGCTAGCAAACAGACCAGAGGAACAGAACATACTTGTTTATGACGTACTAGATGGCCTAATTGTCACTCTGCCATTGACAACATTCGCAACCTTGACGACAGTATTCAGATTTAAAGAATAGTAATCTCATTTACCAATAAAGAATGACATAAATATAGTGACAAACTGTCCTTGTTTTAACTACTATCATATAACAAAGCCATATGTTGTTTGGGTCACAAGGCGCTAGGAATGCATAGCATTTTTTCATTTCCATATTCTAATGCCATTTTTGATTTTGCTTGTGAAAAGATTACACGTTGATGCAAGTCAAACAAATGATGTATGTGTCCTTAGTTCACACCAGTCCCTCTGTAAGACTCTCTATGTCCCATTTGACTAAATCTTCCAACCGTTTCATATCTAACACACTGCAGGCTCATAGACAACATTATTTCTCATTCCCTGACCGTCTGACAACCCCCAGTGGAGTGCTTCCCTGCATCCCAGCTGTTTCATATTTTACTGATCACCTTATGACTGCGGAATCTGCCACACAGTTGCTTTCAAATAAAATGAAATAAAATCACATTTTATTGGTCGCATACACATATTTAGCAGATGTTATTGTGGTTGTGGGGAAATGCTTGTGTTCCTTGCTAAGAAATATATAAATATTAAGACAACCAATGTTGGAGTCCGGAGTATAAAAATATATACACTGTATATATTCATATGTATATTTGATGGGATGTATAGACATTATGGACAGTATGTGGATAGAATATGTAGTACATCTGTAGAATACATAGAATAGAATAGTATATAGTTGAATAGGATGGCCTTGACTAGAATACAGTATGTAAATATTATTAATATACTCTATGTACATAGGGCAGCAGCCTCTAAGGTGCAGGGTTGAGTGACTGTGTTCAGGGCAGGGTACTGGGCGGTAGCCAGCTAGTGGTGACTGTTTAACAGTCTGATGTCCTTGAGGTAGAAGCTGTTTTTCTGTCTCTCAGTCCCAGCTTATATGCACCAGTACTGACCTCGCCTTCTGGATGAAAGCGGGGTGAACAGGCCGTGGCATGGTTGGCTAAGGTCCTTTATGATACTTCTGGCCTTCCTGTGCTGTACGTGTCCTGGAGGGCAGGCAGTTTGCCCCCGGTGATGCGTTGGGCTGACCGCACCACCCTCTGGGGAGTTGACGTACCAGGTGGTGATACAGCCCAGCAGAATGATCTTGATGGTGCGTCTGTAAAAGTTTGTGAGGTTTTTAGGTGTTGACAAATTTCTTCAGCCTCCTGAGGTTGAAGAGGCGCCGTTGCGCCTTCTTCGCAACACTTTGGTGAAGAAATGGTGGACTATTTCATATTGTCAGTGATGTGTACACTGAGGAACTTGAAGCTTTTCACCTTCTCCACTGCGGCCCCGTCAATGTGGATGGAGGCATGCTCCCTCTGCTGTCTTCTGATGTCCACGATCAGCTCCTTCGTTGTGTTGACGCTTTGTTGATGTTTTGTTGACTTTGAGGGAGAGGTTATTTCCCTGGCACCACTCCGCCATGGCTCGTCATTGTTGGTAATCAGGCCTATTACTGTTGTGTCGTCTACAAACTTGATGGTTGAGTTAGAGGCGTGCATGGCCACGCAGTCATGGGTGAACAGGGAGTACAGGAGGGGCTGAGCACGCACCCTTATGGGGCATCCACATGCTGTTTGTGATTTGATTCACATCAACTGAGCTTTTATGAAATTATGATAACTTACCTGGTTAATTGCCCATGTTTTTGAGGTGAACCAACTGTAATCGGAGACCAAATGAATCGAGTGTATTTAATTAAATGAGGTTTCACTGTGCCAAATAGGAGTTAATCAAGCTATCTGGCACGGCGACTAATGTCTCTCTGCCAGTGTTCCCGTTAACGGTGTAATTTCACCATATCGCACAGAAATGATT
Source organism: Oncorhynchus mykiss (assembly GCF_057628025.1). Classification (NCBI taxonomy): domain Eukaryota; kingdom Metazoa; phylum Chordata; class Actinopteri; order Salmoniformes; family Salmonidae; genus Oncorhynchus; species Oncorhynchus mykiss. The sequence continues at coordinate 12,767,603 of NC_143037.1, forward strand.
TGTATCCAAACAAGGTTGTTCCACAGTCAGTCATATCCTTGGTTAAGAGGACACATCTCTGTGTTAAAATAAGTGGGTAGTTTGTCTGCTTTTCTTCTGTCTATTCTAACTCCTCCGTCTATTCTAACTCCTCAGTCTAATCTAGCTCCTTAGTTGTCACGCCCTGACCGTAGAGAGCTTTTTATGTCTCTATTTTGGTTTGGTCAGGGTGTGATTTGGGTGGGCATGGCCGAGTATGGTTCTCAATCAGGGACAGCTGTCTATCGTTGTCTCTGATTGGGAACCATACTTAGGTAGATTTTTCCCACATGGGTTTTGTGGGTAGTTATTATCTGTTTAGTGTTTTCACCTTACGGGCCTTTTTCGGTTTCATTTATTCTCTTTAATAAACAAACATGAACACTCACCACACTGCACTTTGGTCCGACTACTCTTCCTCATCCAACGATGAAAGCAGTTACAGAACAACTCACCACAAACGGACCAAGCAGCGTGGTAACAGGGAGCAGAGGGTTCAGAATTCCTGGACATGGGAGGAGAAATTGGACTGACAGGGACCCTGGAGACAGGTTGGGGAATATCGCCGCCCGCAAGAAGAACTGGAGGCAGCTAAAGCTGAGAAGCGGCGATATGAGGCAAGGCAGCGCAGCAGGCACGAGAGACAGCCCCCCCCAAAAAAATGGGGGGGGGCACACGGGGATATTGGCGGAGTCAGGTGAGAGTCCTGAGCTAACTCCCCGTGCTTACCGGAAGCAGCGTAGTACTGGTCAGGAACCGTGTTATGCGGTGAAGCGCACGGTGTCTCCAGTGTAGCTCATAGCCCGGAGCTCTACATGCCAGCCCCTTGCAAGTGCCATGCGAGAGTGGGCATCCAGCCAGGGTGAATTGTGCCAGATCAGCGCGTTTGGTCTCCAGTGCGCCGTTTCGGCCCAGGGTATCCTGTGCCGGCATCTGCGTACTGTGTCTCCGGGACGCTGGGAGGGTTCAGTTCGCCCTACGCCTGTGCTCTGCCCGTGCCGGGCGAAAGTGGGCATTGAGCCTAAGGGAGAGGTGCGAGTGTTAAGCACCAGATCTCCAGTGCTCCCCCACAGCCCGGTTCGACCTGTGCCTGCACTCTGGAGGGGCCGGGCTAAAGTGGGCATTCAGCCTGGAGGAGTGGTGCCAAGGCTGCGCACCAGAGCTCCAGTGCTCCCCCACAGCCCGGTTCATCCGGTGCCTCCTCCACGCACCAGGCCTCCTGTCGGTCTCCCCAGCCTGGTGGGCCCTGTGGCAGCCCCAACCACCAGGCTGTCTCTGCGTCCAGAGGCGCCCTTCAGTCCGGAGCGTCCAGAGGCGCCCTTCAGTCCGGAGCGTCCAGAGGCGCCCTTCAGTCCGGAGCGTCCAGAGGCGCCCTTCAGTCCGGAGAGTCCAGAGGCGCCCTTCAGTCCGTCTATTATTCTAACTCCCCTTCAGTCCAGAGGCGCCCTTTGGTCCGGAGCTTCCAGCGGCGTCCTCCAGTCCAGGGCTCTTTACGAGGGTCCTCAGTCCGGGGTCGGCGGCGAGGGTCCCCGCTCTAGTGGCGCTACCTACGTCCCTCACCATAGCCGCCACCGCGGAGAAATGCCCACCCAGACTCTCCCCTACAGGTTCAGGTTTTGCGGCCGGAGTTCGCACCTTTGGGGGGGTACTGTCCCGCCCTGACCGTAGAGAGCTTTTTATGTCTCTATTTTGGTTTGGTCAGGGTGTGATTTGGGTGGGCATTCTATGTCCTTTTTCTATGTTTTGTATTACTTTGTTTTGGCCGGGTATGGTTCTCAATCAGGAACAGCTGTCTATTCTTGTCTCTGATTGGGAACCATACTTAGGTAGCTTTTTCCCACATGGGTTTTGTGGGTAGTTATTTTCTGTTTAGTGTTTGCACCTTATGGGACTGTTTCGGTTTCATTTATTCTCTGGTTATTTTGTATTAGTGTTCAGTTCAATGAACAAACATGAACACTTACCACACTGTGCTTTGGTCCGACTACTCTTCCTCATCCGACGACGAAAGCCGTTACATCAGTCTATTCTAACTCCTCAGTCTATTCTAACTCCTCAGTCTATTCTAACTCCTCAGTCTATTCTAACTCCTCAGTCTATTCTAACTCCTCAGTCTATTCTAACTCCTCAGTCTATTCTAACTCCTCAGTCTATTATTCTAACTCCCCAGTCTATTATTCTAACTCCCCAGTCTATTATTCTAACTCCCCAGTCTATTCTAACTCCTCAGTCTATTCTAACTCCTCAGTCTATTATTCTAACTCCCCAGTCTATTATTCTAACTCCCCAGTCTATTATTCTAACTCCCCAGTCTACTATTCTAACTCCCCAGTCTACTATTCTAACTCCCCAGTTTACTATTCTAACTCCCCAGTCTATTCTTTTAACTCCCCAGTCTATTCTTCTAACTCCCCAGTCTATTCTTCTAACTCCCCAGTCTATTCTTCTAACTCCCCAGTCTATTCTTCTAACTCCCCAGTCTATTATTCTAACTCCCCAGTCTACTATTCTAACTCCCCAGTCTATTCTTCTAACTCCCCAGTCTATTCTTCTAACTCCCCAGTCTATTCTTCTAACTCCCCAGTCTATTCTTCTAACTCCCCAGTCTATTCTTCTAACTCCCCAGTCTATAATTTGGGTGTTTTTTTTTATTTTCTATTCCAACTACAGTACATCAAATTAAATATTATTGGTTACATTACTCACTTACACATATATCAGATAGCGCTTTAAGTCTGAGAAAAGCATAGTAAAACTCTGTTCCTCAAGGACCACAGTCCTGCTGTTGATTACTCCCCTCTCTCTCTCTGTTGATTCTAATGGTTTTGAATTAGCCAGAAAGTTCACACATCTGTTTTCCCAAGATGAAGCAAGTTGCTGATGAAATGGCAAAATATGAAAACACAGTGTTTGTGGCCCTCAAGGACCTCAAGAGATTGTGCACCCTTTCCCTCTGTGGTATTAGTATGAACAGCACCGTGGTATTGGAATGTGGATTATACTGCAGTCTACATAGAGCTGGGAGAGATCATTAGCTAGCATGTGGCTTGGGAGAATGTGGTAAAAAAAAATGTATATTTTGGTGCACCAGTCAGTAGGTCTCCATTAGTGTGTGTGTGTATGTCTCATCTATGTGTCGTGTGTGGGTCTCATCGGTGTGTCTCATATGTGTATCTCATCTACTCTGTGTGTGTGTCTCATCTGTGTGTCTCATATACTGTGTGTGTGTTTTCTTCCAGATTTCCCCCTGTGAGTGAGAAGGCTAAGGTGGGGAAGCTGGTCGGTGTCATATTGGCTGCAGCTGTCAATCAAACGATTGTCTATTCCATAGCGGAGGGCAACGAGGGAGGTGAGTAGTAACAGACTAACCTACACTGTGCCTTTGACCTAGTTCCAGAGGTCATGTTGTAATTCTATACAGTGATAATCCCAGTCTTTTATTCGGACACACTATAAACAACATGAAGTAGTAAGGACCCTCAGAGGTCACTCACAGAGCCATACAAAACAGCTCTATACTGCTCTATATACCTCTATTCGCCTCTATACGCCGCTATACACCTATATGGCTCTATACCTCTATATACCTTTATACGGCTCTATACGCCTCTATATACTTTTATACGGCTCTATACGCCTCTATGTACCTTTATACGCCTCTATATACTTTTATACGGCTCTATACGCCTCTATGTACCTTTATACGGCTCTATACGCCTCTATGTACCTTTATACGGCTCTATACGCCTCTATATACCTTTATACGGCTCTATACACATCTATATACGGCTCTATACGCCTCTATGTACCTTTATACGGCTCTATACGCCTCTATATACCTTTATACGGCTCTATACGCCTCTATATACATCTATACGGCTCTATATACCTCTATATACATCTATACGGCATCTATATGCCTCTATACACATCTATATACGGCTCTATACGCCTCTATATACCTTTATACGGCTCTATATACCTCTATATACATCTATACGGCTCTATATACCTCTATATACATCTATATGCCTCTATACGCCTCTATATACCTTTATACGGCTCTATATACCTCTATATACATCTATACGGCTCTATATACCTCTATATACATCTATACGCCTCTATATACCTTTATACGGCTCTATATACCTCTATATACCTTTATACGGCTCTATATACCTCTATATACATCTATACGGCTCTATATACCTCTATATACATCTATACGCCTCTATATACCTCTATACGCCTCTATATGGCTCTATACACCTCTATATGGCTCTATACACCTCTATTTTTTTATATATATATTTTTTTTTACATTTATTTAAATAGGCAAGTCAGTTAAGAACAAATTCTTATTTTCAATGACGGCCTAGGAACAGTGGGTTAACTGCCTGTTCAGGGGCAGAACGACAGATTTGTACCTTGTCAGCTCGGGGGTTTGAACTTGCAACCTTCCGGTTACTAGTCCAACGACGCTCTAACCACTAGGCTACCCTGCCGCCCCATATACATCTCTATGGCTCTATATACATCTCTATGGCTCTATACGCCTCTATATACCTATATACGCCTCTATATACCGCTATACGCCTCTATATACATCTATATGGCTCTATACGGCTCTATACGGCTCTATACGCCTCTCTACGGCTCTAAGCAGTTCTATATGGCTATATACGGCTCTGTACAGCTCTATATACCTCTATATGGCTCTAGTCAGTCATCTGCCCACAGAGAGGCAGCACCCAAAGTGTGTGTGTATGTGTGCGTGCCCCCGGTCATGACAGAGTTACTGCCATGTAAAAGCACCCTGAGGGATGATTAGACCCGTCCATCCTCCCATCGTCCCTCACTGTGATTAAAACCTGGGCTCATGCCTCTCAGAGTGTGAAAAGATGAAATTGCATCCCCATACTGAGCCTCGCATTCAACTACATCTGAAGCATTTAGTCATTTGGAAACAAAGGGAATTGGCTTCACTTTTAACTCTCATTAGATTCAATGAAGAAGCACCAGGAAAATTCATTGTTGTTAAATTCAAGGTTCATGGCGTACTGGGAGGACTTAATTGTAGGTCTGAAAATAAAGGGGAGCGAGATGAGTTCTAGCTATGCTCTTCGGTGCATTCCTGCTGTGCATGTGCATCAATTATGCCTTACACAAAATCAATGAGTGACTAAGTGATTCTCCAGTCTAGTGTCATTTCTTTCTGGTGTCGTGCCTCAACACGTGATACCACACACAGTGGGATTTGGGGAGGTGAATAAACTTGTCATTCTACCCAGGGACGGATACAGTATTAAATGTTTTCATCGTCTTCTAGGTGTGTTCAGGCTCAACAACAACACCGGGGTGATCTCAACGGCCAAGCCCCTGGACTATGAGGCCAACAGCAGCTACAGCCTCAGAGTGGAGGCTGACTCCATGGGGTTGGCCGAGTCCAACCTCCGAGCGCCCTCCAAGAGTACGCCTGCCTATCATGCTTTAAAAAAATGCTTTTTGCAACCTTCATTTGAGAAGGAGTAATTGAAATTCAAATGTTTGTTTCTGCTGTCTCTCTGTTTCTCTCACTTGTAATATAAATGTTTATCTGGCATTTGCCTGTAAATTATTTCCCATCTTAGCTTTTTCCAAAGTACTTAAAAAGCACGCCTCATGCTTTCACGATATTTAGTTTTCTGGTTAGTCAAATTCATGCTGAGTTGCTGCGGAGGATGAGACATTTTGATTTAACAGTTACTGTTAAATGTGACAGATTTAAAAAAATATATAATAAAATAAAATAAAAAACATTCCTTTCTGGACAATCTCATCATGTCTCCGCAATATGCAGAAGCAATCACTCAAATCAATTTGATTACATTCGCGCTGTCATCCACTTATATCGAAATGCCAACTTCGTCGATTCTAGAATAAAAGGCTTGTAGAGATTTGGTCACTGCTGTATGTTCTGCCCAGATTAGAATTAGATTCAGCATGTTTTTCTCTATTCAACTAGATTGACTAATATACTGTACCCAGGCCACTCACTGTGTGTCATTCAAGCTGAGAGGGGGCTGAGAGGGGGCTGCAGCAAACATGACGAAGACACCCACTAGCAATAGATTAAGTCCTTGTTCCATTGAAGCAGGCCTGGCAGCTATATTTGAGATGTGGTGGAAGTTTCATCATGGGGGGGGGGGGGGGGGGCTATTGATGTTGTTTGATTAATTCCGCTGGAGGAGGTAGCATGGTAAATGGCTGCAGAGAGTGGATGGGTACTCCCCACTGCGTTTGGCTATGGAGGTGACATCATCACTGTAACAGGAAGACACTTGGTTGAAGTGATTCGAGCCACAGCACTGATTATGCAGGGGGGAGGGGGGCAAGCATGCAAAAAGTTTATTTTTTAAAAAAGTGAGATCTCTACACAAAAAAACTGTCCGACAGCTAGATCCAGGATTCTTAGAGGGTTCAAATTCAATGTCTAATTTAACTGATTAATGCTTAATATATGATAGAACAACAACTTACATTGCCATAAATGCAAGGCCAGAAAAGGACATTTTATGTCACATGATTTTGGACAAACCCATCAAGACACCAACCATGAGAACAGTGGAGGCTGCTGAACAGAGCACATGGGATGGCATCAAACACCTGGAAACCATATGATATATTCCATTCCACTGATTCCGCTCCAGTTATTATCCTCACTGGTATCCTAGTTTATAGAAATACCCAGGTGTGTGTTGCAATGCAGCAGTAAGTACTCTCCTGCTGTTGCTCATTTAGTGTTGTCATCCGCTGTAACTTTGGACGTTCTGGCAGGGATAAACGAGAAAGGTGCTGACTCTACTGTCGTCCTAGTCGGTCCCCCTGGTCTGTCCCCATGGTCTGTACTCCTGGTCTGTCCCCCTGGCCTGTCCCCATGGTCTGTACTCCTGGCCTGTCGCCCTGGCCTGTCGCCCTGGTCTGTCCCCTGGCCTGTCCCCATGGTCTGTACTCCTAGTCTGTCCCCCTGGTCTGTCCCCATGGTCTGTACTCCTAGTCTCTCCCCATGGTCTGTACTCCTAGTCTGTCCCCATGGTCTGTACTCCTAGTCTGTCCCCATGGTCTGTACTCTTAGTCTGTCCCCATGGTCTGTACTCCTAGTCTGTCCCCCTGGTCTGTCCCCATGGTCTGTACTCCTAGTCTGTCCCCCTTGTCTGTCCCCATGGTCTGTACTCCTGGCCTGTCGCTCTGGTCTGTCCCCATGGTCTGTACTCCTAGTCTGTCCCCCTGGTCTGTCCCCATGGTCTGTACTCCTAGTCTGTCCCCCTTGTCTGTCCCCATGGTCTGTACTCCTGGCCTGTCGCTCTGGTCTGTCTTCTTGGTCTGTCCCCCTGGTCTGTCCCCATGGTCTGTACTCCTAGTCTGTCCCAATGGTCTGTACTCCTGGCCTGTCGCTCTGGTCTGTCTTCCTGGTCTGTCCCAGAGCATTTTGTCAGATGATGTAAGACATGTTATTTGGTGGGTCCCTCTGTGTATTTGTAGCCCTTCAGGAGTGACATTTTACTATGAGAAATGACAAACCGCAATGCAGTGCTGTAGTATTTTAGTCAAACATCTAAATCATTGTATTGACAGGGAAATGGATATGATGCACATTTGACTGTTTCGAGTTCTCATTTTCTATTCAATCCAAATGATATTCAGATTAGCCTTTGGGGTTATTTTTAATTATTTTTTTCTTTCTCCTCTGCAGCCAACACAGCGAGGGTGTTCATTGATGTTCTGGATGAGAATGATCACTCTCCTGTCTTTACCAAACCCTTGTACCTGGGAGGTGTGGCCGAGGACGCCAAGACATTCACTTCCGTACTACAGGTCCAGGTACCCCAAGCTCCTTTCTAACACAAAGTGGACAACTTCTAAATAGTGCAATTGGTGTCGAAAGAGGACAATTCATTATTTTCAAAAAATTTACATTTTCTATCAAACTGCGATCACTCCTCCTCACGATGAAACCAGCCAAAATGTGTCCGGTTGAACGATTATCTGTGTTTGCATTTGAAATGTTGATAATGCATGACCAGCTGGAGGATCAACCATCTCTTTCAGACACCTCTGACAAAACTTAGAATGCCCAGGCCGTAGAGGCTCTCACATAAAATCTCTAACAATACTTAGAATGCCCAGGCCGTAGAGGCTCTCTCATAAAATCTCTGACAATACTTAGAATGCTAAGGCTGTAGAGGCTCTCACATAAAATCTCCACACATCTGTCAATAGCATGCTGCAAAGTCCTGTGTGAAAGGGAATTATCCCCTGTGTGCACCAGGGCGTGTTGTTGTTAGTTTTTCGCACCATTGTTGCTAAAGCCACTGTGACACCTGTTGGGTGGGTGTGTGTGTGTGTGTGTGTGTGTGTGTGTGTCATTTGCATCGTTGTTTCAGAATGATGAGCCGTAGCAAGACTACTTTTTATTCAGATATGCACGCTGTTTTCTCTGGTGTTTGTCTGATGTTTGTGTCTCCCTGCCGGTCTTTCTCCCTGTTTGTCTATATGCCTGTCTCCCTGCCTGTTTCCCTGCTGGTCTTTCTCCCTGTTTGTCTATATGCCTGTCTCCCTGCCTGTTTCCCTGCTGGTCTTTCTCCCTGTTTGTCTATATGCCTGTCTCCCTGCCTGTTTCCCTGCCGGTCTTTCTCCCTGTTTGTCTATATGCCTGTCTCCCTGCCTGTTTCCCTGCTGGTCTTTCTCCCTGTTTGTCTATATGCCTGTCTCCCTGCCTGTTTCCCTGCTGGTCTTTCTCCCTGTTTGTCTATATGCCTGTTTCCCTGCTGGTCTTTCTTCCTGTTTGTCTATATGCCTGTCTCCCTGCCTGTTTCCCTGCTGGTCTTTCTCCCTGCCTGTCTTTCTCCCTGCTGGTCTGTCTCCCTGCTGGTCTGTCTCCCTGCTGGTCTGTCTCATGGTCTGTCTACCTGCCTGTATCCTTGTATGTCTGTCTCCCTGCCGGCCTGTCTACCTGTCTGTCTACCTGTCTGTCTACCTGCCTGTCTCCCTGTCTGTGTCCTTGTCTGTCTCCCTGCCTGCCTGCCTTCATATTTCCATCTGTCTGCGTCTGAGTATGCACCTACCATGTCTGTGTGCAGGTGAAGTGGGCATAATTTGACATTTGAGTAATTTAGCAGACGCTCTTATCCAGAGCCACTTACAGTTAGTGCATTCATCTTAACATAGCTAGGTGGGACAACCACATATCATAGGTATAGTAAGTACACTTTTCCTCAATAAAGTAGCTATCGCGGGGGGTTGTCAAGTGCAAGTGTTGGTTCAGGAGTGAGGAGTGGGGTTGTTTCTCCCTTCGACTGTTGTCGCTCCATTCAACGGTTTTTGCTCCATTTGACTGTTGTTGCTCCATTTGACTGTTGTTACTCCATTTGACTGTTGTTGCTCCCTTTGACTGTTGTTGCTCCCTTCCACTGTTGTTGCGCCATTCAACTGTTGTTGCGCTATTCGACTGTTGTTGCGCCATTCGACTGTTGTTTCTCCACTCGACTGTTGTTGCTCCCTTTGACTGTTGTTGCTCCCTTTGACTGTTGTTTCTCCCTTCAACTGTTGTCGCTCCATTTGACTGTTGTTGCTCCCTTCGACTGTTGTTGCTCCCTTCGACTGTTGTTGCGCTATTCGACTGTTGTTGCGCCATTCGACTGTTGTTGCGCCATTCAACTGTTGTTGCGCTATTCGACTGTTGTTGCGCCATTCGACTGTTGTTTCTCCACTCGACTGTTGTTGCTCCCTTTGACTGTTGTTGCTCCATTTGACTTTTGTTTCTCCCTTCGACTGTTGTCGCTCCATTTGACTGTTTTTGCTCCATTTGACTGTTGTTGCTCCCTTCGACTGTTGTTGCGCTATTCGACTGCTGTTGCGCTATTCGACTGTTGTTGCGCTATTCGACTGTTGTTGCGCTATTCGACTGTTGTTGCGCTATTCGACTGTTGTTGCGCTATTCAACTGTTGCGCCATTAGACTGTTGTTTCTCCACTCGACTGTTGTTGCTCCCTTTGACTGTTGTTGCTCCCTTTGACTGTTGTTGCTCCATTCGACTGTTGTTTCTCCCTTCGACTGTTGTTTCTCCCTTCGACTGTTGTCGCTCCATTTGACTGTTTTTGCTCCATTTGACTGTTGTTACTCCCTTCGACTGTTGTTGCGCTATTCGACTGTTGTTGCGCCATTCGACTGTTGTTTCTCCACTCGACTGTTGTCGCTCCCTACTCGACTGTTGTCGCTCCCTACGACTGTTGTCGCTCCCTTTGACTGTTGTTGCTCCACTCGGCTGTTGTTGCTCCACTCGGCTGTTGTTGCTCCACTCGACTGTTGTTGCTCCACTCGACTGTTGTTGCTCCCTTCGACTGTTGTTGCTCCCTTTGACTGTTGTTGCTCCACTCGGCTGTTGTTGCTCCACTCGGCTGTTGTTGCTCCACTCGGCTGTTGTTGCTCCACTCGACTGTTGTTGCTCCACTCGACTGTTGTTGCTCCACTCGACTGTTGTTGCTCCCTTCGAATGTTGTTGCTCCACTCGACTGTTGTTGCTCCACTCGACTGTTGTTGCTCCCTTCGACTGTTGTTGCTCCCTTCGACTGTTGTTGCTCCCTTTGACTGTTGTGGCTCCACTCGGCTGTTGTTGCTCCACTCGGCTGTTGTTGCTCCACTCGGCTGTTGTTGCTCCACTCGACTGTTGTTGCTCCACTCGACTGTTGTTGCTCCACTCGACTGTTGTTGCTCCCTTCGAATGTTGTTGCTCCACTCGACTGTTGTTGCTCCCTTCGAATGTTGTTGCTCCACTCGACTGTTGTTGCTCCACTCGACTGTTGTTGCTCCCTTCGACTGTTGTTGCTCCCTTCGACTGTTGTTGCTCCCTTTGACTGTTGTGGCTCCACTCGGCTGTTGTTGCTCCACTCGGCTGTTGTTGCTCCACTCGGCTGTTGTTGCTCCACTCGACTGTTGTTGCTCCACTCGACTGTTGTTGCTCCCTTCGAATGTTGTTGCTCCACTCGACTGTTGTTGCTCCCTTCGACTGTTGTTGCTCCCTTCGACTGTTGTTGCTCCATTCGACTGTTGTGGCTCCATTCGACTGTTGTGGCTCCAATCGACTGTTGTTGCTCCAATCGACTGTTGTGGCTCCAATCGACTGTTGTTGCTCCCTTCGACTGTTGTTGCGCTATTCAACTGTTGCGCCATTCGACTGTTGTTTCTCCCTTCGACTGTTGTTTCTCCCTTCGACTGTTGTCGCTCCATTTGACTGTTTTTGCTCCATTTGACTGTTGTTACTCCCTTCGACTGTTGTTGCGCTATTCGACTGTTGTGCCATTCGACTGTTGTTGCGCTATTCGACTGTTGTTGCGCCATTCGACTGTTGTTTCTACACTCGACTGTTGTCGCTCCCTACTAGACTGTTGTCGCTCCCTACGACTGTTGTCGCTCCCTTTGACTGTTGTTGCTCCACTCGACTGTTGTTGCTCCCTTCGACTGTTGTTGCTCCACTCGGCTGTTGTTGCTCCACTCGACTGTTGTTGCTCCACTCGACTGTTGTTGCTCCCTTCGACTGTTGTTGCTCCCTTTGACTGTTGTTGCTCCACTCGGCTGTTGTTGCTCCACTCGGCTGTTGTTGCTCCACTCGACTGTTGTTGCTCCACTCGACTGTTGTTGCTCCACTCGACTGTTGTTGCTCCCTTCGAATGTTGTTGCTCCCTTCGAATGTTGTTGCTCCACTCGACTGTTGTTGCTCCACTCGACTGTTGTTGCTCCACTCGACTGTTGTTGCTCCCTTCGAATGTTGTTGCTCCACTCGACTGTTGTTGCTCCACTCGACTGTTGTTGCTCCCTTTGACTGTTGTTGCTCCACTCGGCTGTTGTTGCTCCACTCGACTGTTGTGGCTCCAATCGACTGTTGTGGCTCCAATCGACTGTTGTGGCTCCACTCGACTGTTGTTGTTCCACTCGACTGTTGTTGCTCCCTTTGACTGTTGTTGCTCCCTTTGACTGTTGTTGCTCCACTCGGCTGTTGTTGCTCCACTCGGCTGTTGTTGCTCCACTCGGCTGTTGTTGCTCCACTCGACTGTTGTTGCTCCACTCGACTGTTGTTGCTCCCTTCGACTGTTGTTGCTCCCTTTGACTGTTGTTGCTCCACTCGGCTGTTGTTGCTCCACTCGGCTGTTGTTGCTCCACTCGGCTGTTGTTGCTCCACTCGACTGTTGTTGCTCCACTTGACTGTTGTTGCTCCCTTCGAATGTTGTTGCTCCACTCGACTGTTGTTGCTCCCTTCGACTGTTGTTGCTCCATTCGACTGTTGTGGCTCCAATCGACTGTTGTGGCTCCAGTCGACTGTTGTTGCTCCACTCGACTGTTGTTGCTCCACTCGACTGTTGTTGCTCCCTTTGACTGTTGTTGCTCCACTCGGCTGTTGTTGCTCCACTCGGCTGTTGTTGCTCCACTCGGCTGTTGTTGCTCCACTCGGCTGTTGTTGCTCCACTCGACTGTTGTTGCTCCACTCGACTGTTGTTGCTCCACTCGACTGTTGTTGCTCCCTTCGAATGTTGTTGCTCCACTCGACTGTTGTTGCTCCACTCGACTGTTGTTGCTCCACTCGACTGTTGTTGCTCCCTTCGAATGTTGTTGCTCCACTCGACTGTTGTTGCTCCATTCGACTGTTGTGGCTCCAATCGACTGTTGTGGCTCCAATCGACTGTTGTTGCTCCACTCGACTGTTGTGGCTCCAATCGACTGTTGTTGCTCCCTTCGACTGTTGTTGCTGGCTAGTGTAGAACGCAGTCAGGCTAGTGTAGAACAAAGTCACAAACGGGTTTGTCAGGAGCCTCAAAAGAGATCCTTTAGACCAGGAAGTAATGAAATTACTGGGTCAAAGAGTTCCTGAACTGACGTACTGTACCCACTGGTTCCAACTCCTAATTCAACCTCCCAGGTGTTTCACACACAGTCAGGGTCAGTATCTTCGTCTTTAGTATTCATACCTATTCCCTGTTGCTTTACTAATAGGACATTCGTAGCAGATCTGAATATGGATCTCTGTAAAAGCTGCTCAGCATCCCCAAGATTAGACTAATCTACTTTTAAATCCTTCTTTAAATAGTTTTGTGAGAAAGAGGGAGTTTAAACCCTGATGGAGTGGTGGCCAAACCTGAAGAAAGGGTAGAATGGAGGGTGGGAGGGAGGGACAGAAGTGATGTTTGCTACTCTGTCACACAGGAGCGTTGCCACTGCAGAAATAAATAATAACTTGTCTTCTGAGTGACACACGTTGTCTGTGATTGATCTCATAATTAGTATATTTGAACACAAAACAAGTCACTCTTGACGGAATGTGTTTGTGTTCCTGTACAGATAGGAAAACAAAGAGGAATCTCTGCAAAGAACAAATCCAATTTCGCAGCAAATCAGCCTCAAATCAGAACCACAGTTTCTAACAAGTCAGGGTTGCTTTCATAACACAGTCAAATGCTGTCCTCTCTCTCTGCTTGCTTGGTGCAGTCTTTGTGCCACATTTTCACACTGCATTCATACACTGGTATCTTTTTTCCTGGTCTGGTCTCACCATTAACTAACCCAGGGGGTGGATTATTTTACCAGTGAACCTTTATATATACAGTATACTGTATAGTATAGTGTGAGATACAAATGAGTTGCAGAATATTGAAAATATCTCATTAGTGTGAATGACTCCAGCTGGGCAGGGCACAGTGCTGTCTCTGCTCCTTAACACTCAGTCTCAGTCGTAAAAAACAAAAGAGGTCTAATAAATCAACTTCACTGCAGAGCAACAAGGCAACCGGTGAAGTCAGCTGTGTCCCTGTTAAAGAGAGAGTGGCTCGCGGTTCGAAGACTCCACCTACAGCAAGAATGGAGAACTACAACCACTTCAAAACAATAAAACAAATATGTGCCCTTTGTATTTTCAATGGATGAGCTGATTGGGATCTTGATGTTGAATTGTTGTTGTGGTTGTTGACGCTGCTGTGTTTGAACCTCTTGAATGCTTTTGTGTGTGTGTGTGTGTGTGTGTGTGTGTGTGTGTGTGTGTGTGTGTGTGTCTCAGGCCCTGGACAAGGACACAGGGAATTACAGCTCCATGCAGTACAGGCTCGTTATCCCCCCCACCACCAACGGCAAGGACGGCTTTGTCATCGAGCCCTACACCGGTGTCATCAAGACTGCCATTATGTACAGGAACATGCGCCGGTCCTACTTCAAGTTCGAAGTGGTCGCCACTGACAATTACGGCCAGGGGGGACTGAGCAACAAGGCAGAGGTGGTGGTGAGTGTTTGTCCTGTTCCCGTAGAATTAAATGGAGATTCCCATTCTAGTAACTGTAGTTCTATGTGCTGTGCGTTTCCCTCCGTGAAAAGCCATTGGTCTGGTCTCTGAGTCTTTTGTTCAATGCTAAGTTCAAGTTCCATCAGTCCTGCCTAGTTTTTCATACTCCATGCCAGCTATGAACAATTCTAGCTTATGGACCTTTAAGTATGTCAATATCCACAATACTTCCACTCCCCAGGTTTACACTGGCGGGTACATACCCCTCCTCTCCTCCCAAAATACACATTCAAAGCTTCCCATAGGAATTGCATTTGTAAAAAGACACAGTAGTGATACTCCAGCTAATCAATGATCTGTGTCTGGTGCCATCCTTGTGGTAGATAGTATAGGCTAGCTATCCCTGAGAGAGTAGATGAATGTGTGTTCCTTCCGTGCTGGCTGCTTCCCAGTTTGTTGCAAATTGAACTGTCCCAGGGCATATGGGGACCATTGATTATACATTACAGCCTTGTGCTGCTTATTCCTCCCTTTGCCCTTAATGAAATAAGGGGCTGGCTGGGTCAGAGTCTTGCCTGAACGAGATGAGCCACGCTGGGGCTAAATTAATCTCATTCCAACGGGAAGCTTCATTTCATGGGGACTGTATAAAGGGACCTTCCTGCCAAACTACAGGGAGAGTTCCTGTTGTGGTTTAGCCTGCTGTCCAAAATGAAAGCTCATTTTGTAGAAGTTAGGGAGGGGAGGGGAATAGATACTGGTTTTGTGTCTGCCGCATTGATCATCTGATTAAACCCTGTTTCCCAGGTATCCGTGGTGAATCTGCTGGATATGCAGGTGGTGGTGTCCAACGTTGCTCCTACAGTGGTGGAACAGAACAAGGACAAGCTCCTCGGGTAACGTAGAAGATATCTAATCTATTGTAATTCACTTAAGAAGGATATTGCGTCCGTCTTTTAACATTCGAGTCGCGACTGTGCTCATAGTCTCTTAAACTTCATTTGCAAGTGACTCATTTTAGCAACACTTGCATTTGGCCCTTCCCCAGGCGGGCAGGTGTTTGAGGGGGCTGCATGATTCAGAGTTGATTTGATCGTCGCCTTCTACCGAGATGAAAAGGTGTCCCACTGTGTGACGGCTGCTCAAATTAAAGTGTCAGGCAACGCGAGCCTTCCTTCAGTTTCCATTCGAGGCTCTCCCTACCTGCCTCCTCAGGTCTATCGGAGCTCTGTCATACACTTCAGACAGCCACTCCCCAATGGTTCCCTTCTTGTCTTGAGCTTACTTCTTAGCCATTGGCATTGTTATCATCAGTAGGAGTCTAACTTCTCTCTGAATCTAAATTGCAAAAGAGGAAAAGTGCCAGTGGCTCTATAGCTGTCTCCTGTTTCTCTGAGGTGGGGGCGTGTGTGTGCGTGTGTGTGTGAATTCCGGCATATGTGTGTGACCTTGCGTGTATTAGCTGTGCTGCTACTATACACCTGTCCGTCACCCAACGTATCCTCCTACTGACAATCAACCAGTATCAGTCCTCCTGATGGACTTCCTCTGACTGGGTGTCATCCTAAGGTCTCTCCACGTTCCCCCCAGAGTTACGGCCCCAGCTGTGGAGCCACCTAGTTCCTCAGTGTTTTCCCACTCCCAAGGGGAGAGACATCCATCTGGTCTCAGTGCTGTCATGCTACCACCTAGTTCCTCAGTGTTTTCCCACTCCCAAGGGGAGAGACATCCATCTGGTCTCAGTGCTGTCATGCTGCCACCTAGTTCCTCAGTGTTTTCCCAAGGGGAGAGACATCCATCTGGTCTCAGTGCTGTCATGCTGCCACCTAGTTCCTCAGTGTTTTCCCACTCCCAAGGGGAGAGACATCCATCTGGTCTCAGTGCTGTCATGCTGCCACCTAGTTCCTCAGTGTTTTCCCAAGGGGAGAGACATCCATCTGGTCTCAGTGCTGTCATGCTGCCACCTAGTTCCTCAGTGTTTTCCCAAGGGGAGAGACATCCATCTGGTCTCAGTGTTGTCATGCTGCCACCTAGTTCCTCAGTGTTTTCCCAAGGGGAGAGACATCCATCTGGTCTCAGTGCTGTCATGCTGCCACCTAGTTCCTCAGTGTTTTCCCAAGGGGAGAGACATCCATCTGGTCTCAGTGCTGTCATGCTGCCACCTAGTTCCTCAGTGTTTTCCCAAGGGGAGAGACATCCATCTAGTCTCAGTGCTGTCATGCTGCCACCTAGTTCCTCAATGTTTTCCCAAGGGGAGAGACATCCATCTGGTCTCAGTGCTGTCATGCTGCCACCTAGTTCCTCAGTGTTTTCCCACTCCCAAGGGGAGAGACATCCATCTGGTCTCAGTGCTGTCATGCTGCCACCTAGTTCCTCAGTGTTTTCCCAAGGGGAGAGACATCCATCTGGTCTCAGTGCTGTCATGCTGCCACCTAGTTCCTCAGTGTTTTCCCAAGGGGAGAGACATCCATCTGGTCTCAGTGCTGTCATGCTACCACCTAGTTCCTCAGTGTTTTCCCACTCCCAAGGGGAGAGACATCCATCTGGTCTCAGTGCTGTCATGCTACCACCTAGTTCCTCAGTGTTTTCCCACTCCCAAGGGGAGAGACATCCATCTGGTCTCAGTGCTGTCATGCTGCCACCTAGTTCCTCAGTGTTTTCCCACTCCCAAGGGGAGAGACATCCATCTGGTCTCAGTGCTGTCATGCTGCCACCTAGTTCCTCAGTGTTTTCCCAAGGGGAGAGACATCCATCTGGTCTCAGTGCTGTCATGCTGCCACCTAGTTCCTCAGTGTTTTCCCACTCCCAAGGGGAGAGACATCCATCTGGTCTCAGTGCTGTCATGCTGCCACCTAGTTCCTCAGTGTTTTCCCACTCCCAAGGGGAGAGACATCCATCTGGTCTCAGTGCTGTCATGCTGCCACCTAGTTCCTCAGTGTTTTCCCAAGGGGAGAGGAATCCATCTGGTCTCAGTGCTGTCATGCTGCCACCTAGTTCCTCAGTGTTTTCCAAGGGGAGAGACATCCATCTGGTCTCAGTGCTGTCATGCTGCCACCTAGTTCCTCAGTGTTTTCCCAAGGGGAGAGACATCCATCTGGTCTCAGTGCTGTCATGCTGCCACCTAGTTCCTCAGTGTTTTCCCAAGGGGAGAGACATCCATCTGGTCTCAGTGCTGTCATGCTGCCACCTAGTTCCTCAGTGTTTTCCCACTCCCAAGGGGAGAGACATCCATCTGGTCTCAGTGCTGTCATGCTGCCACCTAGTTCCTCAGTGTTTTCCCAAGGGGAGAGACATCCATCTGGTCTCAGTGCTGTCATGCTGCCACCTAGTTCCTCAGTGTTTTCCCACTCCCAAGGGGAGAGACATCCATCTGGTCTCAGTGCTGTCATGCTGCCACCTAGTTCCTCAGTGTTTTCCCACTCCCAAGGGGAGAGACATCCATCTGGTCTCAGTGCTGTCATGCTGCCACCTAGTTCCTCAGTGTTTTCCCAAGGGGAGAGGAATCCATCTGGTCTCAGTGCTGTCATGCTGCCACCTAGTTCCTCAGTGTTTTCCAAGGGGAGAGACATCCATCTGGTCTCAGTGCTGTCATGCTGCCACCTAGTTCCTCAGTGTTTTCCCAAGGGGAGAGGAATCCATCTGGTCTCAGTGCTGTCATGCTGCCACCTAGTTCCTCAGTGTTTTCCCAAGGGGAGAGACATCCATCTGGTCTCAGTGCTGTCGTGCCGTCCCAGGTAATTGGCTCAATTTCCCAGGTAATTGGCTCAACACCTACTGTGTCTTTCCTCAGAGCTCAGAGGGCTGCAGAAGCCCATCACCAGACGAGGGTTGTGTCTGAAAGGGAACACTATTTCCAATATAGTGCACTACTTTTGACCAGAACCCTATTCGGGTATAGAGCGTGGTGCACTTTATTGTGAACAGGGTACCATTTCAGATGCACACCAGGATATTTTCTTTGAGCTGATACTATTGTAGATACTTCGATTTTGGCTTTGCATTGCAATCCAAAACCAGTCTTGATACACACACCATTCTTGATACACACTGTTGAGCGTGAAAAACCCAGCAGCGTTGCCTTGACACACACGGTGCGCCTGGAACCTACTACCATACCCCATTCAAAGGCACTTAAATCTTTTGTCTTGTCTATTCACCCTCTGAATGGCACACATACACAATCCATGTCTCAATTGTCTCGAGAATTAGAAATTCTTCTTTAACCTGTCTCCTCCCCTTCATCTACACTGTTTGAAGTAGATTTACTAAGTGACACCAATAAGGGATCATAGCGTTCACCTGGATTCACCTGGTCATTCTATGTCATGGAAAGAGCATAACGTTTTGTACCCAGTGTAAATCACCGTTGAACATTTCCCCCTAGATCCTGCTGTCACCTCGTTTCTCTACAAATCCACTGATGCTTGCTTCCTCTTCCTCTGCAGGGTCCTGGAGCGCTATGTGCAGGACCAGATTCCAGGGGCCAAAGTGGTGGTGGAGTCCATAGGACCGCGGCGGTTTGGCGACGGCTTCGAGCAAGAGGACTACTCCAAGTCAGACCTGATGGTGTATGCTGTTGACCCTCTGACCAACAGGGCCATTTCACGCCAAGAGCTGTTCAAGTGAGAAGAAAGTCACTACGGTGGCCCTGAGGGACAAAACAGATTATAACTAAAGTGATTGCCCCTTAGGGCCACCCTCTGTCGTATCTAGATACGCCATCCCTGTGGAGCAGGTGTTTACCCAGTGACAGACAGAGGGGGGATGTCACCACTCACCAGAGTTGTTTTGTTCCCTGTCACCCTGCAGTCAGGCCCTCATTAGAGAGCCAAACGCATGCCCTCGTACGACAGCAGCCCCGGTTCTGCCATTCAACTGGCTGACAACCGGCTGAGCCACCGCTCTGTACTGCTCCCGACATACTCTGCACAGCAGGCTCAGTGGTCATCTAACCACCCTCTGCCTCTTTCAGCTCCACAGAGTGACAAATGGACCTAGTGAACAATGGCAACATAATTGTGAAGCAGTGTGTACCCACACCTGTCATTTATGCTTCCGGCCATTACAGGGAGGAGAGTGTTGCACTGTTTGCTCTTAGATGTAACTGATGGATATATCATAATGATTTTCTCTTGCACATAATTGGTATATGACTGGAGACATTTGTTTTTTCCTGAACACTTAACTATAACTAAGGCCTGGTCAGGTGATCAGGAAAAACTCCAGGCCCTCTGACTGATGGTGATGATGGTGGTGATGATGATGATGGTGGTGATGATGATTATAATGATGATGGTGGTGATGATGATAGTGATGGTGGTAATGATAATGATGTGATAGTGATGATGATGATGATGATGACCGTGTGTGTGTGTGTAACTATACTGCATGTAATCTGTCTGTTTCCATCCAAGGTTTCTGGACGGGAAGCTGCTGGACATCAACAAGGAGTTCCAGCCGTACCTGGGCCGAGGAGGGAGGATCCTGGAGATACGCTCCCCTGAAGTGGTGACCAGCGTGAAGAAGGCCATGCAGACCGTGGGCTACACAGAGGGGGCGCTGCTCGCCCTCGCCGTCATCATCATCCTCTGCTGCATCCCCGCCATCCTCATCGTCATCATCACCTACAGGCAGTGTGTAGAAAAAACAGTTCAAAGTTCAAATGCTGTATTGGAAGTACATTTTGGGTCAAATGGGAATTGGTCTTGGGGAATGTGAGTATGAATAGGCCACAAGGCACAAGTACTGGTGCAGACAGACACAGAGGTGCAGACAGACACAGAGGTGCAGACAGACACAGAGGTGCAGACAGACACAGAGGTGCAGACAGACACAGAGGTGCCAGATAGGCACAGATGTGCCAGATAGGCACAGAGGTGCCAGATAGGCACAGAGGTGCAGACAGACACAGAGGTGCAGACAGCACGTTACCTGCTTTCCAGCCCTCAGAGGCTGTCCCTAATGCCCATCGTTTTAGGAGGAAGCAAGCTTTCTCTCCGCAATTCACCATGGAAACGCCTTTGAGAGCCGGCATAATCGTCTATTTATACAGCGTGAAAGCACATTAATTAGTGTCAGAGCAGATAAACACTGCAGACTGATTGTTGCGGTTTGGGGGAGATTTTCTCCCTCTGCTCTGAGCCTGCGAACCAAACCGAGCAGCAAATGGCTAGACTGATAGCCATCGCGATTTCAGGGCTAGAGTGACAGCCATCGCGATTTCAGGGCTAGACTGATAGCCATCACGATTTCAGGGCTAGACTGACAGCCGTCGCCGTCACAATTTCGGGGCTAGACTGACAGCCGTCACGATTTCGGGGCTAGACTGACAACCGTCACGATTTCGGGGCTAGACTGACAGCCGTCATGATATAAGGGGCTAGACTGACAGCCGTCACAATTTCGGGGATAGACTGACAGCCGTCACGATATCAGGGCTAGACTGACAGCCGTCACGATTTCAGGGCTAGACTGACAGCCGTCACGATTTCAGGGCTAGACTGATAGCCGTCACGATTTCGGGGATAGACTGACAGCCGTCACGATTTCAGGGCTAGACTGACAGCCGTCACGATTTCGGGGCTAGACTGACAGCCGTCACGATTTCAGGGCTAGACATGAAACAGATGAGAAAATAATTGTGTGTCATCTTCATCAGTGACTCAGCTTCAGGAAAGTGGCTTAATCTACAGAGAATTATTTCAATCTCTCTCTTTTTGTATTAAAAGACAATGATTGTAAGAAGCATTGTGTCTGTAATTTGCCCCTCGCTATTACCAACATCCTTCTCTTTCTTTCTCCTCTTTCTTCCATTGTCAACAGATTCAAAGAGTGAGTATTAAAATCATCAAATCCAATTTTATTGGTTGCATATACATATTTAGCAGATGATATCGCGGGTGTAGCTAAATGCTAATGTTCCTAGCTGCAACAGTGCAGTAATATCTAACAATACACACAAATCCCAAATATAGAAATATTAGAACGAGCAACCTCCCACACACCCCCGCTGTGCACGCCACGTGTTTCCTTGGGCACAAACACTGTTCATGACACAAACTGTTCACTCCCCTCTGGTTGGCAGAGAGAAAATGTTGCAGGTTTTAAAGCTTATTTTTGTGCAATTTTACCCATTTTTCCATGTCTAATGTGTATTCATGTGATATTTGAGTGGCTCGAACATGTTTTCAAAGCCAATGATTGGGATCAGGGAAGTCAACGAAATCTAAAACAAATGAAGAGTGCATAACCTGTTTTTATACACTGCAGTCGGAGACAATAAATAAGAAATGTGCCGGCAACAATTGGTTTCTTTGAGTATATTGGGGTGCCACTGTGTGCCAAGATATTTATTTATGTGTGCATTTATAATGTAGCAGTGTCCTCTTCAAATTTGCTGACGCTGTAATTTATCGTAACTTGGTTGAATTTCTCTCCATGGTACTACTAAAGGAGACAGGTGGAGTGTGCTAAAACTGCCCGGATACAAATGACCCTCCCTACTGGCAAATCAGTGGTTGCTGCCACCAACAACCTGTATGAAGAGCTGGGGGACAACACCATGTAAGTTTTATAATATATCCTATCTTATCCCATTATGTGGGTCCTTGCAAATTCTCTGTTTAATTTAGAATTGGAGCAATTTTCCTGGGCGTGATTGGGTTCCTTGGTCAAACATATGCTACTGTAGACATTGTTTTAAGTTTATCTGTGGAGGTTAAATCATGCTGTGCTTCAGTGTAGTTCTTCACTGGGGAAACTGAGCAAAGCTGTTATCACCATTCCATGGCTCAGCAGTTTCCTGCCTTCTAGATATTCCTGCCTTCCATAAACTTAATAGAATTTCATATGCAAGGAAAATTCCATCTGGAATATGATTCTTATTTTATTCTTTACTGTTCAAGATGGAGTACGATTGACTTCAAATTAGACTGGCCAGCTCTCTGAAAACAAGGAGGAAATTCATATCAATTGAAGATAATTGAAATACTTATTCATAAGTGCCGTGGCGAAACACAATTTATTTTATCGATAAGGTTGTTGAGTGGCTCAGTCATTGAGCAGTACAGCGTTTGGCTTCATGTGCTGCTGCAAAGCCACAAGATATGCCCTGATCACATAGAGAACAGACCTAGGCTTACTTTAGAATTAACTGGTCAACCGCTCTGCTGATCAAGTAGCCCTCAGTGCTCACTTGTAGCTTCCTCCTTCTCTGATCAAAAACAATGCAATGGTAGAGCGAATCGTTTTTTCAATTGTCAGCCATCAACCAGGCGGTGGACATTCAGAGAATGAAATCTGCCATTACCGGCAGTCAAGTGTGTAGCATTTCTGTGATTCACCCTGCTTTTCCTGCTATACTCATCTGTCTATCTTATTGCCTCATTTCTCTTCCTTGGCCTCCAGAGTGAAGTGAGTACTTGTGTTGTAGCGCTAGGTTGTAACTGTTGCTCATTAGAGTTTTCCTTTAGTCTCTGCTTCTTGTCTGTTGTTGTTTATTATTCAAGTAGCAGGCCCTTAAATTGTATGTAGATCAATGGAGGCTGGTGGGAAGAGCTATAGGAGGGCTGGCTCATTGTAATGGCTGGAATGGAATAAATGGAATTGTATCAGACACATCACACATATGGAAACCACACATTTGACTCCCTTCCGTTGATTCCATTCCGGCCATTACAATGAGCCCGTTCAGTCTGGCAGTTGCGGTCTTATTTCGCCTTGCAACGTTTTAGGAGAGGAGATAGGTCGCTAAGCTTATTTGGTGGTAGTAAGGTGTAAATGGTAAACTTTTTCTTTGGAAGTTATCTCTCTCATCACAGTTTTCCTCCTTCTATCGTTTCAAGTATTTTTCTCCTCTGCCGTCTCCATAAAAGCAAAAAAGAGGAGGATAACCGCCAGAGGCTCAAAGCACACTTGCCACAGGGGCCATCGCTGCACACAAGCTTTCCAGTGCCAAGGGGATCCTCCTCAACAACATGCCCAAGTCCGAGAGTAACATCACGTTATTCTCAGACGAGAATCCCTTAACCACCAAGAACCCCCTGTTTGACGAAGGCACGGGCACTCTCAGCAGCCCAGAGATCCTGGGGCAGCACCAGAGGACGATGGTCCTCCTGAGCTGCTGCTGCTCCAGTTTCAACTGTTCTGCCTGCGGCTATGGAACCCTGACCGGTTCACAGGACGTGTTACCTTGTCCTGGACCTGCTGTTTTCGACTCTCTCTCTCTCTACCGCACCTGCTGTCTCGACCTCTGAATGCTCGGCTATGAAAAGCCAACTGACATTTACTCCTGAGGTGCTGACCTGTTGCACCCACTACAACCACTGTGATTATTATTAGTTGACCCTGCTGGTCATCTATGAACGTTTGCTGGTCATTTATGAACGAAGGCCAACATTCCTGGAAATGCCTCTTCGCTGTTGACGTTGAGACTGATGTTTTGCGGGTACTATTTAATGAAGCTGCCAGTTGAGGCATCTGTTTCTCAAACTAGACACTCTAATGTACTTGTCCTCTTGTTCTGTTGTGCACTGGGGCCTCCCACTCCTCTTTCTATTAGAGCCAGTTAGAGCCAGTTTGCGCTGTTCTGTGAAGGGACTAGTACACAGCGTTGTATGAGATCTTCACTTTCTTGGCAATTTCTCGCATGGAATAGCCTTAATTTCTCAAAACAAGAATAGACTGTTGTGTTTCGGAAGAAAGTTCTTTGTTTCTGGCCATTTTGAGCCTGTAATTGAGCAAACAAATACTGACGCTCCAGATACTCAACTAGTCTAAAGAAGGCCAGTTTAATTGCTTCTTTAATCAGAACAGTTTTCAGCTGTGCTAACATAATTGCAAAAGGGTTTTCTAATGATCAATTAGCCTTTTAAAATTATAAACTTGGATTTGCTAACACAACGTGCCATTGGAATACAGGAGTTATGGTTGCTGATAATGGGCCTCTGTACGCCTATGTAGATATTTCCAGCTACAATAGTCATTTACGACATTAACAACGTCTATACTGTATTTCCGATCAATATGATGTTATTTTAATGGACCAAAAATTTGCTTTTCTTTCAAAAACAAGGACATTTCTAAGTGACCCCAAACTTTTGAACGGTAGAGTATGTTTGGTGGAAACATACCACTCGTGGGAAAATGCGCACTATGCGGATTCTAGAGTAGCGCACAGTATTGTGCTAACAAGTGTATACTTAAAGAGCGATCTCATTTGAAGGAATATGTTATGAAGGAATTCAACTTGCAAACTTTACAGATGTATCACAGTCACATCCTGTATGTATTCGGAGAGTATTTAGAGCCCTTAACTTTTTCCACATTTTGTTATGTTACATTATTCTAAAATGTGTGTGTGTATTTATATATATATATATATATATATATATATATATATATATATTTTTTTTTTTTTTTTTTTTTTTTTTTTTATCAATCTCCAAACAAAACGCCATAATGACAAAGACAATCAACCAGTATCAGGTTGATAGAAAGTTTTGCAAAAATAAATAAAAAAATGAAATGTCACCTTTACATAAGCATAAGCAGACCCTTTACTCAGTACTTGGTTGAAGCACATTTGGCAGCGATTACAGCCTCGAGTCTTCTTGGGTATGACACTAAAAGCTTGGCAAATATGTGTTTGGGGAGTTTCTCTCATTCTTCTCTGCAAATCCTCTCAAGCTCTGTCAGGTTGGATGGGATACGTTGCTGCACAGCTCTTTTCAGGTCTCCCCAGAGATGTTTGATCCGGTTCAAGTCCGGGCTCCGGCTGGGACACTCAAGGACATTCAGAGACTTATCCCTAAGCCACTCCTGAGTGGTCTTGGCTGTGTGCTTAGCATTGTTGTCCTGTTGGAAGGTGAACCTTCGCCCCACTCTGAGGTCAAGGATCTCTCTGTACTTTGCTCCGTTCATTTTTCCCTCGATCCTGACTAGTCTTCCAGTCCCTGCAGCTGAATGACATCCCCACAGCATGATGCTGTCACCATCATGTTTCACCGTAGGGATTGTTTCAGGTTTCCTCCAGACGTGTCGCTTGGCATTCAGGCCAAAGAGTTCAATCAGACCAGAGAATCTTGGTCTGATTTTGTGTGTGTGTGTGTGTGTGTGTGTGTGTGTGTGTGTGTGTGTGTGTGTGTGTGTGTGTGTGTGTGTGTGTGTGTGTGTGTGTGTGTGTGTGTGTGTGTGTGTGTGTGTGTGTGTGTGTGTGTGTGTGAGTGAGAGTCAAATCTAAAAAGAACATGAAGAAAATGTACAACAATGACAAATGGTTTGATGGAGAATGCAAAAACCTAAGAAAGATTTTGAGAAACCTGTCCAACCAAAAACATAGAGACCCAGAAAACCTGAGGTTATGCCTTCACTATGGTGAATCACTAAAACAATACAGAAATACACTACGGAAAAAGAAGGAGCAGCATGTCAGAAATCAGTTCAATGTAATTGAAGAATCCATAGACAGAACAAATAACTATCCATCCAAAACAGAGATGTATGGGTAAACCACTTCTCCAATATTTTTGGCTCTATAACAAAGAACAAACAGCAAAAACATGTACATGATCAAATACAAATGTTAGAATCCACTATTGAAGACTTCAACAACCCACTGGATTATCCAATTACCTTGAATGAACTACAGGACAAAATAAAAACCCTCCAACCCAAAAAGGCCTGTGGTGTCGATGGTATCCTCAATGAAATGATAAAATATACAGACAACAAATTCCAACTGGCTATACTTAAACTCTTTGACATTTGACTTCAGATTCTAGTAGGGTGAGGCCTGGTGCCTCAGACTGTTCTAGTGTCCTCGCCAATTTGATGATATTTATGTTGAAGAGGGCCCTGTGGAAAGAAATTTGTTTTTGTCAGTTTAAACTGTACACTTGTTGTTTGTGTTCATAGATTTTATAATGTCGTATGTTTTTCCCCCAACACCACTTTCCATCAGTTTGTATAGCAGGCCCTCATTCCAAATTGAGTCGAAAGCTTTTTTGAAATCAACGAAGCATGAGAAGACTTTGCCTTTGATTTGGTTTCTTTGTTTGTTTGTTTGTCAATTAGGGTGTGCAGGGTGAATACGTGGTCTGTCTTACGGTAATTTGGTAAAAAGCCAATTTGACATTTGCTCAGTACATTGTTTTCATTGAGGAAATGTTTGAGTCTGCTGTTAATGATAATGCAGAGGATTTTCCCAAGGTTGCTGTTGACACATATCCCACGGTAGTTATTGGGGTCAAATCTGTCTCCACTTTTGTTTATTGGGGTGATCAGTCCTTGGTTCCAAATATTGGGGAATATGCCAGAGGATGATGTTAAAAAGTTTAAGTATAGCCAATTGGAATTTGTGGTCTGTATATTTTATCATTTCATTTAGGATACCATCAACACCACAGGCCTTTTTGGGTTGAAGGGTTTGTATTTTGTCCTGTAGTTCGTTCAATGTAATTGGAGAATCCAGTGGGTTCTGGGAGTTTTTAATAGTTGATTCTAGGATTTGTATTTGATCATGTAAATTTTTTTTGCTGTTTGTTCTTTGTTATAGAGCCAAAAGGATTGGAGAAGTGGTTTATCCATACATCTCCATTTTGGATAAATAATTCCCTGTGTTGTTGTTTGTTTAGAGTTTTCCAATTTTCCCAGAAGTGGTTAGAGTCTATTGATTATTAAATTTCCCTCTGTCCCCCTCTCTTTCCCTCTCTCTCTCTTAGTGAGGGGTAGGGGTAGAATAGATTTAAGAGCACTGAATAATTCATATTATTGCCTTCCGAAAGGAGATGAACAACTGCTTTACAATTCTCATGTACTTGAAACTGAAAAATTAGCAAAGGGATACCACTCTCTG
Source organism: Oncorhynchus mykiss (assembly GCF_057628025.1). Classification (NCBI taxonomy): domain Eukaryota; kingdom Metazoa; phylum Chordata; class Actinopteri; order Salmoniformes; family Salmonidae; genus Oncorhynchus; species Oncorhynchus mykiss. The sequence continues at coordinate 12,794,776 of NC_143037.1, forward strand.
CTTTTGATTTAAGCAGCCAATTACTGCTACAGTAAGTAATACAAGCTCAAGCAATCTTTATTTTGACAATCTTTATCTTGACAATCTTTATTTTTGACAATCTTTATCTTGAGAATCTTTATCTTGACAATGTTTATCTTGACAATCTTTATTTTTGACAATCTTTATCTTGACAATCTGGTTTACTGATTTCCACAATGTTTCTTCCTCTACAGGCGCGGGTATGGACATCATGAGGTACGTTGGCGTTTCCATTCCTCTGAAATTGGCGATGCTGCTTTTGAATGGTGAACCTACTTGTCAGTTTATTTAACATTGTTATCTGTAGACACAGCGTTGATAGAAGTTCCAAAACTAAATATGGAAATAAACTTCCAATGCACCGCCCACCTTATATTTGGGGAGGCGATGTGGTGCACAGATATTGGAAAGGTTTGGCTGATGGCGGAAGCTGTCATCCCTTCGTATGAAATGCCTTTGGTTTTGGTTATGAAATTCTCTTATTATACTTCATTGACACAGGCTTTTTCTTCTGTCTATTTCCCATGAACCTCCCCCTGACCTCGCTTGCTACCCCTTCCCCATCCATATTTGCATTGATCCACTATCTGTTTAATGAAACCTTCCTCTTATCTATTTCCCCTTTGACTGTCTTTTCCTCCTCACCTGTCCACTCTCTCTCCGGCAGCAACAGCAGTTGCTCAGGCCCTCTCTTCTGAGACCGGAGGTACAGAATACTCTCTATCTCTCTCAATTCAATTCAGTTCAATTCAAAGGCGGGCCGGGCGCAGTGCGCGCTAACCAAGGTTGCCAGGTGCACGATGTTTCCTCCGACACATTGGTGCGGCTGGCTTCTGTGTTGGATGGCGCTGTGTTAAGAAGCAGTGCGGCTTGGTTGGGTTGTGTATCGGAGGACACATGACTTGCAACCTTCATCTCTCCCGAGCCCGTACGGGAGTTGTAGCGATGAGACAAGATAGTAGCTACTAAAAACGACTTTCCTCTTATTATGTCTATATACAGTGTTGTAGCAATGTGCAAATAGTTAAAGTACAAGAGGAAAAATAAATGAACATATATATGGATTGTACAGTGCCTTGCGAAAGTATTCGGCCCCCTTGAACTTTGCGACCTTTTGCCACATTTCAGGCTTCAAACATAAAGATATAAAACTGTATTTTTTTGTGAAGAATCAACAACAAGTGGGACACAATCATGAAGTGGAACGACATTTATTGGATATTTCAAACTTTTTTAACAAATCAAAAACTGAAAAATTGGGCGTGCAAAATTATTCAGCCCCTTTACTTTGAGTGCAGCAAACTCTCTCCAGAAGTTCAGTGAGGATCTCTGAATGATCCAATGTTGACCTAAATGACTAATGATGATAAATACAATCCACCTGTGTGTAATCAAGTCTCCGTATAAATGCACCTGCACTGTGATAGTCTCAGAGGTCCGTTAAAAGCGCAGAGAGCATCATGAAGAACAAGGAACACACCAGGCAGGTCCGAGATACTGTTGTGAAGAAGTTTAAAGCCGGATTTGGATACAAAAAGATTTCCCAAGCTTTAAACATCCCAAGGAGCACTGTGCAAGCGATAATATTGAAATGGAAGGAGTATCAGACCACTGCAAATCTACCAAGACCTGGCCGTCCCTCTAAACTTTCAGCTCATACAAGGAGAATACTGATCAGAGATGCAGCCAAGAGGCCCATGATCACTCTGGATGAACTGCAGAGATCTACAGCTGAGGTGGGAGACTCTGTCCATAGGACAACAATCAGTCGTATATTGCACAAATCTGGCCTTTATGGAAGAGTGGCAAGAAGAAAGCCATTTCTTAAAGATAACCATAAAAGTGTTTGCCACAAGCCACCTGGGAGACACACCAAACATGTGGAAGAAGGTGCTCCGGTCAGATGAACAATGCAAAACGTTATGTTTGGCGTAAAAGCAACACAGCTCATCACCCTGGACACACCATCCCCACTGTCAAACATGGTGGTGGCAGCATCATGGTTTGGGCCTGCTTTTCTTCAGCAGGGACAGGGAAGATGGTTAAAATTGATGGGAAGATGGATGGAGCCAAATACAGGACCATTCTGGAAGAAAACCTGATGGAGTCTGCAAAAGACCTGAGACTGGGACGGAGATTTGTCTTCCAACAAGACAATGATCCAAAACATAAAGCAAAATCTACAATGGAATGGTTCAAAAATAAACATATCCAGGTGGCCAAGTCAAAGAATGGCCAAGTCAAAGTCCAGACCTGAATTCAATCGAGAATCTGTGGAAAGAACTGAATTCTGCTGTTCACAAATGCTCTCCATCCAACCTCACTGAGCTCGAGCTGTTTTGCAAGGAGGAATGGGAAAAAATTTCAGTCTCTCGATGTGCAAAACTGATAGAGACATACCCCAAGCGACATACAGCTGTAATCGCAGCAAAAGGTAGCGCTACAAAGTATTAACTTAAGGGGGCTGAATAATTTTGCACGCCCAATTTTTCAGTTTTTGATTTGTTAAAAAAGTTTGAAATATCCAATAAATGTCGGTCCACTTCATGATTGTGTCCCACTTGTTGTTGATTCTTCACAAAAAAATACAGTTTTATATCTTTATGTTTGAAGCCTGAAATGTGGCAAAAGGTCGCAAAGTTCAAGGGGGCCGAATACTTTCACAAGGCACTGTATGTAGATATTTATAAGTGACTATTACAGTGAAACATTTTGTCCAGGAAATTGTCTAGAAGGGATTGAATTTGTTGTTGCCTAAACTTTTTTAGGGAGATTTCCAAAATACTTTCCTTCTATCTATAGCATTTCTTAATATTATTCTGTTCCTTTGACTTTGATGGCTCCTGATTTTGCATAGCTCTGTTCAAATAGAGTGTGATTTTTCTGTGATCTGATAGGGGTATCAGTCGACTGACTGTGAACGCTCTGAGAGACTCTGGGTTCAGGTCAATGATAAAGTAGTCTACAGTACTACTGCCAAGAGATGAGCTATCGGTGTACATACCAAAGAAGTCCCCTCGAACCCTACCAGTGACTATGCACATACCCAGCATCCAACAGAAGTTGTTGCAGTAGTTGCTGCAGGAGTTGTGACCCATTTCTGTTGGTTATGTTGCCGTAGTTGTTTCTAGGGGGGAATATGGGGGAGGGAATGCTGTCACCTCCAGGTAGGTGTTTGTCCCCTTGTGTGCTGAGGGTGTCAGGTTCTTGTCCAGTTCTGGCATTTAGGTAGCCATAGACTAGTACATGTCCCTGGGCCTGGAAATTGTTGATCTCCCTCTCTAGGATGGAGAAGACTTCATCGTTAAAGTATGTCGATTCTATTGGTGTGATACTGTAGGTAGCACCAATGAGGACATTTTTCTCTGTTGATATAATTTCCTTATTCATTTCTAGCTAGATGTAAAATTGTCCTGTTTTGGCTAATTCAATAGAGTGGGTTAGGTCTGCTCAATACCAAATTAGCATACCCCCTGAGGCTCTTCCCTGTTTCACACCTGGTAGTTTGGTGGATGGGACTACCAGTTCTCTGTAACCTAGAGGGCAACCAGTGGGTCCATCTCCTTTATACCATGGTTCTTGTAGAATGACAATGTCTGTATTTCCAATGTCTTTCATGAAGTCTGGGTTCCTGCTCTTTAGGCCAAAGGCAGATGATCTCAGGCCTTTTATATTCCAGAATGAGATAGTAAAAGCTTTGTGTTCCATAGTGTCTAGTGTTGTTTTTGTGTGGTTTAGACTGTCTGTCTGTCTGTCTGTCTGTCTGTCTGTCTGTCTCTGTCTGTCTGTCTGTCTCTCTGTCTGTCTCTCTGTCTGTCTCTCTGTCTGTCGGTCTCTCTGTCTGTCTCTCTGTCTGTCCTCTCTCTCTCTCTCTCTCTCTGTCTCTCTCTCTTTGCTATCCAAAGTAGTGAAGAATCCTCCTTTAATAAAGCCTGTTTGATGGTCTTCTCTTGTTTTCCTTCAAATTCATTTTCTTTAACTAAAACCTCTACTTTACCCACAACAGGAGCTCTCTATTGAGTCTGGTATCGATCCTGGCCAGGACTATTACACCCAGGATTATTATAATTGTGACCATGGGTAAGGGAATGTGCGTGTGTGTGTGCATGTTTTCTTGCATGCATGGCTGTGCACGGTGTGTCTGTGTACGGTGTGTCTCTGCACAGTGTGTGTTTGTGTGTGTTTTTGTTCCTGAGGCCTCACTGATCCTGTGAGTGCCGACAGTTCACCTCACACCAGGGAAACTCAGTCGGTCTGCAGAGTCCAGAAACTCATTTAGAGTTAAATAACATAACAAACAGCTCTCGACACAACAGGCCTCCAGACTGAAAAATCGGAAGTAGTTTCCGAACAGCCTTGAAGTGAAGCGTTCAGGTCAGAATACATAATGATAGCTTCAGACGAAATAATTCAAATTGTCATTTGTTGCCACCTGTGATGAATTCCATCATTTTCATTTTAAGACACTAGAGACCCCATTTAGGTCTCCTGGCACAATGATAGCCAGGCTAATCACTCACTTAGCACGTTACATTGAGCATCGTCCACATGTTATCTAGCAACAGGAGAACAACAAGGAGTGTTGATGCAGATGAAATGTTGTGGAATTAAGCTCTTAAGATGTAGCCCCTCCAGCACCCAAGTGAGAGGATGTTAGTTATAGAGCACGTGTGTCAAACTCATTCTACGGATGGCCGAGTGTCTTCAGGTTTTCACTCTTCCCCTGTACTTGATTGATGAATTAAGGTTACTAATTAGCAAGGAACTCCCCACACCTGGTTTTCTAGGGCTTAATTGAAAGGAAAAAACTAAAACTTGCAGACACTAGGCCCTCCATGGAATGAGTTTGACACCCCAGATGTAGACGGTACGATTCGGATTTAAATATGCTGTAGCAGCAGATACATTTACCTCTCACTGTCTCTGCGTGTCTCTCTCTCCTCTCTCTTTCTTCTCTCTCCTCTCTCTCTCCTCAATCTCTCTCTCTCCTCAATCTCTCTCCTCTCTCTTTCTTCTCTCTCCTCTCTCTCCTCAATCTCTCTCCTCTCTCTCCTCAATCTCTCTCCTCTCTCTTTCTTCTCTCTCTCTCTCCTCTCTCTCCTCAATCTCTCTCCTCTCTCTCCTCAATCTCTCTCCTCAATCTCTCTCCTCTTTCCCCTCTCTCTCCTTTCTCTCCTCACTGTCTCCTCTCTCCGCACTCCCTCTCTCCTCTCTCTCCTCAATCTCTCTCCTCACTCTCTCTCCTCTCTCTCCTCTCTGTCTCCTCTCTCCTCACTCCCTCTCTCTCCTCAATCTCTCTCCTCACTCTCTCTCCTCTCTCTCCTCACTGTCTCCTCTCTCCTCACTCCCTCTCTCTCCTCAATCTCTCTCCTCACTCTCTCTCCTCTCTCTCCTCACTGTCTCTTTTCTCCTCACTCCCTCTCTCTTCTCTCTCTCCTGTCGCTCTTCACTCTCTCTCTCCTGTCTCTCCTCTCTCTCCTCACGCTCTCTCTCTCTACACGCAGCTTTTCACCTTTTAATGACAACGTCCAGCCTCTGACTTCAGCCATACCCCTGTGTTATTTTTCTCTCTGCTATGTCCGGGGCGGCAGGGTAGCCTAGTGGTTAGAGCGTTGGACTAGTAACCGGAAGGTTGTGAGTTCAAACCCCCGAGCTGACAAGGTACAAATCTGTCGTTCTGCCCCTGAACAGGCAGTTAACCCACTGTTCCCAGGCCGTCATTGAAAATAAGAATTTGTTCTTAACTGACTTGCCTAGTTAAATAAAGGTAAAATAAATAAAATAAAAAATGTAGCGGGTCTCTCAAAATGCTAATGTTTCGCTTCACACCGACCACTATGAATAAAATTAGAGTTTGGCTCATGTTTGGGTTGAGATGTGGGGAATAGTCTTCTGGCTGGAGGCTTGAGCCTTTTAACCATTTGGCCTCTATTTGGCCGTGTACTGTACACTCTTAGAATTAGTGGTGACTCGAGGAAACCTTGGAGATCCTCAAGAAACCCCTGGAGTTCCTCAAGGAACCATTGCTAGTCAATGGTTCATATTTTCATCTTCGATTACTTGAGTGGTTCTTGGAGGAACCTTTATTGGTTCAATGTAGCAACGTGTTCCTGGAGGAATCCTGGAGCAAAGGCGTGGCTTATTAGGGGCGTGGCTTACGGATCAGTATTTTTTTGTGCCACCCATGAAAGTAAATGTCATTCTTGTTCATCTGTTCTGTTGTATTGTCTTCCAATGTTAAGGTTGAACGCTGACAGTTTTGTAGAGTCACTGAGGTGTTTGTAGCTTCAGTTCCCCAAGAGCTTATGTGAATCCTGAAGTTGGAGTAGTTAACACTTTATTACAGTATGTCAGTAATGTTCATGTTATACTAGAATATGTAATAAGCATAGATATTCATGCAACATTTCAATTGTAGTGTACGAACTTAACATGATGAACAGTAATGACATTTACGCTAACGGGGGACCAAAAATAACTATCCTAATACCTCCAATAAGCCACACCTCTAATCTGATAGGCTGCTACCTATAAAAAAGGTTTTAAAAAATGGAACCCTTCCAATCACAGAAGTGTTCCTGTTTGAACCTTTACACAGAGGTTCCTCAAATACCTTTTTCAGCTGGAAAGGTTCCTCCTGTGTGGCCACCAACTCCTTTACTTCTTAAGAGTATAAGTTAAAGGTCACCACACCCTGTGTCCAGGCAGTCACAGTCAGCCCTGTTAAGCTGATGGGCTGTTTCTCCCTAGGAGCACTCAGTCTTTAATCTGGGTTCATAGGGAACTGACTTCTACGCTCTGTAGTGAGTGGGCCCTGGATGTTATTCTATCCCTTTCTGCCCCCCTCTGGCACGAAAGACAGGCTGAACAAAGACAGAAGAAAAAAGAAATAGCCTGTCTTGGGTAATGACGGTAACATCCCAGAGGAGCCTCCTTTACTGCCCTCCTCTCACTCTTTCTGTTATCCAGGAGCCACTGGAGATCCGGGCCCAATCACATGTTCTGTTTCACACTCGCTTCTGAAAAACGAATGGCAGAATTATACTGATAAATGTGTATGGACAGAGGTTGAATAAATTATGTTATGGCTGCGAGTGTGTGTATGTGTGTGCGCGCGCGTGCATGTGTGCGCGTGTGTGTGTTGTCTGTCTGTCTGTGTATGTGTGTCAGTCAGTACAGTGTGTAACTAAACCGTGTCTCCCTACAGGTATGAGCTGCCTCAGTATGGCAGTCGCAGAAAGTTGATATCTCCGACAGGCCTGTATGATGAGTACGGAGAGGTGATTGTGGAAGACGATGGGAGCTACTACTATTGCAGTCCACAGGAGTCGGATGGAGAGGTAGCAGATTTGTATGATTCAAAATGATGCACCTTTGAATTCAATAAAAAGTATGTCCCTGGAGGAACCCCTGCTTGGTTCAGTAATGGGTCAGTAATGGTTAATGATCAACAGTGGATTTAACGGTAGCTTGGGCCTATGTGACTGTAACATAGGTGACCATGCGTGGTGGGAGGAGGCCATCTAGGTGGGAAATAGGACCACCCGAAGCCCCCTCAGTGGCCCCCCCAACAGGTACTTGGAGATCTGCAGTCCCCCCATCCCAGGCCAGTGCAGGAACCACCACCAGTACTGCTGCTACTGCAGACTCCCTTGGCCCCACCACTCCTCTACGGCTGCTCAGAAACTAAAGACAGTCATGAAACTCTGCAATTTCCTGGTGAGCCCTCCTCACTCCACCCTCTGTGTAACAAAGCCAGGATATTCCCCTTGAATTTCTTCTCCAACGATCGGAGGAGATGGTGGGGACTTCCCTGAACTAATTAAGGCCTAGTGCTCCGACAGCACGCTGAGGATGAACAGCGATAGATGGTCATAGATGGTAGCTACTTCCAGGCCTGGGACGAGGCCAAGCCCTCGGTGAAACAGTGGTTGGTGAAGGTGCCAAGACGTACAGTTGAAGTTGGAAGTTTACATACACCTTAGCCAAATACATTTAAACTCAGTTTTTTACAATTCCTGACATTTAATCCTAGTACAAATTTCCTGTCTTAGGTCAGTTAGGATCACCACTTCATTTTAAGAATGTAAAATGTCAGAATAAGAGTAGAGAGAATGATTTATTTCAGCTTTTATTTCTTTCATCACATTCCCAATGGGTCAGACGTTTACATACACTCAATTAGTATTTGGTAGCATTGCCTTTAAATTGTTTAACTTGGGTCAAACATTTTGGGTAGCCTCCACAAGCTTCCCACAATAAGTTGGGTGAATTTTGTCCCATTCCTCCTGACAGAGCTGGTGTAACTGAGTCATGTTTGTAGGCCTCCTTGCTCACACACACTTTTTCAGTCCTGCCCACAAATGTTCTATAGGATTGAGGTCAGGGCTTTGTGATGGCCACTCCAATACCTTGACTTTGTTGTCCTTAAGCCATTTTGCCACAACTTTGGAAGTATGCATTGTCCATTTGGAAGACTCATTTGCGACCAAGCTTTAACTTCCTGACTGATGTCTTGAGATGTTGCTTCAATATATCCACATAATTTTCCTCCCTCATGATGCCATCTATTTTGTGAAGTGCACCAGTCCCTCCTGCAGCAAAGCACCCCCACAACATGATGCTGCAACCCCCATGCTTCATGGTTGTGATGGTGTTCTTCGGCTTGCAACCCTCTCCCTTTTTCCTCCAAACATGACGATGGTCATTCTGGCCAAACAGTTCTATTTTTGTTTCATCAGACCAGAGGACATTTCTCCAAAAAGTATGATCTTTGTCCCCATGTGCAGTTGCAAACCGTAGTCTGGCTTTTTTATGGCGGTTTGAGAGCAGTGGCTTCTTCCTTGCTGAGCAGCCTTTCAGGTTATGTCGATATGGGACTCGTTTTACTGTGGATATAGATACTTCAGTACCTGTTTCCTCCAGCATCTTTACAAGGTCCTTTGCTGTTGTTCTGGGATTGATTTTCCCTTTTCGCACCTAAGTGCGTTCATCTCTAGGAGACAGAACGCATCTCCTTCCTGAGATGGACGTCTGCGTGGTCCCTTGGTGTTTATACTTGCGTACTATTGTTTGTACAGATGAACGTGGTACCTTCAAGCGTTTGGAAATTGCTCCGAGGGATGAACCAGACTTGTGGAGGTCTACAATTTTTTTTCTGGGGTCTTGGCTGATTTCTTTTGATTTTCCCATGATATCAAGCAAAGAGGCACTGAGTTTGAAGGTAGGCCTTGAAATACATCCACAGGTAAACCTCCAATTAGCCTATCAGAAGCTTCTAAAGCCATGACATAATTTTCTGGAATTTTCTAAGCTGTTTAAAGGCACAGTCAACTTAGTGTATGTAAACTTCTGACCCATTGGAATTGTGATATAGTGAATTATAAGTGAAATAATCTGTCTGTGAACAATTGTTGGAAAAATGACTTGTGTCATGCACAAAGTAGATGTCCTAACCGACTTGCCAAAACTATAGTTTGTTAACAAGAAATTGTGGAGTGGTTGAAAAACTAGTTTTAATGACTCCAACCTAAGTGTATGTAAACTTCCGACTTCAACTGTATAAACATATCAAGCAGGCTTTTCAAGAGAGGAGGATATCTTCAGTGTGAGCTCTGTAGCTGAGCAGAGAATGTATGGTTCCAGGTCCCAATGCTCCAGTGACTCTGAGAGGGAGTAGAGGTGGCAGGCCTCCCTGGCGGGGGACAGTCGTGAACAGGACTGCAGCAGCTCTGAGGCAGGGTCCCAGGGGAGGCCTTCTCAGACAGAAGGAGTATGAGCAGCACTGCTTCACCCTCCACAACGGATTGCAGGGGCTACTCTGGAGGAGAGGAGGCCCAGGAAAGGGCTGTGGATTCAGACCCAGAACAGGGGGAGAGCCAGGGAGATTCTGAGGAGGAGAAGAGGAGGTCAAAGTCAGATGGGGATTCTGAGGAGTAGTCTGAGATAGGAGTCCCAGACAGAGAGAGAGGCTGGGGATTCTGAGGAGAAAGAGTCCGATAAAGGTCAGGATCAGAGACTGAGGAACACAAGAAGAGTGTGACGTCTGCAGAGGCGGACACAGAGCCAGGGACACGGTCACAGACGACCGTGTCCAGCAGGAGATCCTCTGTGGTCTCCAGCTGCAGTCAGAGTAGACAGGACAGTGGAGAACATCCTCTGATACACAGCACAGTGGGACAGAACAGAAATCTTCTCTTTGCAGAGTAAGTCTCTGACCCAAGCTCCAGGAGCTTTAGATCCACCTGGATAAGAAGCGCTAGATCCACAACTTCCTCACACACTTTAGGGCCTGAGAACACCATCGAAGAGGAGAGCAAGGAAGAGGAGGAGTCCTCGGGGGAGGAGGAAGAGGAGGCTGAGAGCGGAGAGTCGTCTGAGGAGTGAAGGGTCATCATCCAAGAAGTCCAGTGGGAGCCTTACAATGGTCTCAACAGAAAAGAGACAAGGCTCGACAGAGGTCAGAGGTAGCATCATGGAAGCCTCAGATGACCCTTTCCCCCTACCCCTGAGGATGATGAGGAGGGAGCCACGACGGCGAGACCGTCCAGCGGTAGTTATGGAAACAGCTTGGAGCATAGCACAGAGGAGGAAGATGAAGCCGTAACATCTTGATTCAATTGAATTCCGATTCCATTAAGTAAGATCTCCGAATGCCTTGATTGCGTTTGCAATTATTTGTGTGGAATGTGTTATTGTAATAGAAGCCATTTTAGCCAATTACAGAGTCCAAACCGCATGGTCTCTTTTCCCCTCTTCTCTTTCTAGCTGCTGCCTTTTCTTTCATGAATAGTGGAAGCAATGTCCTTTTGATGTGATAATCCCATTCCTTCTTCTAAAGCTCTTAGTAAATGGTTAATGATTGCTTCTCATCCGTCTGTGTGAAGAAGCACAAAAGATGGTGGTTAATTCACCTCAGAAGATGTAGTCATTTCCTCCAACAGCTCCTTCTCCAGCGTGACAATGTGCACTGAGTGTCTTTAATAATGTCTTGATGTTAAGCTTCATGTCGCTCATACACTGAGTGTACAAAACATTAAGAACACCTGCTCTTTCAATGATATAGACTGATCAGGTGAATCCAGGTGAAATGGGGGGGGGGGGGGGGTGTTTAACTCAATATTAGGAAGGTGTCCCTAATGTTTTGTACACTCAGTGTATTTCTGTCTGCTTGTTGTTGTTGTTCAGTACGGGAGGAAGAAGCGGATCAAGCTGGTGGTGGACAGGGAGTATGAGACCAGTTCCACGGGGGAGGACAGTGCTCCGGAGCCCCAAAGGAACCGGCTGTCCAATCTGACCAACCACAGCAACGTCAACGGCAGTGTGTACCTGGCACAGAACGGCTCGGTCATACGCACCCGCCGGGCCGCCCACTCAAACAACATAAAGGTCAACTCCCCAGTGCGCCTGGGCAAGCACTTTAAGAAACTAGACAAACTGGCGGTGACTCACGAGGAGAGACTGCCGCTCAACAGCCCCGTGGCGACCACGTCCTCGGCCGACAAGAACCTAAACACCCAGCCCTCCAGCGGCTCCCTGGCCTCCAGCACCACGGGAGCCGAGAGCATTACGTCCAAATCCAACATCGCCAAGGCCAGGAGCGAGAGAACGTGGGACGCGGAGGAGCAGGAGTCAACAGTGGACAATGAGGATGTGAGAGAACCTTTAGAATCTCAGAGCGATCGCACGTATTCCGATGAGGAGGAGCTATGGATGGGGCCCTGGAACAATCTGCACATACCAATGACAAAACTGTGACTTTTGTATTTTCACTTGTGACAAAATGAACTTTTTAGTATTGTCCCCAATGACTTAATTCATGGCATAAATCTCAATTGAATTGCGCTTTATTTCAGCATTATATTTGCATTTATTTATCAGTAACCCACTGGTTTCTTGTTAAGTGTTGCAAACAAAAGCAACATCGCAATTAATTGGCTTCATCTTAAAAATGGTCTTCTCTCTATTAAGCTACTGTACATTCATCCAAAAGCTTCTGCAACCAGTAAGCTATTAGGTTTCCTTTAAATACAGAATACTAACAATTTTGAGTTTACTTAGGATAAAACATGCTCTTTTCCCAATATTGTCACTTGTAGAATGTTCTTTCCTAAGAGGAATTTATGAAAATGTCTCGGCGACACAGAGGTGTCTTGATCAGGGATGCACTTGCTGTCCACGTAGGCCTTTTCCTGTGTGCCCCAATCATAAAAGTCACTCAGACCCCAATACAGTGTTATTTTTGTCATTTTTATACAGATTGTTACATTTTTGAGGGATATTTGAAATACTATCCTGTTTGCTGCATACTGCATATTTGCCATGTCTTGAAATAACAATTCTGGTTGTGGTCTGGTTTTGAATCAATATTCGTAATGGCCGTGTGATGTTTATAAGCACATGAAAAACCAATGCAGTAATCTTTGTTCAAGTGCTGCCTTCACAAATATATCAAATATGTCTTCAACCTAATGATGGAAACAGAAATAAACATTTCTCCTCAAACTGTTGCTACTTCTATTCATCTAGTCCTTTTTCCCTCTCCGAAATGGTTAAAAATCCCTTTGTTTGCAGAGAGAAGTATGCCAAATCCAAAACCCCAGTCTATGCTATGCCCAGGTCAAATTGACATTAGAGTCAGTTCAATTTCCATGTGTTTGCTTCTGCTCTGAGAATCAGCATTATGATATTGATGAACTTCAGGAGACGGTGTTCATTTTTAATGGATCTAGAAGGAGAACATATCAAACATCCATTGGATTGATTTAACCAAGTTGCCTGATTTATAGTGATTCCAGTGTACACACAGGGAAGTCATTTGGGCTTATTAACCAGAGGATGGAGTTAGCCCAGTTATTTCTGAATACAGAGGGGTGATTGAATGTACGAATATTACATCTTCAGAGGAAAGGAAGGAGGATAATTATAAGAGCTGAGAAGTAGTGTGCTTTGACCCTGGAATCATATCGACGTGTCCACAGACTCAAAGCTTATCTACTTGTCAACTTCTAATTTCTTCAAGTCTGCCCAAGGCTCACACTTCTTGTCACAGATCAATAATGCCAATATTTCGAAACATGTTATACAATTTATTTGATATTGTACCATTGATTCATTTGAAGATAAGTGTAATTATTAGCTAATAGCGCCACAGAAATATCCAGTCACAGTATTGGTTGTAAGTGGCAAACGTGAAATGTGTAGTCTGAATGTACAGCTGCTTTAACTCAATAGTGTGTGATCAGTATCACTGCTCTTTGCTACCGCAGGTGGCTGATGCTCATGAAGCACTTCTCCCGCAAGGCAAAGCTTTCTGGGAGACGGAGTTCTTTAAAAAGAGGGAGAGAAAATAGAGCTGGAAAACCCCCAAAACAATCAAAGTCTCCAACAGCTCTTTGCTCTGGCACCACAAGCACTTCTCTCTTTCTCTGGCTAGTTGTCAAAGGAGTTTCCTTTCACAGCCAGAGAGGCTTTCAGAGCCACTCCATTTAAACAGATCATAATTCTCCTGGGCGTGAGAAATGCCTATATAGGGGAGAATCTCAGTTTTCCTGAGTTCACCATAGCTTAGTGGTAAGTATACTGTTAACACTTTTGTTTGTTCAAGGCTTACGTAATATTCATGCAAATGTTTCATAAACTCAATCTATTATGATTTCCTTGAAATATTGTGTTGACACCTAACATGAAACATCAAACCTGTTATTTTAATGTAAAACCATTGGACAGTTTACACTGTTTAAACTATTTCAGGCTTTGTAAAGAAACAGATGTGCCACTAGATGGCATCTGACACCATATATTTGATCTGTAGTGTGGAGAGAGCCCGGAGAGAGAAAGAACTGATGTGTGTTCTTGATTGCTGTAGTAACTACTGTTCATCAGTAGATGGAGGTGATGAAGTTTGCATTACATCAACCCCTGGTATCAAATTCAATTGTTTTGATTACAGGCAGTTAAAGTAACTGTCCAGTGTTTCCAGATTTCTATGAAATAAGACCTATAATTAATTACGATATGAGCTAAATATCTTTCCTTACAAAAGATGGTAAATAAGTATGTTAAAAACAGCTTTTCTGTGTTGGAATGAAGTGGGCATACCCCAACAACAGAATGGAGTGGGCGTACCCCAACGACAGAATGGAGTGGGCATACCCCAACAACAGAATGGTGTGGGCGTACCCCAACAACAGAATGGTGTGGGCGTACCCCAACAACAGAATGGAGTGGGCGTACCCCAACAACAGAATGGAGTGGGCGTACCCCAACGACAGAATGGAGTGGGCATACCCCAACAACAGAATGGTGTGGGTGTACCCCAACAACAGAATGGTGTGGGTGTACCCCAACAACAGAATGGAGTGGGCATATCCCAACAACAGAATGGAGTGGGCATACCCCAACAACAGAATGGAGTGGGCATACCCCAACAACAGAATGGAGTGGGCGTACCCCAACAACAGAATGGTGTGGGTGTACCCCAACAACAGAATGGTGTGGGTGTACCCCAACAACAGAATGGTGTGGGTGTACCCCAACAACAGAATGGTGTGGGCGTACCCCAACAACAGAATGGTGTGGGCGTACCCCAACAACAGAATGGTGTGGGCGTACCCCAACAACAGAATGGTGTGGGCGTACCCCAACAACAGAATGGTGTGGATGTACCCCAACAACAGAATGGAGTGGGCGTACCCCAACAACAGAATGGTGTGGGCGTACCCAAACAACAGAATGGTGTGGGCGTACCCCAACAACAGAATGGTGTGGGCGTACCCCAACAACAGAATGGTGTGGGCGTACCCCAACAACAGAATGGTGTGGGCGTACCCCAACAACAGAATGGAGTGGGCGTACCCCAACAACAGAATGGTGTGGGCGTACCCCAACAACAGAATGGAGTGGGCGTACCCCAACAACAGAATGGTGTGGGCGTACCCCAACAACAGAATGGTGTGGGCGTACCCCAACAACAGAATGGTGTGGGCGTACCCCAACAACAGAAAGGTGTGGGCGTACCCCAACAACAGAAAGGTGTGGGCGTACCCCAACAACAGAAAGGTGTGGGCGTACCCTAACAACAGAAAGGTGTGGGCGTACCCCAACAACAGAAAGGTGTGGGCGTACCCCAACAACAGAACGGTGTGGGCGTACCCCAACAACAGAACGGTGTGGGCGTACCCCAACAACAGAATGGTGTGGGTGTACCCCAACAACAGAACAGTGTGGGCGTACCCCCACAACAGAATGGTGTGGGGGTACCCCAACAACAGAATGGTGTGGGTGTATACCAGTCATAAAACATATTAACGCGTATAGACCGCTGATCGGCCAGCTCAGCAAATGAGCCAACATGACATCATGTTTCATGAGAAAATAGCAAGCATTTGAGAAACGGTCTGTTTGAGGTATGGTTTCTGGAAAAAAATTCTCCAATTTATGCTTAGGCCACAAATAATATAGATTATTGTATTATTGGAGTCAACAACATTATTTGCGTATGAGTTAACAGAATATGAACTTTCAAATGTGAGATTTTCACTAGACAGTTACTTTAACATGTTTAATTAAGTGCCAATTATATAAATTGTTTTTAATTGCACAAGGTGTATAATGATAGTTACTTGGCCTCCAAAACAAACTCTTCACTTCTGCACAGAGATGACTACGGGTAGACCCTTGTTTATGAACCATTTAACTACACAGGCAGAGCACCGTACTGTTCCACGCTTAATAATATATTCTAAACATGTCCAGAGCAACTCTAAGTGGACTTTTCACCAGCAGGCAGCGTCACACCGACAAAGCACTCTAAAGTCAGTGGTTTATCTCCACATTAAGTGGTCATGTTAGTAAACAAGTGAATTACACTGCTCTTGAACACCCGCCAAGAGAGAGAGAGAGAGATAATAACTTACAAGGAGAGGCACTCTAATTAACAATAAAATAATTACGACAAGATTACCTGTACCTTGTGACCGGGCTGTGATGACATTATCCCCTTTGATCTGCACACGATGGATTCCCATTGAAATATATCAAACAAACATCCAAAATACATAATTAAGTGAATAATTACAAGCCGGCAGGTTTGTTATTATGCCGCAGCAGCCGAGCATCATGGTCCCTTTACATTCTATAGAACCTGAAGCTAATACAGCACAATGCAGAGTAAACACAAAACCCATGCAAGTACGTGTGTGCACACACACGGCACACATACTACACGCAACAGTACCATCAGAGATGTTGACTGCAGGTGGGTAATAACTCTGTGGTCATATTTGTACAGCGTTTAGAGATGGACCACGTCTAACAGAACACAGACCAGGAATGTTTTTTCCTTAAAGAAACTGAAGTTGACGTTGTCCATTGGACAGTCACTGACTTTCTGACATTGTTTATATATTTTTCAAATTTTATACCAATTTCTGTCACACTGTATAATGGCAGGACTGTGTGAAATGTGAAACCCGTAATACAGCCGTTTTCCTGAACCATGTATAGATTTTTGAAGTATTTCTGGTTTTCTAAACTATATGTTGTAGATTCTGGGTGCTTTATAATTGATGTAGTGTGCATGCAGTCGAAGGTAGCATTTTGAGAGATGTTCTTGATCTCCCTTCACACACAAACATACACAGAGTAAATAATGTTGATGGCATCCCACCCAAGCGTTTTATTATTTCTCAAAACGCAGGGCCTATAGAAAAATAGAAGCTTGGCACAGTCGGGCCCAGTTAATGAGGGGGTGCTTTATACATGTCTCCTGCTCAGACATTAGAAGACATACATTTGCCACCATGGCACCAGAACCAGCTGTAAGAAAACATGAATTGGGTTGCAGGCAGCATGTCATCGTCTCCAGAAGGGGAGTACCTGTATGGTCATGTTGTGGAGATATTCTCCTCAAAATTACACTCATTGGGTCAAATAATGTCATCTTTAAACAAAGTAAGTACTGTTTTATACATATTGTTTTCCACAGGTGAAAATCTTGTAGACTTCCAGACTTCACCACACCCAACAGAGAACAGGAAGTAACAGTCACAGCTACTACAAAATGGGGATCTGTGAGATTTTCAAGCATCTTCCATGGTTAAATTATGAAAATAATGTTGGAGGCAATCATGTCACACATTTTAATTTGGATCATAATTGTATTGCTCTAGGCATGCATGAGGCATCATAATATATAAATCAATCCATTAACCAATCAATCAATCATTGTGAATAAATCATGATATACCATCGACTCACAGCAACGGGTTGCTTCAGACTCAGTACTTCCTCTGATACTTTAGCTGTAACCAGCAGAGCATTTGGCCAGCCATTCAACAGGCTCCAAATGTGGAATGGAGCCCCAGCGGGGAATCTTGTTAAAACCAAATTAGATGAGACAATCAAAAAATTCCATGGCCTGAGTCTTACTGGTGGACCCGGCACTAAAGACAGATTTTTAAATGAGAATTTGACCGTCTGTTCTCATTATAACAGCTGTTATGGCTTGATGTGATGTGAGTCCGACCACAGCGTCTGGCATCCTCGATCCACCCAACTCACTGCACACTCATAGAAACTAAAGATAACTCCCCTGTGCTCGTAGAGACACCGTGGGTGTTGATTTGCCCAAGTGTTTTAGATAAGCAGGATTTATTTTAGTATCTATGAGTAGCAATGCCAATAACTTCAACTGACTCCCTGAATAGGAGCCATCATTCTATTGTTTTTATTTGGTTCCCCCCATTTACGTTTGGCTCCAGCTGCTGAGTCGTTCTTCATCTATAAGAGTGTGAGAATGCTTTTGACAACAATCCAACAAGCAGAAGATTTGGAACTGCTAAATATATCGAGGTAGAAGCCTTAAGGACATCGACCTCGATGACTATTCTATTCACAGTGTTGGATTATCGTCCACCTATTGTTCCGTTGTTGCTGAATGTGTTTGAACCCAGTTCCCATTGTTGATAGGCCTACTAGACGATTCAAGCTTGGACCCTGTTATTTAACAGCCTAGCCAGGCATTAGGTTGAGGTTGAGGTTGCTATGGTATCACAAACACAGGATTTGTTTTAGGTCTTTTCTTCAAGTCTTCCCTTTAGTATTTCTACCCAACATCAAACAACACTATGGAACTATAATGACACGTTAGCGTTTTGTATTTTGTCAACTTGTCTAATTTGATGCAATTAAACCCCTGCCTTGAATGACACAATCCCAGTATTGTTATCTTACCAAACACTGCTTGTAAATGGATCTGTATGTTCCCTCCAACCAGGCCTAAACAGAGGTATGCACACACCTCATACTGCTGGTAAATGGATCTGTATGTTCCCTCCAACCAGGCCTAAACAGAGGTATGCACACACCTCATACTGCTGGTAAATGGATCTGTATGTTCCCTCCAACCAGGCCTAAACGGAGGTATGCACACACCTCATACTGCTGGTAAATGGATCTGTATGTTCCCTCCAACCAGGCCTGAACGGAGGTATGCACACACCTCATACTGCTGGTAAATGGATTTGTATGTTCCCTCCAACCAGACCTGAACGGACATATGCACACACCTCATACTGCTGGTAAATGGATCTGTATGTTCCCTCCAACCAGGCCTGAACGGAGGTATGCACACACCTCATACTGCTGGTAAATGGATCTGTATGTTCCCTCCAACCAGGCCTGAACGGAGGTATGCACACACCTCATACTGCTGGTAAATGGATCTGTATGTTCCCTCCAACCAGGCCTGAACGGAGGTATGCACACACCTCATACTGCTGGTCAATTATGTGTTCCCCTATGCACAGTAAGCACAGCTGTATTTGGTGTGCAGACTCATCATCCCAGAGTCATTCAGTCTGTCACCTCTACGCTACCTATACTAAGAAATAGGACCTTGGTATGAAAACAAGTAGCAGTCTAATGGTATGAAAACAAGTAGCAGTCTAATGGTATGAAAGACAAGTAGTAATCTAATGGTATGAAAGACAAGTAACAGTCTAATGGTATGAAAGACAAGTAACAGTCTAATGGTATGAAAACAAGTAGCAGTCTAATGGTATGAAAGACAAGTAGTAATCTAATGGTATGAAAGACAAGTAACAGTCTAATGGTATGAAAACAAGTAACAGTCTAATGGTATGAAAACAACTCACAGTCTAATGGTATGAAAACAAGTAGAAGTCTAATGGTATGAAAACAAGTAGCAGTCTAATGGTATGAAAGACAAGTAGCAGTCTAATGGTATGAAAACAAGTAGTAATCTAATGGCATGAAAGACAAGTAACAGTCTAATGGTATGAAAACAAGTAACATTGTAATGGTATGAAAGACAAGTAGTAATCTAATGGTATGAAAGACAAGTAACAGTCTAATGGTATGAAAACAAGTAGCAGTCTAATGGTATGAAAGACAAGTAGTAATCTAATGGTATGAAAGACAAGTAACAGTCTAATGGTATGAAAACAAGTAACAGTCTAATGGTATGAAAACAACTCACAGTCTAATGGTATGAAAAAGAGTAACAGTCTAATGGTATGAAAACAACTCACAGTCTAATGGTATGAAAACAAGAAACAGTCTAATGGTATTAAAACAAGTAACAGTCTAATGGTATGAAAACAAGTAGCAGTCTAATGGTATGAAAACAAGTAACATTGTAATGGTATGAAAACAAGTAGGGGTCTAATGGTATGAAAGACAAGTAACAATCTAATGGTATGAAAGACAAGTAATAGTCTAATGGTATGAAAACAAGTAACAATCTAATGGTATGAAAACAAGTAGCAGTCTAATGGTATGAAAACAAGTAACAATCTAATGGTATGAAAACAAGTAGCAGTCTAATGGTATGAAAACAAGTAACAATCTAATGGTATGAAAACAAGTAGCAGTCTAATGGTATGAAAACAAGTAACAATCTAATGGTATGAAAACAAGTAGCAGTCTAATGGTATGAAAGACAAGAAACAGTCTAATGGAATGAAAGACAAGTAACAGTATAATGTTATGAAGACAGAAGTATAGTGGTATGAAAAACAAGTAGAAGTCTAATGGTATTAAGACAAGTAGCAGTCGAATGGTATGAAAGACAAGTAGCAGTCTAATGGTATGAAAGACAAGTAGAAGTCTAATGGTATGAAAGACAAGTAGAAGTATAATGATATAAAAGACAAGTAGAAGTCTAATGGTATGAAAGACAAGTAGAAGTCTAATGATATAAAAGACAAGTAGCAGATTAATGGTTTGAAAACAACAAGCAGTCTAGTGTCTAGCAGTCTAGTGTTTATGCAATGAAATCATGACGATCTGGTTGATGGTATAGAGATCTTGTGTTATTAATGTGATTCCTTCAGAATTATACACTCATTTACAGTGGGGCAAAAAAGTATTTAGTCAGCCACCAATTGTGCAAGTTCTCCCACTTAAAAAGATGAGAGAGGCCTGTAATTTTCATCATAGGTACACTTCAACTATGACAGACAAAATGAGAAGAAAAAAATCCAGAAAATCACATTGTAAGATTTAATTTATTTGCAAATGATGGTGGAAAATAAGTATTTGGTCACCTACAAACAAGATTTCTGGCTCTCACAGACCTGTAACTTCTTTAAGAGGCTCATCTGTCCTCCACTCGTTACCTGTATTAATGGCACCTGTTTGAACTTGTTATCAGTATAAAAGACACCTGTCCACAACCTCAAACAGTCACACTCCAAACTCCACTATGGCCAAGAGCAAAGAGCTATCAAAGGACACCAGAAACAAAATTGTTGTAACGGCTTTCTTCCTTCGAAAGAGAGGAGGACCAAAATGCAGCGTGGTTAGAGTTCATGGTTTTTAATAAGAGAAACTAAACATGAACACAAATACAAAATAATAAACGTGGCAAAACCCAAAACAGTCCTATCTGGTGCAGAAAACACAAAGACAGGAAACAACCACCCACAAACCCCAACACAAAACAGGCAACCTAAATATGGTTCCCAATCAGAGACAATGACTAACACCTGCCTCTGATTGAGAGCCATATCAGGCCATACATAGAAACGGACAAACTAGACACACAACATAGAATGCCCACCCAGCTCACGTCCTGACCAACACTAAAACAAGGAAAACACAAAATAACTATGGTCAGAACGTGACAATTGTAGACCTGCACCAGGCTGGGAAGACTGAATCTGCAATAGGCAAGCAGCTTGGTTTGAAGAAATCAACTGTGGGAGCAATTATTAGGAAATGGAATACATACAAGACCACTGATAATCTCCCTCGATCTGGGGCTCCACGCAAGATCTCACCCCGTGGGGTCAAAATGATCACAAGGACAGTGAGCAAAAATCCCAGAACCACACAGGGACACCTGATGAATGACCTGCAGAGAGCTGGGACCAAAGTAACAAAGCCTACCACCAGTAACACACTACGCCACCAGGGACTCAAATCCTGCAGTGCCAGACGTGTCCCCTGCTTAAGCCAGTACTTGTCCAGGCCCGTCTGAAGTTTGCTAGAGAGCATTTGGATGATCCAGAAGAAGATTGGGAGAATGTCATATGGTCAGATGAAACCAAAATATAACTTTTTGGTAAAAACTCAACTCGTCGTGTTTGGAGGACAAAGAATGCTGAGATGCATCCAAAGAACACCATACCTACTGTGAAGCATGGGGGTGGAAACATCATGCTTTGGGGCTGTTTTTCTGCAAAGGGACCAGGACGACTGATCCGTGTAAAGGAAAGAATGAATGGGGCCATGTATCGTGAGATTTTGAGTGAAAACCTCCTTCCATCAGCAAGGGCATTGAAGATGAAACGTGGAGGAATGCATGGAGGAATGGAGGCTCCTCTGTCCTCCACTCCAAATACCAGCAACAGTGTGTGAAAACCTTGTGAAGACTTACAGAAAACGTTAGACCTCTGTCATTGCCCAACAAAGGGTATATAATAAAGTATCGAGATAAACTTTTGTTATTGACCAAATACTTATTTTCCACCATAATTTGCAAATAAATTAATAAAACAATACAATGTGATTTTCTGGATTTTTTTTTCATATGATGAAAATTACAGGCCTCTCTCATCTTTTTAAGTGGGAGAACTTGCAAAATTGGTGGCTGACTAAATACTGTACTTTTTTGCCCCACTGTAAATGATGCATGAATAGAAGTGAGGAGGATGCACATACAAACCAGCCAAGGAATGTTGTTTTCATTCCCTCACATATCAATGATGTCTTGTGTGGTAAGGGAATAGTGTGAGATGTATCACGTCTACCCATGTGACTGTAATAGCATGCTTTTGTCCAGATTCAAATGGCTGCAGACATTCTGTAGACATAGTAATTTACACTATTGATTGGATGACCCCATGTATTTTACCAACCCTGTGGTTTATACAGAATGAATGCCAGGCAACCCCTAGGAAGAAAAAAAACATGTATTTCACATGATCTCGTGTGATGACGTGATTTAATGTGAAGCAACGTGACAACGTGTGATAACGTAGAACTACACGTGACAACATTTGAACATGTGAAAGCCGAGATGTCAAATGTAATTTAGAATTCTTTACGGTATTGATGGTATAAATTGAATTAATGTCAATTATACCTATTAAATAATGGAACACTAGTCACTTTAATAATGTTTACATACTGCTTGACTAATTTCATATGTACTGTATTCTGCATACTGTATACTGTATACTGTATACTGTATTCTATTCTACTGTATTTTAGTCAATGCCACTCCAACATTACTCATCCTGATATTTCTATATTTCTTAATTCCATTCTTTTACTTTTAGACTTGTGTAATGTTGTGAATTGTTAAATACTACTGCACTGTTGGAGCCAGGAACACAAGCATTTCGCTAAACCTGCAATAGCATCAGCTAAATAAGTGTATGTGACCAATACAATTTGATTTTCCCCTGCAGGTTTTGTCTAGGTCACGGTTTGTTCCAGGGACATCCCAAAAACATTTTTAGGACATTCTCAGAGCATGGTGTAATCGTCCCCTGGAGGAAAATAAACATTAACTTCCAGTGAACCAGCTGCCCATGAAGATTTTGGATGAGGCATAGTAACTTCTTAACAGGGCCACTCTTAATTACCACACTTTCTTACAAAGATGGCAGAACTGACCATGTCAAAGATATGGTCAACCTTTATCAACATAGATTATCTGCACATGTACCTTAAAAAGTAATGACCAGCAGTGTTGTGTTCAAGACCACCTAAAGCGAGACCGACCAAGACAGGAGCAAATTGAGTCCGAGTCAAGACCGAGACCAGAAAAATGTGAGTCCAATTCAAGACCATGATTGTAATTTTGTCAAATCACCACAATAATAAGAGTTAAAAATGTCCAGTATTTCTGTGTTCTTATTTTTAAACAACATATCGATTCTTTAGACATTCAGAATAGTGAAAAAATGCATGCTGAGGGAAAGTAGAGCCACTAACCCAAACAAGGTGAGGAACAATGGGCCTTCTATGCCTTCAGAGAATGGCTAAGGATTTATAAAATAATTGTATTATTATTTTCAATGACATCCTTATTTAATCTCTTCAGTTTGTGTTAGAAAGGAAAGGGTTGACATTGAGCAGGAAAAAAAGATTCAATCAGGATTTTTCTTTGCAGGTCTCTGGGTAGATAAATCTATCTATCTAGGTCAGCCAATTGGCCAGGCCATCAGATGCTATAGTAGATAAAAGCTTCTGCCATTCAACTGTATTAGGGCAACATTTTGGACCATTTTTTAAAAATCTTATGGAAACTTGTGCCTTCTTGAAGGCCAACTGGTCACTGTAGTAGTTTCCCAACGGTCTAGCTAGCTAGCTTTTGTTGTTGGCTAGTTTGCCGCAGGTGTTATCAATGAAGATGATGTCGCTAATTAGCTTCTCCCTTTTCAAGAATTGCTTTCAACGAGAAGTTAAGTTTCAAATGATCATCATCTGGTAAGTGGAATTGTGTTTCTGTATTGCGGCACGCTTGCTGTTGTTGCCATCTCTTTGAAAATAACTTGTGTGTGAAACATTGTTGCATTTAAAGTGGAACTGACAGCATTTTAGAAACATGACATCTTATTCAAATCTCTTCATATGCACCCTCAGGAAGAACATGACACATAGATGTGGTCATTTTAATGTTTTCATAAATTCTTAGAAAGTTTGGGAATGATGTATACAAAGGCCTTTGTGAAAATTCTACAGCAATATAGAGAGGGAAAGCGACAGAGCGTTTGGACAATTAATAGACACTGCAGTAAATAAAACAGAATAAAACCATCTGTCTTGTCCCGGACCGGAGTCTACACAGGCCGATGCGCTATAGCCAATCAGAGCTACAGTAGGCCTTTACAAACAAGCTATTTGCCACATGGGCCTGCCATCATTCACTTTGAACTGGACTGTGTGTTTACAGGCAGTTGCAACAGCACTACTTTCATTAGAATACATTCACCAAAAGCCACAAAATACATGGATTAAAACACTAAAATAACACATCCTGGATCTGAATGAATGAAATATTCTTATTAAATACTTTTTTCTTTACATAGTCGAATGTGCTGACAACAAAATCACACAAAAATGATCAATGGAAATCAAATTTATCAACCCATGGAGGTCTGGATTTGGAATCACACTCAAAATCAAAGTGTAAAACCACACTACAGGCTGATCCAACTTTAATGTAATGTCCTTTAAACAAGTCAAAATGAGGCTCAATAGTGTGTGTGGACTCCACGTGCCTGTATGACCTCCCTACAATGCCTGGGCATGCTCCTGATGAGGTGGCAGATGGTCTTCTGAGGGATCTCCTCCCAGACCTGGACTAAAGCATCCGCCAACTCCTGGACAGTCTGTGGTGCAACATCTGGGACATCATGGATGTGGATGGAGTGAGACATGATGTCCCAGATGTGCTCAATTGGATTCAGGTCTGGGGAATGGGCGGGCCAGTCCATAGCATCAATGCCTTCCTCTTGCTGGAACTGCTGACACACTCCAGCCACATGAGGTCTAGCATTGTCTTGCATTAGGAGGAATCCAGGGCCAACCGCACCAGCATATGGTCTCACAAGGGGTCTGAGGATCTCATCTCGGTACCTAATGGCAGTCAGGCTACCTCTGGCGAGCACATGGAGGGCTGTGTGGCCCCCCCCAAAGAAATGCCACCCCACACCATGACTGACCCACCGCCAAACCGGTCATGCTGGAGGATGTTGCAGGCAGCAGAACGTTCTCCACGGCATCTCCAGACTCTGTCACGTCTGTCACATGTGCTCAGTGTGAACCTGCTTTCATCTGTGAAGAGCACAGGGCGCCAGTGGCGAATTTGCCAATCTTGGTGTTCTCTGGCAAATGCCAAACATCCTGTACGGTGTTGGGCTGTAAGCACAACCCCCACCTGTGGACGTCGGGCCCTCATACCACCCTCATGGAGTCTGTTTCTGACCGTTTGATCAGAAACATGCACATTTGTGGCCTACTGGAGGTCATTTTGCAGGGCTCTGGCATTGCTCCTCCTGCTCCTCCTTGCACAAAGGCGGAGGTAGCGGTCCTGCTGCTGGGTTGTTGCCCTCCTACGGCCACCTCCATGTCTCCTGATGTACTGGCTTGTCTCCTGGTGGCGCCTCCATGCTCTGAACACTACGCTGACAGACACAGCAAACCTTCTTGCAACAGCTCGCATTGATGTTCCATCCTGGATGAGCTGCACTACCTGAGCCACTTGTGTGGGTTGCAGACTCCGTCTCATGCTACCACTAGAGTGAAAGCACCGCCAGCATTCAAAAGTGACCAAAACATCAGCCAGGAAGCATAGGAACTGAGAAGTGGTCTGTGGTCACCACCTGCAGACCCAATCCTTTATTGGGGGTGTCTTGCTAATTGCCTACAATTTCCAACTGTTGTCTATTCCATTTGCACAACAGCATGTGAAATTTATTGTCAATCAGTGTTGCTTCCTAAGTGGACAGTTTGATTTCACAGAAGTGTGATTGACTTGGAGTTACATTGTGTTCTTTAAGTGTTATTTTTTTGAGCAGTGTATATACCAGTTGTATTCGGCGCATGTGATAAATACAATTAGATGTTTATTTGATGTTTTTCCTGGTAAGAGTCAGCCGTGTGACTTCAGAGGAATCTCTTCTTGCCATTTGTGTTGATGACTGTAACACCTGTTAATTCCACTCTGATTCCAAGATACTGAACCATGAATGAGTGCCAATATTCCCTCTATTTCCCATGCATCAATCTGAATTGACTCAATCAAACACCTTCAGAGTAGGTGTGGACTTTTATGTATAAGTGGGCCTCTTTCAGAGCCGGTGTCACAGAAAAGTCAAGAAAATCATCAAGGACCTCAGCCACCCGAGCCACAGCCTGTTCACCCCACTACCATCTAGAAGGAGGAGACAGTACAGATGCATCAAAGCTGGGACCGAGAGACTTCAGCTTCTATCTCCAGGCCATCAGACTGTTAAATAGTCACCACTAGCCGGCCTCCGCATAGTCGGCTACCACACGGTACTCTACCCTGCTCCTTAGAGACTGCTGCCCTATGAACATAGCCATTGAGCACTAGTCACTAATGTTTACACACTGTTTTACTCACTTTATATGTACAGTGCCTTCAAAAGGTAGTCATACTCCTTCCGTTCTTGGTCACCTCCCTGACCAAGGTCCTTCAATACATTTGCAAAAATTTCTAAAAACATGTTTTCTCTTTGTCATTATGGGGTATTGTGTGTAGATTTGTGAAAAATATATTTAATCCATTTTGACTTCAGGCTGTAACACAACAAAAAAGTCAACGGGTATGAATAATGTATTCTAGTCAATGCTCATCCTATATAACTACTGCTGTACACACCTTTCCTAAGCATATACTGTCTATACAGTACACACCATCATATGCGTACACTTAGTGACCAGTTTATTAGGTTCACCCCGTTCACGGAAATGGTTCGCTCCTATAGACAGTGAGTCACGTGGCCATGGCTTGCTGTATAAAGCAAGCTAACAGGCATTGAGGCATTCAATTACTATTCAATTGAACATTAGAATGGGCAAAACAAGTGACCTAAGCGACTTTAAGCGTTGTATGATCGTCGGTGTCCGGCACACCGGTTCCAGTATCTCAGAAACAGCTGGCCTCATGGGCTTTTTAACCAAGACAGTGTCTAGGGTTTACCCAGAATAGTGCCACAAACAAACATCCAATCACCTGCAGTCCTGTGGGTGAAAACAGCTCATTGATGAGAGGTCGAAGGAGAATGGCAAGAATCGTACAAGCTAACCGGCAAATAATGGCGTTGAACAATAGTGGTGTGCAGAGTGGCATCTCGGAATGCACAACTTGTCTGTCCTTGTCACAGATGGGCTATTGCAGCAGACGACCACACCGGGTTCCACTCCTATCAGCTAAAAACAAGAAGAAGCGGCTCCAATGGGCATGCACCAAGACTGGACAATTGAGGAGTGGAAAAACATTGCCTGGTCCGACTAGTCCCACTTCCTGTTGCGTCATGCTGATGGCAGAGTCAGGATTTGGCGTAAGCAGTATGAGTCTAAGGCCCCATCCTGCCTGGTGTCAACCGTACAAGATGGTGGCGGTGGTGTAATGTTTTCCTGGCACACGTTTGGTCCCTTGATACCAATTGAGCAACGTTTACATGCCCCAAAGAATTCAAGCAGTTCAGTATGCAACCGGGTCTGACCCGGTACTGGATGGGTGTACCTGAGTGTACAGTGCATTTGGAAAGTATGCAGACCCCTTCCCTTTTGCAACATTTTCTTACGTTACAGCCTTATTCTAAAATGGATCAAATACTATTTTTTCCTCATCAATCTACACACAATAACCCATAATTTCAAAGTGAAAATAGGTTTTTAGACATTTTTGGAAATGTATTATTTACATAAGTATTCAGACACTTTGCTATGAGACTCGAAATTGAGCTCCATTGAGCTCCATTGATTATCCTTGAGATGTTTCTACACCTTGATTGGAGTCCACCTGTGGTAAATTGAATTGATTGGACATGAGTTGGAAAGGCACACACCTGTCTATATAAGGTCCTACAGTTGACAGTGCATGTCAGAGCAAAAACCAAGCCATGAGGTCGAAGGAATTGTCCGTAGAGCTACGAGACAGGATTGTGTCGAGGCACAGATCCGGAGAAGGGTACCAAAACATTTCTGATTATTGAAGGTCTCCAAGAACACAGTCGCCACCATCATTCTTAAACAGAAGAAGTTTGGAACCACCAAGACTCTTCCTAGAGCTGGCCGCCCGTCAAAGGTTTACCTTCCAACAGGACAACAACCCTAAGCAAACAGCCAATACAATGCAGGAATGGCTTTGCAGGAGTGGCCTCTGAATGTCCTTGAGTGGCCCATCCAGAGCCCGGACTCCGATCAAACATCTCTGGAGAGACCTGAAAACAGCTGTACAGCGACAATCCCCATCCAACCTGACAGAGCTTGAGAGGATTTGAAGAGAAGAATGGGAGAAACTCCCCAAATACAGGTGTGTAGCATCATACCCAAGAAGACTTGAGGCTGTAATCGCTGCCAAAGGTGATTCAACAAAGTACTGAGTAAATGGTCTGAATGCTTATGTAAATGTATATTTCAGTTTTTATGTTTAATGCATTTGCAAAAATGTCTAGAAACCAGTTTTTGCTTTGCCATTATGGGGTATTGTATGTAGATTGATGAGGGGGAAAAAACATTGTGGAAAAGTCAAAGGGTCTGAATACTTTACGAATGCACTGTATATTTATATTCCGGACTCGGACATTGCTAGTTCTGATCTTTAAAAAAAAAAAAGTGATTTGTGTGGAAAGTGTGCTAGAAACAAACAGTTGAAGTCGGAAGTTTACATACACCTTAGCCAAATACATTTAAACTCAGTTTTTCACAATTCCTGACATTTAATCCTAGTAAAAATTCCCTGTTTTAGGTCAGTTAGGATCACCACTTCATTTTAAGAATGTGAAATGTCAGAATAATAGTTGAGAAAATGATTTATTTCAGCATTTATTTCTTTCATCACATTCCAAGCGGGTCTGTCACACCCTGGTCAAAGTATTTTGTGTTTATCTTTATTTATTTGGTCAGGCCAGGGTGTGGCATGGGTTTTTGTATGTGGTGTGTATGTATGAGGATTGTAGCTAGTGGGGTGTTCTAGCTAAGTCTATGGCTGTCTGAAGTGGTTCTCAATCAGAGGCAGGTGTTTATCATTGTCTCTGATTGGGAACCATATTTAGGCAGCCATATTCTTTGAGTTTGTCTTGGGTGATTGTCCTTAGTATCCTGATGTCATTGTTCTGTGTTAGGTTACACAAGTATAGGCTGTTTCGGTTTTCGTTAAGTTTATTGTTTTGATAGTGTTTGTGTTTAGTGTGTTACTTCATTAAACATGGATTGCAATAGACACGCCGCATTTTGGTCCGACTCTCCTTCTCATCAAGAAAACCGTTACAGAATCACCCACCACAAAGGGACCAAGCAGCGTGTCAACAGGCAGGAACAGCCCAAAGTGGAGTACAGTATGGACTATACTTCTTGGGAGGAGATAGACAGGTGGGCGGTCGACCCAGGGAGAGTGCCGGAGCCCGCCTGGGATTCGATGGAGCAGTGCGCGGAAGGATATAGGAGAATGGAGTTTGCGAAGCAAGCAAGGCGGCGCGGATGGAGGCCCCAGAGTCAGCTCCAAAAATTTCTTGGGGGGAGGCTCAGGGAGAGTGTGGCAGAGTCAGGAGCCAGACCTGAGCCAACTCTCCCTGTTTATCGTGAGGAGCCAAGGAGGAGACCAGAACCAGAGCCGGTGTTGGAGGTGAGCGAAACAGAGACTGTGAAGGAGTTAATGGGGAAATTGGAGGAGAGAGAAATGAGGGAGTATAGAGCTGCCAGTTAGCATAGAGCTGCCAGTCTGCAAGGAGCTGCCAGTCTGCAAGGAGCTGCCAGTCTGCATAGAGCTGCCAGTCTGCAAGGAGCTGCCAGTCTGCAAGGAGCCGCCAGAGCTGCCTGTCTGCAGGATGCCGCCAAAGCTACCAGTCTGCAAGGAGCCGCCAGAGCTGCCAGTCTGCAAGGAGCCGCCAGAGCTGCCAGTCTGCAAGGAGCAGCCAGGGCCGCCAGTCAGTATGGAGCAGCCAGGGCCGCCAGTCAGTATGGAGCAGCCAGGGCCGCCAGTCAGCATGGAGCAGCCAGGGCCGCCAGTCAGCATGGAGCAGCCAGGGCCGCCAGTCAGCATGGAGCAGCCAGGGCCACCAGTCAGCATGGAGCAGCCAGGGCCGCCAGTCAGCATGGAGCAGCCAGTCAGCATGGAGCAGCCAGTCAGCATGGAGCAGCCAGAGCAGCCAGTCAGCATGGAGCAGCCAGAGCAGCCAGTCAGCATGGAGCAGCTAGAGCTGCCAGTCAGCATGGAGCAGCCAGTCAGCATGGAGCTGCCAGTCAGCATGGAGCAGCAAGTCAGCATGGAGCAGCCAGAGCTGCCAGTCATCATGGAGCAGCCAGTCAGCATGGAGCAGCCAGAGCTGCCAGTCGACCAGACTCTCCCAGATCTGCCAGTCGACCAGACTCTCCCAGATCTGCCAGTCGACCAGACTCTCCCAGATCTGCCAGTCGACCAGACTCTCCCAGATCTGCCAGTCGACCAGACTCTTCCAGATCTGCCAGTCGACCAGACTCTTCCAGATCTGCCAGTCGACCAGACTCTTCCAGATCTGCCAGTCGACCAGACTCTTCCAGATCTGCCAGTCGACCAGACTCTTCCAGATCTGCCAGTCGACCAGACTCTTCCAGATCTGCCAGTCGACCAGGATCTGGTAGATTCATCAACCTGCCTGAGCTTCCTCTCACTCCTGAGCTTCCTCTCACTCCTGAGCTTCCCCTCAGTCCCGAGCTGCCTCAGTCCCGAGCTGCCCCTCAGTCCCGAGCTGCTCCTCAGTCCAGTGGGGTTCTGGGTGAGGACTACTAGGCCATGGTCGGCGGCGAGGGTGGACTATCCAGGGACGTGAGGAGAGGGGACTAAGACATTGATTGAGTGGAGTCCACGTCCCGCGCCGGAGCCGCCACCATGGACAGGCGCCCACCCGGACCCTCCCTATTGTTTTGAGGTGCGTTCGGGAGTCCGCACCTTAGGGGGGGGGGGTTCTGTCACACCCTGGTCGAAGTATTTTGTGTTTATCTTTATTTATTTGGTCAGGCCAGGGTGTGGCATGGGTTTTTGTATGTGGTGTGTATGTATGGGGATTGTAGCTAGTGGGGTGTTCTAGCTAAGTCTATGGCTGTCTGAAGTGGTTCTCAATCAGAGGCAGGTGTTTATCGTTGTCTCTGATTGGGAACCATATTTAGGCAGCCATATTCTTTGAGTTTGTCGTGGGTGATTGTCCTTAGTGTCCTGATGTCATTGTTCTGTGTTAGGTTACACAAGTATAGGCTGTTTCGGTTTTCGTTAAGTTTATTGTTTTGGTAGTGTTTGTGTTTAGTGTGTTACTTCATTAAACATGGATTGCAATAGACACGCCGCATTGTGGTCCGACTCTCCTTCTCATCAAGAAAACCGTTACAGGGTCAGAAGTTTACATACACTCAATTAGTATTTGGTAGCATTGGACTTAAATTGTTTAACTTGGGTCAAACGTTTTGGGTAGCCTTCCACAAGCTTCCCACAATAGGTTGGGTGAATTTTGGCCCTTTCCTCCTGACAGAGCTGGTGTAACTGAGTCAGGTTTGTAGGTCTCTTTACTCGCACACGCTTTTTCAGTTCTGTCCACACATTTTCTATGGGATTGAGGTCAGGGCTTTGTGATGGCCACTCCAGTACCTTGACTTTGTTGTCCTTAAGCCATTTTGTCACAACTTTGGAAGTATGCTTGGGGTCATTGTCCATTTGGAAGACCCATTTGCGACCAAGCTTTAACTTCCTGACTGATGTCTTGAGATGTTGCTTCAATATATCCACATAATTTTCCTGCCTCATGCTGCCATCTATTTTGTGAAGTGCACCAGTCCCTCCTGCAGCAAAGCACCTCCACAACATGATGCTGCCACTCACGTGCTTCACGGTTGGGATGGTGTTCTTCGGCTTGCAAGCCTCCCCCTATTCCTCCAAACATAACGATGGTCATTATGGCCAACAGTTCTATATTTGTTTCATCAGTACAGAGGACATTTTTCCAAAAAGTACAATCTTTGTCCCCATGTGCAGTTGCAAACCATAGTCCGGCTTTTTTATGGCGGTTTGGGAGCAGTAGCTTCTTCCTTGCTGAGCGGCCTTTCAGGTTATGTCAATATAGGACTTTTACTGCGGATATAGATACTTTTGCACGTGTTTCCTCCAGCATCTTCACAAGGTCCTTTGCTGTTGTTCTGGGATTGATTTACACTTTCGCACCAAAGTACGTTCATCTGTAGGAGACAGAACGTGTCTCCTTCCTGAGCGGTATGATGGCTGCGTAGCACCATGGTGTTTATACTTGCGTGCTATTGTTTGTACAGATGAACGTGGTACCTTCATGCCTTTGGAAATTGTTCCAAAGGATGAACCAGACTTGTGGAGGACCACCATTTTTTTTCTGAGGTCTTGGCTGATTTCTTTTGATTTTCGAATGATGTCAAGCAAAGAGGCACTGAGTTTGAAGGTAGGCCTTGAAATACATCCACAGGTACACCTCCAATTGACTCAAATGATGTCAATTAGCCTATCAGAAGCTTCTAAAGCCATGACGTCATTTTCCAAGCTGTTTAAAGGCACAGTCAACTTAATGTATGTAAACTTCTGACCCACTGGAATTGTGACACAGGGAGATAGATATAAGTGAAGTAATCTGTCTGAAAACAATTGTTGGAAAAATTGCTTGTGTCATGCACAAAGTAGATGTCCTAACTGACTTGCCAAGTGGTTGAAAAACAAGTTTTAATTACTCACCATAAGTGTATGTAAACTTCCGACTTCAACTGCAGGCATTTTGCTCCACCTGTGATAACATTTGCAAAATATTTATATGCGACCAATAACATTTGATTTGATTTCGATGCAATATACTGTACACAATATAAGCCTACTATATATGGCCCTGGTCAGTTTCACCCCTATACTACAGTATTACAGTACTCCACCCTCTGGTCAGCGCTCCCTCGTGCCAGCGCTCCCTCTGGCCAGCTCCACTGTCTGGGCTCGGACACAGGTCGGCATGGCGACAGCAGGAGATTGGCAGACCTTAGCGGTCTGTCTTTCATGTGTGTATAGTGGCTCTGCATACTCTCTCTCTCGCTCTGTTTGTCTGCCTCTCTCTCTCCCTCTCTTTCTTTCTCTTTCTCTCTGTTTGTCTCTCTTTCCCTCTCTTTCTCTCTCTTTCTCTTTCATCTTTTTCCCTCTCACTGTTTGTCTTTCTCTCTCTTTCTCTCTCTCTCTGTATCTGTTTGTCTATTTCTCTCTCTGTTTCATCTCTTTCCGTCTCTCTGTTTGTCTGTCCGTCTGCCCCCCCCCCCCCCCCCCCCCCCCCAATCTCCCAGTCCACTGCATCTCAATGCAGTGCGGGCGGTTTGACAGGCCAAGCTGGGCCAGGCTGGGTCCGGGCGGCTGGGGCTGTTCCCAGGGCTGCAGACAGACTGCAGAGGTGAGGGTGTCTGTGAGATCAAACAGGTGGCTCTGACAGTGGTGAGAAGCCAGGAAAGTTGGAAGAGAGCTGGGCAGATCTATTACTAGACAGCAAGACAGCGTGTAGAGTGTCTGCTGCCTGCCTGCCTGCCTCCCTCCCTGCCTCCCTGCCTCCCTGCCTGCCTCCCTCCCTGCCTGCCTCCCTCCCTGCCTGCCTCCCTGCCTCCCTCCCTCCCTGCCTCCCTCCCTCCCTGCCTCCCTGCCCGCTTGCCTGCTGCAAAAACAACAAAAAGAAAAGGAAGACTGCCTTTTAACTCCACTGACTGAGGCCAGGATAAGTAACCTTGTTTTGGTGTGTTGGCTCGGGCTTGGTGCTATATAGAACCTTTATTAATGGTTCTTTGTAGAACCTTAGGAAAATGTTCTTTATACCACCATGACGATTCCATTCAGAACCTTATGAGCATGTTTCTTTATAAAACCTTCAAATAAGGGTTCTATATAGCACCAAAAAGGAATGCACTGTGGTTACAAGCCAAAAAACCCTTATTGGGCACTATATAGACCCTTTTTGTGGTGTGTAGGCCTTGACTACTGAGAGGAGACCTCAACTACTGAGAGGAGTCCTTAAACCAGGGGAAATAAGAATACACAATTGAGGATCCTGGTTGGCTCCACTGATGAAACAGTAATTTAACCTATTCTTTGATGTTTTCTTCATTCATTACCTTGGCCATAGTTGAACTGACTGACTGAAGGATCTGAGGCCATATTTCTGTGTTGTTGTCTAATTAACTGTAGTTGCTTATTTTGTACCCGGGCTTGTATGCACTGCATCGCCTTGTAATAAGATAAATTGTATGGATGGTCTGAGGACTAGTGACGCCAGGGAGAAGACACTCCCGCTGTCACTCCCAACCATAGAGTGTACATCTGCCAGCAGGAGCCTTGTTATTACACCCTCAGCTCATTACTGGGGGACCCGCTCCCTTTGAGGAAGATGAAGTCATTTTACAGGAAGGAATTTGGTCTCCACGCTGTCAGGCTGAAAAATTTCAGAATTGTTTTGTTGACATGTTTGCTATGTAGACTACAGTTTGCTTTGAGGTTCTTGGTCCTGGTAATAATAAGGTTTCTTCATACAGTTATACGTTTAAACACAGTCTTGACATATATTTTGATAAAGGTTGGATTTAAAGTTAATATTCATAACTGACCATATCCTGAGTGACACACTGTGTATCACACTGATGGTAAAGTTTTAGTTGACGTCATGGTTTAACACATTTCTTTCTCCAGTGACTTACCTCAGAGGTTACCATTCCATCACCATGAAATATTTCAACCTTTAACCATCCAACGTATTCTCCTGGAATTCCTTGAATGGCCCTCTGTCAGACACCTCAGTGGGTTGTGGTGGATGGCAAGGAGCCTCTGACGCAGGGCCAAAGACAGATCTCTCTGGGAGAGGAGAGTAAATTACAGGCCACTGCAGGCCCTAATGAGGCCCGGGGAGACTGGGTGACCCCCAGCCAGGCTTAAGGTGTATCGCTAGTACTCCATCTTCTGCCAGGGCTGTGCAACACAGCGCCGCTCTGCTGGGTAATTCATCATACAGCTGATCTGGAGTCAGCCACTCTAATGACAGGCCTCCCCTCCAGCGCTGTTAGCATCTTCTCTCTCCACGCTGCCTGGTGCCAGTAGGTCTACACCTCTGAACACTGGCTCCGGATCAGGTTTCAGCCCAATGGGAGACACATACTGACACTGCTACTGTAACCTGAGACTGGTAGTCCACCACAGACTGATCAATATGGGACACTACTAAGGGACCTATAAAGGCATTTTGTTTGGGATGCAGTAGGGAGTCCGTATTGGCTGCCATGGTACTCTATTCTATATATAATGCACTACTTTTGACCAAAGCCCTATGGCCCTTAGTCAGGATAACACATAAACTAACATACCATTCTGATTCGGTCACGCTATTTCAGTCCAACTGACAGTTACTTATAACCTCTCAGATGTATTATGAGAAAAGTTACTTTCCATGTAATATTTCAAGTTGCACATACACCAATCATTTTGTCCAAAAAGTGGCCTAAATTGTATATGTATTAGTGAAGCCCTAATCCTCTTGTCCAGAGCCATGTCATTATCTAGCAATGAATCTCCATCTTGTCTCCTCAAACACTTGAGGATGTCTGCTCTGCTTCCAACATTCCTGGAGTGGCTACTGCAGTAAAGAGTCATCGAATTACTCCACAAAGGTGGCTGTATTTCAGTATGGCTGGATTGTCGAAGATAACACACACTTTAGATTTCCATGGAACTTGGACGGTCATTTCACCACTGTCAAACTGACAGGATCTCTTGAATGTGGATGACTTGACCTAAATATGAATACAAATGTTACTTTACATATAACAAATGTTACTCTATAAAGGCCTATGGGTCCGACTCAATTAAAGTGTCCTGTCAAGTCCCTAGACGGACCAGGGTTTGGGGCCAGTCTGAGCCGCCTTAGAGAGGATTAAAAGAAAGCCTCACCTTGTTGTATTTCCCCTCTCCAGTCCTCCTCAGGATTCCTCTTGTATTCATCAGAAGAGGGCTTGAGAAACCCTGGCTTTACAGGCAGCCAAGAGTGGAGCCAGCAGGCCTAGTCTGCTGAGGTCACATCCACACTAAGCTTCATGACATTTCATTAGTTGTCCCATCCACACATCCTAATCCCCATTTATCAGAGAGGTTCTCTGGAGCTGAGCGGGGAACCTTGCAAATTAGCAAGAGGCACCAACGAGGAAGTGCACTGGCAGACTGGAGGTCCAGCCTGGTCTCATAGACTAGACGTAACATAGTAAATATAAATCCAGGACACTCAAATTAGTATGATATGTTAAATTTGGTATGGTTACATTTGAGATGAAAACGAAAGTAGTTTGGTTGGTCGGTGTGGAAGAGTAGGCATATAACTCAAATGTGTTTGAATCTCATCACTGACAACTTTAGCATTATAGCTAATTAGAAGCTTTGCAACTACTTCCTACTTTTTAGCTACTTTGAAACTACTTAACATGTTAGCTAACCCTTCCCCTAACCTTAACCCTTGAACCAAACTCACAACCCAACCTTAACCCTTAACCCCTGTCCTAGCTAACTTTAGCCTCCTAGCTAAGGTTAGCGTTAGCGTTGACGACAACGTATTGTAATTCATAACATATCATACAAATTGTAATTTGTAACATATCATACAAAATGGATGATAGATGTCCACAAATGAATACATACCACTACGAAAGATAACATATCATATTAATGGGAGTGTCCCATATTTACATTTACTATCCTGGATTTCCATCTACCCCTGAGTTCAGGTTGGGAGGTCAGGACACTAACATATGGATTCTTTCCTCTAAGCTCCTGTCTTTGTCCTCTGATAGGGGAACATGTGAGATCAATTATCATTACCATTGTAGGGGTTTTTGTCGGGAGCCCTGTTTTAGATCCTTACATTATCATCCTCTTGCTGTGTCTTTTAAGTATCACAGATTGCCTCCTCGGCTATCAGACGTGCAGTCATTGTTATCTTTCAAAGGAAGAGCTTTTCTCCTCTGAGTGAATCCAGTTGTCTCTCGCAGCAGTATTACTGCTAGTGTAGACTAGGAGGTTCATTGAAGGTTTAAAGGCATCAGTGACTTCCTCTTCGCAATCCTTTAAAGGCCATTGAAGACCAATTTTTACCCCTTTTTTTTCCTGAAAGTATTTTTTTTGCCTCGTCCTATATATCAAGCTGCTCCAAACATGGTTATATGACTGGTCATGAACAATTTGTTCCTCAAATTCTGCTTTGCACTTTGGTTTCAGAACAAGAGTGCATTTTGTTTTACTTTGTACCAATTTGAAAATAATTGGCATTTTATTAGCATGAATTTTTTTTTGTCATCGGCTGCATGTGAGTCAGCATTTGTTGTACTCAAATATGTGAACAGAAGTTCACTGGGGGAATGGGGGGGGTGTTGTAATGTTGTAATGAAGGAATAGTCTGGAGACCTTGGTCAACAGGGTCCAGTGCCCAGTTGAAAACCTCATTTAGATGTCAGGTTTAATAAACAAACAGAAATGTTCGCACTAAATGAATGTCAGAATGTACGTTTACACAGGTGGATGTTTGATGAAAACTGACAACCAGCCATTTTTACATGAGTGTTTTCAGCTTAGGGGTAACAAAGAACAGCCTTCATCTCTGCTGCTGAGGACACTGCGCCAATTCAAATCAATCCACCTTTATTTAAACAGGTACGGTAAAACACACACACACACACACACACACACACACACACACACACACACACACACACACACACACACACACAAACACTGACAGACTGCCAGTAGATGCCATAGTGACCACAAGCTGCTGAGTAAGTGTGCAAATATCATTGGTTGGGTGGCTGGGGTGGCTTTGTGGTCTGTGGATGGTGTGTTCTCCCTGTGGCTGGTGTGATCCTCCCCTCTTCTAGTCCTCCCAAGAGTCTCTGAAACCTCTCTATGGCCCTCTTATTGCCACTTAAGCACTATTCTTTTATTACCCAGAGGCTTGTATACTGGACAGATGATGAAGTGATGATGGGGGATGGCTCAAACCAGAGGGAATGTGTCTAGAGTTTCCTTGGCACGCCGCGCATGGAAAGTTGAGGTGATTTGTTTGAGAAACCTCTTCATCAATCACGTTTATAATGACCCATTGCAATCCAAGTGTGAAGACGTGGTGAAAAAAAACTCAAGGTGTTTATGTCATGTGTTTAACTCTAGGTGACTTCAAAGCTTTTTTGCTTCTATAATGTGAATCCCTTTTAAGCCAAGTGGCTCATTGCTGGAGCCTGGACTACTGATGTGCCTGGAATTACATTGTCAGTCAGCCATGGAAACAGGTACGGCTCAGAAGGTATTGTATAGAAAGGCGCTCCACTCCAGGCATTGGTTTAGTCACTGTGCTATACAAGATGGTAGAGAATACTTAGCGAAGTGGTACATCTTTTAACCATCTGTATCGCGGAATGCTAACAGTAGTCAGTATATCAGTTGGCGAACGATGTCCCACACTTATCGCTCTCTCTGGATAAAATAGCAAACAAAATGCTGATGTTTGAGGTCTTCAACTCAGAATAATCGCTGTAGATAGCTTTGGTATTTGTAATTGTCTGTCTTTGGACTGTAACTTCTCAGAAATGTCTGTGTAAAAGAAATGGCCCAATTACTAACTTGGCTCTGCACTGTTGTTCACAATGGACATTTCTGGTGTTTCTTGTCTTCATCCCTCTGTAAGTAAGAAACCTCTTAGTAAACATGTTTGTTTGAATGGGGCCATGGATGGCGATTAGGAGCCGTCTCAGACTCCAAAGGCGGTTGTTTTTACCTGATGGGTAAATGCTCTGTGTTTTTAAGAGGGCTTCCTTCACCTGCACGCAGGCTCCACTCAACATGTCAACACCGCACAGCGCGGCTAGCCATTCCTGTCAAGTTAATCAGTAGGGTCTACTCTACTTTCCAAGGGTTGTCATTGACACGGTCTAGCGCTGCACCTCTTACCATAGAGGCTGGGGGGACAAAACAACACACAAAACATTCTTCCACACATTCTTTTACTGAGCACATTATTTGGTTTCTGCCCTCTCTGTGAAAATATGTGTATGTGTGCCCTATCAAAATAAATAACGTATGGTTGTGTGCTATGCGTGGTTTTCAACAAAATCGCTCTCAGGCTTTTGGTGAACTTTCTGAGCTGTGGCAAACCACACGTCTAAGGCTAAGCTCCCACAAGCGGAGCTGAAACCAAGGTCTTGGCAGGAGAGCATATTTGTAATTGCGCGAAGAAAAAAAGACTGTCACTTAGCGTCACAGCAGTTAGGCTTTTTTTGGCGTATATCCTCAGTGACAGTAAGGGTTGCGGCTCATGACATCCTTCCTTCAGAGTTGTATTTCTATATTGCCTTTGCAATGTAATGAGTCTTGTATGAGGAGACCACAGGCACAGTTTGTCCGGTTTTTATAGGCAGGAAGAACATACATCTTACTCGGCAGTTGTGTGTCAGCGGTAGTAATGTCACTATTTATCCCTATTAAGGTGTCATCTTTATGCAACTTCAATGAATTTAGACAGTCAGCTCCAGGATACATGGTTATTTGATTATTTACACAAGGCTTCTGTCTTTATATCCAGCTCCACCATATAGTGGTCAAATGTAGCTCAGTTGGTAGAGCATTTGTCGGTGCTTACAAGGTCACGATAGTGGGTTTGATTCCCGGGACCACCCACGGATAGAAGTGTCTGCTATATGGAATATTATTGCATATTAGAGCCTCTGACTGCATTTGTGACCGAGGTTACTTCTTCGTAATACTGACAAGTTCACGTCTGTCTGACAAGTGTTTCCATATGAAGAGTTGAAACAGCACATTCCTGTGAGAATGAAAGCCACTTCTTTAATCTCTGAGACTTAATCAATACACGATCCCAAAATAAATCCTGCAGTGGTGTGCCAGAGATGGACAGGCAGATCGCACCAGAATCAGTCACTTATCAAATATACAGTAGTCTCTGGTCAAGTTGTCCTGTTTTTTTTCCTAGAAAATCATTTATATATTTGGAACTTTGGCCAGAATTTGAAATCATTATTATTTTACAGTTGATACAGTAAAAGTGTCTATATTACAAAAGAGAGACATTTTAAATGTCTTTATTATTTTGGAACTGTTGTGAGTGTAATGTTTCCTGTTCATTTTTTAAATTTGATTTAACTAGGCAAGTCAGTTAAGAACAAATTCTTATTTGCAATAACAGCCTACCCTGGGCCAATTGTGCACCGCCTCAAACATAGCCAGATGTGATTCAGCCTGGATTTGAACCAGGGACTGTAGTGTCACCTCTTGCACTAAGATGCAGTGCCTTAGACTGCTGCTCCACTCAGGAGCCCTTTGCTCTAGTAATGTAAACATATGTTTCCCATGCCAAAAAAAGCCCCTTGAATTGAGAGAGAGAGAGAGAGAGAGAGAGAGAGAGAGAGAGAGAGAGAGAGAGAGAGAGAGAGAGAGAGAGAGAGAGAGAGAGAGAGAGAGAGAGAGAGAGAGAGAGAGAGAGAGAGAGAGAGAGAGAGAGAGAGAGAGAGAGAGAGAGAGAGAGAGAGAGAGAGAGAGAGAGAGAGAGAGAGAGAGAGAGAGAGAGAAAACTGCAGAGTAATATGTTTTCAGGATAAGTGTGTGTGTGGGTCGATGTATCTTAATTATGGCCTTGGTGTCAGGCAGATATCCCAAGGAGATGTGAAGCTGCAGCTGAGAGTGTTTTCACAGCCCACAGAACGACCGTGTTGAATCAGCAGCACCCTCTTGGCCTGCACCCTGCAGCTAGTTTGATGTCAAAGAGGGATTTGCTGAACCTTTTCTGATGAAGGCAACAGCCACATAGGGCCAAAGATGA
This sequence comes from Oncorhynchus mykiss, assembly GCF_057628025.1. Classification (NCBI taxonomy): domain Eukaryota; kingdom Metazoa; phylum Chordata; class Actinopteri; order Salmoniformes; family Salmonidae; genus Oncorhynchus; species Oncorhynchus mykiss. Next base: position 12,835,893 of record NC_143037.1, read on the forward strand.
TCATTAACTTTCCAAGGAGAACAAGATAGAATACCCAAGCTGCTGGGTGTTTGGAAACGTTGGCAAACAATGCATTTTCATGACTAAACATCTCCTGTAAATCTTACTGACAGTAATTGACCAGTAAGTTACTGTAAGTTTACAGTACAGCTACTGTAATCCATTTTACAGTAATCCAGTAGTCTCTGGTCAACCTACATTTTTTTTTTTATATATTTGGAACTTTGTCCAGAATTCGAAATCATTGTTATTTTGCAGTTGATAAAGAAAAATAGGCTTATATTGCAAAAATATCAGAGAGAGAGAGAGAGTAAGAAAGGGGACTCCCCCAGAAGAAGTTGTCTCCACTATTTCAATTCAATTTCCTAGAGATGAAATGCACGTTTAGGTTCCACCTATGAAGAATGGCGAAGGCTACTTATACATATTGGGTGTGGGAATTTCCACGTAGAGATTATTAATATGAACAAATAGGGCACTGCTGTCAGTGTAGCTAGCTAGCTATCTTGATAACATTAGCTAACTAGATAAGGTTATCTGTTGTGGCAGTTTTTATTTTACTGCACCGTATTTAAAAGATTAGCCAGCTGGCTCTATGGCTGGTTCTGGAGCTGGATTTATCATAAACATTGATTTAGGGAAAACTTCGCCACAGATGGAAACCACATATCTTTGCCATCTATTGCTATATCCCAAGTTTTGTCATTTTCCATAAATTGCGGCCGCAAATCTGTCATAGAAATAGTTAGCAAGAATAATGTGTAACTTGGGTAATATGGATAACTATTGAAAGATAGCTGATATGCGTTTCTCTACGTTGTAATGGACACGGTGCAACCTTTGGTGTGCTGCTGGCAGGATTTCTTACTTCAAGCCTTAAATCGTTGGGTAACATCATGGGTAAGCTCTGGCCATTGTCTTTCAACAACAAAAAACAGTGGATTTCTACTTGTGTGGGTGTTCAGAACTTGTAGTATATTTGAGGTTTCAAAAGGCTTCTGGAGTTTGTAATTTCACCTTTGAAATGTCAGACTTCATTTTCTCTTACAAAAAAATGTATCAACCCCTCCAAAAATGTCCATTAAATATAATCACATAATAATTCACATTTCCTGTTCCTGCAGGATTATTTTCCTGCTGTAGCAAACTGGCTCAAATTAAGATCCTACATCTGTATCTGATGAAAAGGGAGGATCAAAACATTACAAGGCGGAACAATCAACGTGTTGGTGAGGACACTGTGAAAGGAAAGATCTTTCAACTTAATTAATGGAGGCAATGAAACCTCATTTTACTTCTGGGCGGCAGGTAGCCTAGTGGTCACAAGCATTGGGACAGTAACCAAAAAGTTCCTGATTTGAATCCCTGAGTCGATTAGGTGAAAAATAGATCGATGCGCCCTTGAGCAAGGCCCTTAACCATAGTTTCTCTGGATAAGTGTGTCTACTAAAACATTTTGATCTATAACGGTTTTCTTATTCACATCTGTAGTATTCTTATTCTAGTTTGACAGAGAATTAGAGGCAATCATCGATGAAAACATTGGACTGTTTAGATTTCTGATGCAATTCAAATGCTAAACCTTGAGGTTGTGACTGTTTTTACAGCAGGCCCTGTGCTTTCTGCGTTAATAGTATCTTATCATTAGAGCTGCTGTGTGAAAGTGAGTATTTTCTCACAGCTTACCAGACTGTAAAACTGGGGGTTAATTGATATTGCCTTTGGGTGAAAGGGTCACTTCAAAACATATCCTTTTTGGCAGTTTCAAGTTCTCAGAGATTTGTTTTCTCTTTTAGAGGAAACGGGTAAGTATCCTCAGGTAACGGTGAATGATTTTGCCCCAAGTCTTTTCACATGAATAGGCACCTTGAACATAACCACACTACCTTAGCTGTTGGGGCAGAGACACTCTTTGAAGTCTTGTAATGTGCACCAACCCCTCCCTCTTTGCTTTATTTATGGTATTTGTTTCAAGCACAGATGAGAAGGTACCCCCATTTTTTTTTAGTTCATTCATATTTTGAGAGACAGTGATTGTAAAGAAAAAACATTTGTATTTGTCAAAAGGGTAAAGAAATGGCTGAACTGAGCTGGGCGTAGGAAGTATAGAGCTTTTCTCTCAGCTCTTCCAGTCCTTTCTTCAGTTCCCCATCTTGTTCGTCTTTGTCACTAGACACCAAAGTGCTAAATGTTGTTTGTCTTCAGATAGTGGCGGACCTGGGAAGGCCCTCCTTTTTGAAGTGTGTCATCAAACTTTAAAGGCTACCTACTGTTCCTGTTGGCAGACGAAGATCATCTCAGAGCATCTGCTTTAGTTCTACCCATTGACACATATTGTATTCCCCGTTTTAAACACCTTGTGCAAATGAGCCGACACAGAGATAGTCATGTGGAAGTACTGTGCCTCTATTAGATCCAACGTTGTATTACCCAACGGCTCACACCACCAGACAACAGCCACTGACAACAGAAAACCCAACACATTTACACCTCTGCGAGATCAAAGATTTCCCCTCTTTTCTTGTGAATGTGATCACTTAAGCAAATGAGATTGCTTGTAGCCCTCTCTTTGTCTAGTGTAAGTCAGTCTTTTGTGTAAAACAAATGGGGGCATTATGTATTTCACGGTGGAAGAGGTGGTATCAAAGGTCAGCGGCCCCAATCCTATTAAGCCCTTTAAACTGTACAAGGCACAATGGAGACAATTGAAAACACACAGTAAATAGGCTTCAGCCGCTTTGGCGGCTTCCCTCCATAGAGCCATGAGGAGAAATAGATGTGACATAATTGGCCTTAATATTGAACATCAGATGATTGAGTGATCCGGAGGAATGGCATTGTCCCTTTCATTCTCGGGGCAGGAGATAGAGAAAGGGCTTTTGTACCAAAGTATTTGCTTAACCTCCAAAACTATTTTGAGACATAGGGCTACAGTATGCGATGTTATCTCACTTCAACTCCCTTTGACCTTCATGGGTTCAAACCAAGAGAAATACTGTCAGCGGGCCTCTTGCAATGCAATGTTGACAGAATTGACCATCTTCACTCAAAGACATGCTAACAAATTATTCAATTAGCTTGAAATGAATTTATGACTTGAAGTGAGAAAATTATGGCCCATTACACATTGGCTGAATTAATGTGAGAGTCTTACGGAGAGAAATGGCTGAATTTGTGTTTCTTTCCACTTTCTAAGAAGCATCAGGTTAATATACTCCAAAGATGTGCAGTGTGGTCACTTGGAAAGGGCCCTTAAAATTGTCTTGATTAACATACATTCACTTTTTCAGTGTCAAATACACAGTGAATCATATTTCACTCATATTTTGTTTGTTAGTGTGAGTCAGCAGAGCGATTTAAGTGATACATGATGTATACATGTGATTAATGTGGAATGCAAAACAAAATGCTCTTGACAGAGTTGCAAGAATTAAAGACTTTTCAAAGAGAAATGAGACCAACATTTCTTCCCAAAGAAAATCTGAGCCAATCTGAAATGCAGCCCAAGGGGATTTATTTATCTTGTTTCATTTTGTCTGGCACTAAAGCTAGACATAACGTTGTGTTGTTTTTTAGTGTGTGCTCGGGAACTGAAAGAATCTATCTAGAAAGGCTGGTATGTCGGGGTGTCCAGAAGGCCCAGTCTGAAGCATAGCCTGTCTGAATCCTAGCCTGGAACACTCAATTATAGTCTTTGAAATAGGCCTATAACAGAAATGAATGAAGTCTAATGCTAGCCTAATCAGTGTTTCCCAAATTTGGTCCTCATTTAGATTTTTTCCCCGAGTACAACCCTGCTGATTCAAATAATCAACCAATCATAAAGCTTTGATCATTTGAATCAGATGTGTAGTGTTAGGGCAAAAAACAAAACAGAGTTTGGGAAACGTGATTGGTGAAATTTAGTGTACGATTATGCCAGGTTGTGTGGTTCTTTGCAACCAGCAAGCATACAGAGGTAGGGCTAAAGTAGTTGGAGGTATGCAAGTTGTTAGGCTTCATAATGACCTGTTTTGTTTAAAATTATTTACAAAATGTGTCAAAACCCTTTGGCGACACCGACTTTGGAAGTTTGTTACATTATAAATCATATTTTTTTTATGGTGCTTGTAAAAAAGCCTGCGGACATATTCTTGTTGTTTCTGGACATGAGGAATATGCAAATTATGTTGGAGTCTTGTTGATGTTGTTGAAAAAGGTTGGCAGTCGAAGAGGACCGTGGACTCTTTTTCTAACTTTTTACTCAGTCAAACAAATAATGCTATATATAAAAATATGGTTCTAGGTTGCATTAATATTTGCCATTGTAGGTAAAGTTGAGATCACATTTCTAGTAGTTGACTTGAGGCTACACCAAACCATGTTTTTAAACCACATTAGATTGAGACACTGCAATTTGTTGAATCTCTAATTTGCCACAACTTTTACCTGAGGGCTTCATCTGGACACAACTTTAAGGTGGTTGTGTGTTTGCTTGGATAGCAGACTACCGCTAGTTGAAATTGACAGGATATGTCTGCACATATGAATTTCCACTAGACATTAAATAATTATAGCGAAAGTACTTTCCATTCTTTAATTAATTTAATATAATCTGTTTCAGTGACACAAGCGCCACATGAAGTCCTGCTGTCATGTTAAATCAACATGTGTCTGAGACAAGCAGAGATTCACCATATCAACGGACTATCTCTGTGACTGAGTGGCAGAACTAAACCTGTGGTTAATGCTAGGATAATATTTTGGAACATACAGTATCACAATCCTGTGTTTGTATGAATCATCAGCGCTTTCAAGCCAGCAAAACACAGTGTCGCGTTTTAGTGTGAAGAGTCTGAATCAAAGCATCTATTTACCTTCTCTGGGTTACGAGGCTGTAGTTTAGGTTAGGTTAGCTGTGGTTTCTGCCCCAGCACACAGACACACACACACACAGCTGGTTACAGTCCTGTGCAGCAGGCTGACCTTGTTTTCCCTTTCCCCAGACCACTTTACTGTAACTCAGAGGCTGCATTTACGACAGGGGGCCAGTCACGTATTCCCTCATCACTTTCCCCTCTCTCTCTCTCTCTCTCTCCCTCTCTCTCTCTCTCTCTCTCTCTCTCTCTCTCTCTCTCTCTCTCTGTGTCTCTCTCTCTGTCTCTCTCTGTCTCTCTGTCTCTCTCTGTCTCTCTCTCTCTCTCTCTGTCTTTCTTTCTCTATCTCTCTCTACCAGATCTCTCTCTCCAGTATATAGGGTATTCAGCAGGACAGCTATTGCCTTTTCATGTCCACCTTATTGTTTTTTGTGTGTTGGAACACCAGGGCTGCCTAGTAACCTTATTTCCTCGGCACAGAGAGATTCCACCTGCCTGATGCAGGTGTAGCCTGGAGACATCATCCTGCAGGAAAACCTTTTGGATGAAGGGCTTTATTCAAGCCGCATGGTGGGAAGTTCAGCGTTGCAGCGTGATTGAGAAATGTATAGGCAATTTTCACGTATTAGCGGAGACCGCATTCGCGGTAAACGCTGCATAATGTTCCATCAGAAATTCCCTTTACATTTCTATTGCAGAGTCTGTAACTCTTCAGGGATCCAGATTGAATAGAGCCTGAAGCTCTATTGGAATACATTGGAAAGGATTGGAAGGAGGGAGTAGAAGCAGACAGAGTGTATTGATACAGACAGCATACTGAGTATCCTTGTCATTAAGGATGTGGCCAGCTTCATAGAGCCAGATGACAAATCCATCGCATATTTGTGGTTGGCTATATCAATGTCTGTCTGGCAGAGAAGCAGAAGTCCAACAATGATGCAAAATGTTATGCTTTTGGCAGAGATAAAGACCTTTGGTTGGATAATACAGAGGTACATGTGAATATAGTCTGTCTATAATATACCAAACAAAAATATAAACGTGACATGAAAAGTGCTCGCCCCATGTTTCAGGAGCTGAAATAAAAGATCCCAGAATGTCTCCACATGCACAAAAAGCTTATTTCTCTCAAATGTTGTGCACAAATGTGTTTGCATCCCTGTTAGTGAACATTTCTACCTTGTCAAGATAATCCATCCACCTGACATGTGTGGCATATCAAGAAGCTGATTAAACAGCATGATCATTACACAGGTGCACATTGTGCAGTGTAATGCCACAAATGTCGGAAGGAATGTCCACCATAGCTGTTGCCAGAGAATGGAATGTTCATATCTCTACCATAAGCAGCCTCCAACGTCATTTTAGACAACATGGCAGTAACTGGCCTCACAACAGCAGACCACGTGTAACCACACCAGCCCAGGACCTCCACATCTGGCTTCTTCACCTGCAGGATCGTCTGAGACCAGCCACCTGGACAGCTGATGAAACCGAGGATTATTTCTGTCTGTAATTAAAGCCCTTTTGTGGAGAAAAACTCATTCCAATTGGCTGGGCCTGGCTCTCCAGTGGGTTGGCCTATGCCCTCCCAGGCTTTCCCATGGCTGCGCCCCTATCCAGTCAGGTGAAATCCATAGATTAATGCCTAATGAATTTATTTCAATTGATACATTTCCTTATATGAACTGTAACTCAGTAAAAAAAAATGAAATTGTTGCACGTTGCATTTATATATTTGTTCAGTATACGGTGCATCTGCAGGTCCCAGGCAATGTGGTAAACCGTCTTGTGAGCAATGTCTTGGTAATGAACACAATCATTACTCCATATAAATTGCAATAGATACTGATGCTTAAGGTAATGCCTTCAGCTAGCTTTTACTTGAAGATGTACATTTACATGTTAGTCATTAAGCAGACGTTCTAATCCAGAGCAATTTACAGGAGCAATTAGGGTTAAGTGCCTTGCTCAAGGGCACATAAACAGATTTTTCACCTAAATCCTTTATGTCTCTGACGGTCAGAGTCTGACCTGTAAGTCTTTGGGTAAACCTGTGACGTTAGAGGTGTTTGACTATTCCTTTCTGTTTGTGTACTGACCCACCAGACAAGCGCCTGCTCTTTAGAAGTTCGCTTCTCTGTGAGCTCCTATGCGTGACGCCTGACATCATTACTGTTGGAATTTCACGTCTGTAATATTCAAACATGGCAGTCAGGCTGCTAGTAAAAAGTACAGCCGCTAGTACTGGGTCATCTATCTTAGTGCTAAGAAACAGCTTTTGCTGTGTCACTGACCCCCCAAAAAACAAAACAATTAAAATTGGTATGAACTTATTGTACACTCTTAGAAAAAAAGGTGCTATCTAAAACCTAACATGGTTATTCGGCTGTCCCCATAGGAGTACGCTTTGAAGAACCTTTTTGGTTCCAGGTAGAACCCCTTTGGTTCCAGGTAAAACCCTTTCGGGTTCCATGTAAAACCATTCCAGCAGAGCATTCTACAAGGAACCAAAAAGGGTTCTGCCTGGATCCAAAAATGTTTTTCCTATGGGAACAGCCGAAACCCCCTTTTGGACCCCTTTTTTTCTAATAGTGTACTGTAGGTGTCAAAATCATGCTTTTTTTTATCATACTTATCAACTTCTTACATGATGCTTACGTTGTGAAGTCACACAACCAAAATCTTGTTCGAGCAAAACCAAAGACTTGTAGAAGTGACAACTCCTGGAAGTCACCACAGTTAATTTGCATCTTCTTAAGACATGTCAGGGCACATTTATTGGTAGATCCGATTCGGTCATATCAAGGAGAGTCAAGAGGAAGTTGTTGTGCCACTCCTTGTCCAATAAGGTTATAGCCTCCAGATCTGCACTGTAGTGTTCACAGGAAGGATAACATAATTATTGTCACCCACACTAATGGGCAGTGGGGAGGCGGAAGGGCAGGTTTAATTACTAATCACCTGTATCCTGTTTTCCCATCAAACCAGCATCGTTAGTCCTTTGATGCCGACATCAGAGGGCCATAGATAGCAGTGCATCCACAGGTTGTGGGCAACAATCTCCCTTCCTCGCCTCACCAGTTATTATCTTCATCGTTTAAATGAAAGAGATCCACGGTGACGTCCCTATTCATGCAGTCGGTTATATTACATCCACTTCTGTTTACTTACAGTTCTTAGAAAATAACAGCCCACCAACATCCTCATTCAGATATGAATATACAGTATTAGAGTAAACTCTGACCCTAATATCTATTTTACAGCTGCTTTGGGTGCAACCAACTGGAGTAATTATAGACTGCGGGGCTCACTTAAAGAGATGTGGGATCCAGTTCAACATTAAAAACATTAGAAGAAGACCAAAGGTTTCATCAGGAAGAAGGGTTATCGGTTAGCAGGTGGACTCTGCTGATGGTTATCGTTATGTTTCGTAGATGTTTAAAGATCTGTATTACAGTTGCCTGTGTGTGCGATCACAGATCCAAAATCAGCTTTGTGATTTAACATTATGACGATCTTCTGATTGGTTCTCTTTTCTTTTTCTCAAATTAATTTTAAAGCCTACATTTACATTTTGAGCAGAGTCAAATTGCTTAAATATATGAATAACATAATGACACCAAAATGTAGGGCTCTATTCAATCTTTAAAGCTGAAGCGTGACGGATTCCACGCGATAGAAATGTAAAGGTAATTTCTGCTTAAGCCAACACATGCGGCGTTCACAGTGAACACAGTCTCCGCTAAAGTGGGAACGTTGCCTTTACATTTCAAACCCGCTGTAAAGCTGAACTTCCGCGATGCGGATTGAACAGAGCCCTTAATGAAGAAAAAAACACACAGTACACAGTATACAGGACAAATAGTCTTGACCTCTACATCCAGATCAACAAAACACGCAGGTTCGAACGTGTGTGTTTATTAGCACATACTTGACCAAACACAATGCCCATTTCACATGAATGTGTTTGAGTTTTTCTAACTCTGTTTGTTTGCAAGTCTCTAGTTACACAACTACTCACAACTTCAAAGATGAGGGGGCTTTGAGGTACTCTGTAAAACATTCACACTGCCCTGTTCAGTAGAGGTGAATTGCTGTTTTATTGTATCGGACAGCAAAGAGGGGATCCATTATTCTACACCGAATGTTGGCTGATTATTAATGAATGAGTACCAGGCAGAAACCTGTACTTAATTAAAAGAGTACCCTTTCCCTTTAAGGGTGTAGATAAAAAAGCACGATCCTTGCTTTGGAGTTTTAAAGATATCCACTCTTTTCCTCAAATAATTAGCTCTATGTCTAGTTGGTCGCTTTCGGTTTCCTCCTCGCCATTGTACTGAGATTCCATCCACATATGTTTCGGGTCCACCCCGCCGCCAAAAGAAAGCTGGGGGAAGCACATGTATGGGTAGAGGACAACTGAAAACGGTATATCCCGTGCTTTGAAATGTCTACCCCCACTGCTTTGTCTCGCTTGACAGCTTGACGTAAAGACGAACTCTTCAGTTTCTCGTTAAGCCGGGGGAACGCAAAGGAAGTTGAACGCTGCGTCCAGAAAGAAAAAGGACTTTAAAGTGATGGGATGTTTGTGCACTGGGGATGTATTGGGGATACAGAAGTGTGTCCGTTTGATACATTGCTTCCCTTTCGAATTACATTCATTTGTTGTAGAAGCAGATTAATTCAATTCATTTGTTATTGTACCCACGGTACGCTAGTGATCTCAAATCCAATCAAACTTTATTTGTCACATGCGCCGAATACAACAAGTGTAGACTTTACTGTGAAATGCTTACTTAAAAGCCCTTAAGCACGATCTGGGACAAGCATGACGACACTATCGCCACGCAGCATTCATACCTCCATACAAGTTCAGAGTTCAACATCGGAGTTCACTTTGTTATCTGAGTAAACTGGGAGTTACCATCATGCCTCTATATCGTCGCTGTCTGATGAAAACTGATCTCTAAATATGAACTTTTCAGGAAATTGAAAAAAATGACAATTTTCTTGCCCATTAACGAATATACAATTATGAAATTTCAGAAACTATGCTGAATATGTTTAGCTGGTCCTAGAGTCATGAAATGCTCAGAGTACATTGAGGAGAGTTTTCAATAAATTAAAAAAATATATATATATTAAAAAAAGTATGGCATAATGGACTTACAAGGTTTTTCATAATTGAATGATGATATTTTAGTTAGACCCTATGGTTCTTCTGCTCAGGATTAACAGGTCAGAGGGAGTGTGGTGAGCCACTAGCTCCCCTATAAGTCACCGTAAAACAGCCATATGGATGGCGGCAGTAACAGAGGGAAAGGTCCTACCTACACTGTGCATCACATTAAATCAGCGGTAGATGTTTCAGGTTAGGATTGCTGCAATAGAGGGAAGTAATCACAGTGATTCTTATAGCCTAATAGGATATTACCATAATAAGTGGAGTTTTGAAATCAAATCAAACTTTATTTTTCACATGCGCCGACTACAACAAGTGTAGACGTTACCGTTAAATGCTGACTTACAAGCCCGTAACCAACAGTGCAGTTCAAGAAGAAGAAAATATTTACCAAGTAGACTAAAATAAAAAGTAATAATAAAAAGTAACACAATAAGAATAACAATAACAAGGCTATATACAGGGGGTACCGGTACCGAGTCAGTGTGCGCGGGTACAGGCTAGTTGAGGTAATCTGTACATGTAGGTGGGGGTGAAGTGACTATGCATAGGTAGCAAACAAACAGCGAGTAGCAGCAGTGTACAAAAGGGAGGGGGGTCAATGTAAATTTGAATAATTGTTCAGCAGTCTTATGGCTTGGGGATAGAAGCTGTTAAGGAGCCTTTTGGTCCTAGACTTGGTGCTCCGGCACCGGTGTCGTGCGGTAGCAGAGAAAACAGTCTATAACCTGGGTGACTGGAGTCTCTGACAATTTTATGGTCTTTCTCTGACACCACCTATTGTATAGGTCCTGGATGGCAGGAAGCTTGGCACCAGTGATGTACTGGGCCGTTCGCACTACCCTCTGTAGCGCCTTACAGTCAGATGCCGAGCAGTTGTCATACCAGGCGGTGATGCAACCGGTCAGGATGTTTTAGAACTGAAGCAGTGTACATCAATAGTTATAACGGTTGTATACCTTGTAATAAATAGGTCATGTTTGGAATTGGTCGGACTAATTGAACAGCCAATATGACTCCTTTGACGGCATCAATTCATTTCCCCTTTCCCTTGGTAGTTCTCTAAACAAGTGAATTATTACATGCAGTAATGTGCAAATTATTTCGTAAGACGGTTAAATATCGTCACACTCTTTATTTCAAATAAAAAATATAGACATTTATATCAGAATCTATATAAACTCGTATAAATCAGAGTTGATTCATGTAAATAGAGCACCTTCTTCGAATAGTTGTGACTAAAAATAATTAAGTGCCATCATCTATCTATATGTTATGTACAATACAGTAATTTACTGTAATAATCCTATCTCAAGTTCCATAGAGAAACAATCACAACTACTCTTGTCATTTTTGAAGAACAAAATCTGAAAAACCACACAAAAACAGTCCCAATAGAAAACTCCTTCCTCTCCACTTCGCTTGTCGGAAATCACACCCGTCCTTTAGTTTTTGAATTTCCGAAAAGCTACGGAAATCCGTGGATTGCTGCTGACAGTTCGTTGATTCAATGTCTTTGGCAAGTGTGCAGACTTCGAGATGCCTTGCTGTTGTGCTCCCCTCTCTGTGTTCTGCAGGACAAACCGTCTCCACAGTCACACCGTTGAAATATCTCCAAGCCGTGTGTGCCTTTCCTTTGGTGTTTGGTGCAGACCTGACCTTCTTGCACCACTGGCTTGCAGATCTTGGACCAGAAATGGCGCGCACAGCAAAGTCCCTCTGTGCAATCCGAAGACCTCAGGCAGTTCTCACCTTCCAGACCTGAAGAAATAAGTTACATGAGTATATTGTAGGCTTTGTTTATAACAAGACATCGATCGCCCTGAGTCCATTTTCAATAGTACATTTCATAGCTCATTCGTTACATACCTTTTGGGGTTTGTGAAAGATCTTGTGTGGGCAACTTGGAGTGCAGTTCCACTGTAGAGTTCTCCTCGTGTGTATTGAAGATTGGCATTCCGATGTGCTGAAGGATCTCAGGATTGCTGGGCAAACACAGGCCTAGGAAGAAAACAAGAAGATCAAACGAGATGATGTGCTTGAAATTACACTAGCTCCTTCCAAAGAGTGTGTAGAATTACTCAAATTCAACTACACTTCTCTTCAAAAGATCAAAGCAGTGAGGAATGGCATTAGACAACATATTCTAAATGCACGATAAAACATATTAGATTGTGTAATTTAACATGAACGTGTTGGGACTTGTCGGCAAATCACCATTACTGCACTGGTTGCCAGGGCAGCACACAGCGTCCCGGATACAGCGCTTCCTGCGCTTCTTGCATGGGAGACAGGCACCTCGGGACTCCAAGCAGAAACCATGGTCACCGCACTCCTCATCGGCAGAGCAACTCAAAGACTGAAAGAAGAAAGTCAGATGATTCATTTTATGAATTCAACTTTTTAGAATACTTGCCAATTTAAATAGTAGGCTATGTATATTGCTGATGGTAAACTGCTCAATGTAACTATGAGGGAAACTACGGTCCATTTTAAAACCTCCAAATTAAACACAATGGATAGGCTACTTTGATCAATATAAAATTGCCCAGTCTTATGATTTATGGGATGCTGAGCTTACCTGTACGGTATCAATTGCCAGGTTTTGGGTCCCGCTGTCAAATGTAAATTCGTCAGGGTTTGCGCTGACGGGGTGACTCGGACCCGCCACTCCAGGTATGTTCTTGATGGCATTTGAGTTGAGAAACACTGATCCAGCGCATGCAGAATGAAAGTATCCGACCATCATGTAAAAGGCAGCGGAAAAAACGAATGGCAGGATAATTGTCATTGTAGAAATGGTTATTTTGGGGAGAAATGGTTCCAATTTCAATAAGCAATAGTAGCCTATATAGATCGAGGGCAGGTAGGAGCGCACTAGTAAAGCGGAGTAGGGCTACCTCTGTAATCCGATGATTCCTGATGTGCGATTTATACATGTGGAGTTGTTTGCATTCCCGCCCCCAGCTATGTGTAACAAAGGAGTGGATGACATTTCAAAGGGTTCGAGCTCATGACGCATCCCACAGCAAGTAAAGCTACCCACCCATTGGCCGGGAATCCTAATCCAAAACGTCTCGCAATGTTTGTGTCCAATTATCAATGACTCTTCGCGAGATGACATCAAACAGACACCGACACATTCTTTTCTTGGACACGTTACCAGCATTTGAAGCGAGATAATATAAATAGGCATATCACCAAGACGCAGCTACAATGTATAAACGATGGAATAGGATAGGCCTACATTTTACTCATCATTTTTGGCAGTTTATCAACATTTATTGAGAAATGTGCAGCCTCTTTTATCCCACAAAGGTGCCACTTGTACTTCTAGTCAAATATTTCGATAGGATGAAAATACTAACGGGGTGAATGGTACATCGTTTTTCGTTGTAAACCTAGCCTACTGTTTATAAATCAGTTCTAACTTTATAACTATAGTTGCTTTCGTTGACCACAGACGACGCATTGGGTGATTATTCAAGACATTTTCTCCCCATTATGAACAGCATTTGATCGGTAATTGTAAGGAGAGAACTTTGAAATGCACTTGATTAAACAAGGCGGCGAGGATCAAAGGGATATATGCAAATCTCAGAGTGAAAAGTTTACCGAATAAATTACCATTCAGGCTAACTGCTTAAAAAATATGAGTTGATGATTAGCACCCCGCGATAAAGAATTCACATCGGTCTCTCTGAACCTTAATCTGTAGCCTGTAAAACAATTAGACACACAAGTATTCCCTTCCCCTCAGATAAAGATAAAGCCTAACCTCTAAAGCACCTCTTGTGTTGATGTAGTCTGTTGTGCCAATTCCAACAATACTGAGAAAGTAGAGGCATAGGCCTGCTAACCAATAGGTCTATGACAGCTATTTGACAATCAAAAGTTTAAATCAATAATTATTGTAATAATTCTAGAGAGAATTCTAACTATTGCTTAATATCAGGTTATGAAAGACAGTCTGTCTGGTTGGAAAAACATGTCGGGTCTTAAATCAGGAATAGTGGTTTAGAAAAGGGTATATAAAAAAAGGTTAGCCTATAAAATAGAAATACAAACCCAAAACATCTAATTTGAGAAGTTTAAAAAGTGGAAAATGAATAAATATTTAAAAGACTATAGGGAATTGCATCATTTCTGAATAAAATACAAAAAAAGAACAGTTATATTTTAAAGTGATTAAAATATTTTCCAAATCTGAACCATAGCCTAAATAACTGAACCAGCTCCTTGAGAGAAGTATGCAGGAACAAAATACGATTTAACAGTTTCAAAGTGCACGTCTGCCAAATACTTTGGGAAAGCCTTCCTAATAAAGGGCTTTGATGTTGTTGACAGAGGTTAGTTAGGCTATACACTTCATTAAACGTGAATTGGCCGCCTTCATCCCAATTCTTTGGTCTGTAGGCTTTGTTTTAATTGTACATCCAAAGCCTACAGTGGTGTAAAATGAAGCTTGTGTAAAGGCCCCTTTGATGAGGACAGATCAAACAGCCCTGAACCCCCATGCCTTAATCAGACTACAGCAGCCATGGCGTTTTTACAAACAGTCCGTTTGCTCGGCTTTTAGCGGGTTTTACCAGACATTGTACTCAGCCAATTCATTTGGTTGGATGCCAGGTAATCCTGTTTTGAAATGCCTGGTTGCGGCCTAATCCATTCATCCTACAATAGACCCTCCCTAAAGTGTTAAATAAACATACAATCAGTTTATGTTGGATTGAAATAATAAAGCGGCAGACAATTCACTTCCTAGTTTAGCAAGATAATAAGGCTATCTATCGCCCGGAGGGTCAGGTGTTCAGAAAGCTCCCTCCCGTGGTGAGAAAGAGTGACCATCAGACGAAGTAATAACAGTTTACTTATCATGTAATTCGCTCAAATGCGCTGCCTTGTAGTTACAGGCCCAGTACAAAAGACCAGTAAAGATCAGGGAGTAGCCAGAGAACAGCTTCACCAAATAAAAAAAGCAGCATCTCCATTCATATTGATTGAAAGTAACATTTTATTGTAAGAAAAAAGGCATACAAATAGCTGGACTATAAAAAAGCAACGAGCCAAATAACGACGACAGTTTAAGTTGTCTGACCTTGTCATGCAGCATTAAAACAAATATTGAAGATATATTTTGGATGCCATCGAGTTAAGGCACTTTCAATAATGCCAACAAGCCATGTAATGATGCTCAGTACTGGGGTGAGCGACTTCACAGTCAGACTTCACAGTCATTCAGTGGATGATGGCGATAACATGAAAAGATAATTCAAGTTTGAGGAAATATGTCACGATATTTCACTTGACAAAACATTCAAACACAAATATTCAAATTAAATGATGATTTTCATAAGTATATTCTACTTATATACATATCACAAAAATATCAGCACTACATATTTACTTACAGAAATATTTACTTCTGGTCCTACAATAAATAATATTCATAGTTTTTTCAAAGTCAGTATAAACATTTGAAATTATGATAATGTATTTGGGGCCTGTAGAATGGCAGTCATCTTGTCATTCATTTAGAAATTATCATATTGTAAAGGTTCATGTTGATGGGAAATGAATCATGTGAATTGTAGAATAATCTCTATATGACAGACTGACTGTATTTTGCCATGTATCAAAGTCCACTTGCTATCGCCCAAAATTCCCAGTGTTTGACATCACCTCCTGTGTCCCTCTGGTAAGCCTGTTTTTGTATCAGTACCAATTTGCCCTCTAGTGGCAAACAATGTTCTTGGCTGTTTCTCCACTCGATGGCTCGATCATCCCTTTACTTAATAATAAATAACTAAATGGTAATACACTGAAAGTCAAATATGTCCTTGCAACTCAATTTGGCAAAATAGTTTTATCAATCAAACAACTTTGCTATAAACGGTGTAATTACACGTGTTCAATTGTGTGTATGCTTGTGTGCGTTTTCGAATGGAATACAGTACGCATTATACACAATATATAATCTTTATGTGCTGTCATCGTAAGTGTAATATGATACAAAGGAACTTGTAAAAAATAACTTTTTGATTATTGATGACAAGCGTTTAGAAGAGTGTCAACTCCCCTGTTGGAATCGTGGTCCTGAAGACGCTACAACAGACAGCTGGAATCTCCCTCTCAGTCCCACTCGACTCAGTATCACAAGTAATCACTGAAAACACTGGTAAGTGCTAACAGCCACAACATAAACCTAAATATACAAATATGTGACAACAACAAAAAACTCTCCATGAGGCGATCCATGGTTGATGGTGATGTTGGGAGACTGAAGGGGACTTCTGTCAGCTAGACCATTAGTCCCAATGTCACCTCAGAGGAGAGTGGAGCAACATCGGCGAAGGCATCTCGGTGACCCAGAGCGGTACGACTGCCCCCTTCACTGTCACTGTCGGTTCACAGCATCATCAACTGTCTGTCTGTCTATCTGTGCTCTGCAGCCAAACCCTTGAAGGGCTTCCCCAGGAAAGGGGGAGTGGCCAGAGAGGCTACTACACAAGGATTTAAAAATCTGTGTCCCAGCCAGACATGTCATCTGGAGGAGGGTCATCGTTGTCCTCTGGGAAACTGTCAAAGTTGCTTGTGTCAGTTGACGACGAGACCTGATGGAGAAGAGGAGGAGGGGCTGGATTAATGGCATGTCATGCTATAATATTGAAAATTAAGCCTACACTGGCCTGCTATTTTAAAACTATGCATATTTTGACTTACATCAGGGATGATTGGAGGAGTCAGGGTTCCTTTCCTCAACCCCTCCCAGTTAAAGCCTTCAAACCATCTGAGATTCAAACAGAAAAAAAAACTGTTATCTTAGCTGTTGTTTTTTTGGTCTGCAGTGCAATCATGGCCATTAGCTTACTTGACTTACTTGTGCTTTTGGATATCTTTGACTCCATTTTTCAAGTTTCCAAGTCTTTCCGAAGGATTGTCCCTGCATAGTTTCTTTATCAAATTGGCAGCATTTTTGGTGATCTTCTTTGGAAATTCAATCATGTCGATTCCTCTCAGGATAATATTATATGTCTTCATTGGATCTGGCCCTGAAAATGGCGGGCTGAAAAAGAAACAGGAGCATTCATTTAAAAACAAATAGGTGGTCACAGGTATGGGAGACAGTGCAGGCATTCCTTCTGATCCCAGGCACCTATTCTATAGAAGATATACAATAAGATAACCTATGGACAGCCATATCCACAATCGTCCTCCTTACCTTCCAGTCAGGAGTTCGTACATGAGGATCCCCAACGACCAGTAGTCAGCGGAGATGTCATGCCCCTTGTTCAGGATGATCTCAGGTGCCACGTACTCCGGGGTCCCGCAGAAAGTCCATGTCTTCTTCCCAAACCCAATCTTCTTGGCAAAGCCAAAGTCCACCTGTGAAAAGACAGAAGAGCCAATGAGATCCATTGAATGGACACCCTTTCCAGCACGTCCTTTGGGTCTTGAGCCATATTCTTATACTGCAGGTGTGGAGGTGTCTTCGGGACTTTGTGGCTCTGTCCACTCACCAGCTTGGCATAGCCTCTGTGATCCAGGATGAGGTTCTCGGGTTTGAGATCTCGGTAGATGATCCCTTTGGAATGCAGGTAAGCGAAGGCCTCCACCACACAGGCTGTGTAGAACCGCGTGGTGGAGTCTTCAAATGAACCTCTGCAATGATGAAAACAGTGTTCATACATATTAAAGTGATGGGGCCAGGGGGAAAGCAAGGCGACATGGTGTCATTTGAAAGTGAGTTTTATTTTCCATACCTGTCCCTAAGTATGGTCCAGAGCTCTCCCCCAAGGCAAGCCTCCATCAACATGTAGAGATACTTGGCATCTTTGAATGTCCTATATAGCCTGAAACATGAAGAATGTGTAAAATAAAAAACGTGTAAACTGTAAATGACATCCTTTTCTTGAGGATAATGAACAATGGTGTAAAGTACTAAGTAACATACTTTAAAGTACTTCTTAAGTATTGGGGGGTTATCTGTACTTTCCTATTTATATTTTTGGCAACTTTTACTTCACTGCATGTACTTTTTATTACATACATTTTCCCTGACACTCAAAAGTACTCATTACATTTTGAATGCTTAGCAGGACAGGAAAATGGTCCAATTCACACACGTATCAAGAGAACATCCCTGCTCATCCCTACTGCCTCTGATCTGGCGGACTTACTAAACACAAATTCTTTGCTTGTAAATTATGTCTGAGGGTTGGAGTGTGCCCAACAAAAAAAACATCTAAAATTGGGCCATCTGGTTTGCTTAATATCAGGAATTTGAAACTATTTATACTTTTACTTTCGATACTTAAGCACATTTTAACAATTCCATTTACTTTTGACAATTAAGTATATTTAAAACCAAATACTTTTATACTTTTACTCAAGTTGTATTTTACAGGGTGACTTTCACTTTTACTTTAGTAATTTTCTATTAAGGTATCTTTACTTTTACTCAAGTATAACAATTGAGTACTTTTTCCACCACTGATAATGAAGCAGTCTATGTGTAAAGATACCAGGAGAGATACCTGGCTGAGATTGCGCAACCTCTCTACATCTAGCTAGTATCTGACTGTATCTATAGTGACCTGACAATGAAGTCCGAGTGGGCCTCCTGCATGATCTGCTTCTCGGAGCGGATGTGCTCCTGTTGCCGCGTGTCCACGATGTGCCTCTTCTTCAGGATCTTCATCGCAAATGTTTTGATCTCATCACTTTTGAGCTGCACCTGTAGAAGGACACAGACGATGCAAGGTAATTGAGCATCTCAAGGTCAACGACCACTAAAAGCAAATTGAACAACATCTGCGTTGTAAACAAGTACTTGCTGTGAAGAGCAAGTCTTAGTTCAGCCATTTTAACACTTGTTCTATAGGGGCCCAGTAATAGCAGATGCGTCATGGGTCTATTCGTGACGCCTGACGACTTGGAAATAGTTTAACCGGGAACAGACATTCTTCACATTGCGTATCTCAGGGAGCACCTACATGTCCGAGATCATTCAATACCCGGGCTGTCATTCAATCCCAGGGCAGTGAACACGATGCCTGGGGGCAGGAGAAAGGCCACTTGATTTTACTGAGGTTGCCGCATTGCCTAAAATAGGGCAGGGGATTCCTCTTTAGGAAAAGCTGGGCTTTTCCTTTGCCTTAACTCTCTGAGACCCCGCTGGTCCACATTGCGCCATGCTAGCGCTCACCTGATCTCTCCCTCTCAACTTTTCTCTGTCTGTTTACATGCTTTCATGTGTATGGTTTAAAATCTGATTTTATTACTGTGGCTGTGTCAGCTGTTTAAGTTTATTTACATTTTTACTGACAAAATGATGATTGCGCATTGCATTCAAAATATGTTAATATATATAATATAATTTGTGTGTAATTATAAACTGGGTGGTTCGAGCCCTGATTGCTGATTGTCTGACAGCCATGGTATATTGGCCAGATACCACACCTCCTCGGGGCTTATTGCTTAATTATAAGCCAATCAATGTTATAACTAGACATAATTGATGTCTTGGCCCACATTTGGTGTTAGTAAACATCACAAATATATTATGCCTATACTACATATTCAAGCAGGATGAAGTTGGAATGTTTCTGAGAACTCATTTGCTATGTGACACTTTGGGTCATGCAGATTGGCATTTATTGGGATGATTCTTGTTCTGGAGGCAGACCTGAGCGATTTCCACTAATGTGCAAGCTGCAAAGTCAAAATTGTCTGAATTGTAAAAATGCATAAAAATAAAATGTGCTTTTTGGTCTTAATTTAAGGTTAGAGTTAGGCATAAGGTTAGAGTTGGGTTTACAATCAGAATTTATGACTTTGTGGCTGTGCCAGCTAGTGACTACCCTGCAGAGCTGCCTCCAGTACATGAGTCATCCCAATAAATGCCATCCTGCGTGGGTCACAAGGCAGGGCTCCATTACCTATTCTGCCCTTATAGTGGAAAGTTACTTTGAATAGACATTCTGGACCTGAGCTGGCTGAGACTGCTCCATTATAGAACAAGAAGACCCACTGGTCCTTCCTATGTTATCTGATATCACTCAATTACATTCAAACTTCCCTCTTTATTCCCTGCCAATGGTTTAAAATGAAATAGGACATGTGCCTCAGGCACGGTCTGGAAATGTAGAGCTCCACAAATCAGGCCTTCGATAGATTCAACAAGGTGTCTGCACCGAATGACGTTCCCTTGAAATTAAATCATTGGCAGTAATCGTGTTTACCCTTCAGAACATCCTAGCAGTTTTACCATCGTGGAAAAAGTAACATTATTATCGATGAGCAACCGTGTCTATTCAGTCGACCCAGTTGACACTGTAGGACAAGACATTGGAAGTGTAACAGCATACAAAGAGAGAAAGGGAGGGAGAGAGAGAGAGAGACAGAGAGAGAGAGAGAGACATTATAGACAATACATACTTTATTTAAACATCCTACCAGCTCCACGCGTCCGAAACCTCCGACCCCCAACGTGTCAATGATGTTGAAGTCCACCAGCTTCAGGTTACAGAAGAAGGCGTTCTCCGCTTCGTATCTGCATTTTTTGAAGTGGAAAAAGGGAAACTTCTTAGAAGTCTGGATGGAGTAGGAGGTGATTGGGAATGACAGTGGCGGGGATGGAGCCGGGAGACTGTTCTGGCGCTCCCTTTCTTTCCGCACTGGGAAAGGTATCACCAACTCACGCATCTTGTCCTCACTTTGGTCTGACCAAGTAAAGTACTGAAAAACAATCAATTGGACCCCTCTGGCAAAAGTCAATGATATGGTCAATATAAATAAATTATCTGCCTTGCAGGACAAAGATGTTATGTTGCTTCACGAACACGTTCTACACAGCATCTGTAAGAGTTCTTTCTCGAAAGTGGAGTTAAGGTGCCATTTCCAGTTCACATTTCGAGGGTTGGAATATAGCTTTATCTGTATGTGGAAGATTGGTGTATTGGCCAGGTCTTCAGATTCTGTCTGCATGTATCTCAGTCTGTCTAGGCTTCCTCAGTCCTCTGGGTGTTGATTTCAGAGTCCAACAATTACAACCTTCAAGGTAGACATCCGTACTTTGAAGTAACAACCAGGAGTATTGCAAACAAAACAAAGGAAATAGACAGACATAGACTTCTGGTAGAGGTATCCCTCTAAAAGTTCAATCCAAGAAAGTTGAATCCAACACTGATAAAACGTGTGCTCTGCAGACGGCAATGAACGTTACAGTACACCTTCTTAGACCACAAGTTAAGAAGAGACTAAAGCCTTGAAACCAGACTGCAGGACAGCGAGCGACTAAGGTGTGTCCATGCCAAAACAAAAAGCCAAATGTTCTCAGCTCCAAGTACCAGTGACTACTAATACTGCCTGGCTGATCCCACTGGTATTTTTAGCACGTGGACATTGCTTGAGGTTTGCCCAGTTATCAAGGCTCTCACACCTTTCCCTGCTGCCAAACTGAGCCTCCATCATCTGCAAGGCCTTACACCTCACTGATAAACTTCAGCTGCTGATCACATCTCCATAGAAAACCACTATGGACAGGATTTGGTCCCTCACTGTGCTGATGTGGAGAGAGTAATTTTCCTGATTTCCCGATTAGTTTGAACCAACTTGGTTGTTAATGACAATCATGAAGGACGGTCTTCAATTCAGCTAATTGGTGAATAAGTGAATAATCAATTATTCACTCCTACACTCTTAGTAAAAAAAAGGTGCTATCTAGAACCTAAAATGGTTCTTTGTCTGTCCACATAGGAGTTCCCTTTGAATAACCCTATTTGGTTCCAGGTAAAATCATTTTGGGTTCCATGTAGAACCCTTTCCACAGAGGGAACATGGAACCCAAAAGGGTTCTACCTGGAACTCCTATGGGGATAGCCGAATAACCCTTTGGGAATCCTTTTTCCTAATAGTGTATAATAATCGTGTGTGGTTGTATGGAAAATCTACCAGATATACATGCCTGGAAGAAGGCCTGAAAATATCCTGTGAACAGGGGCGATCAGGTTGTTTCCCTGCAGTGAACAGACATCTGAGCTCCCGAGTGATCCCCAGGATCTGTTGGGAATGTGACTAAGTGTCGGCTTCAACTGTCCCATTTTATGCTGGGAATTATCTCCCATCTTCAATGTGAGTTTGAAGTGATCAAAACAGGGAGGACCCATGTCATTTTAGTAGTATAACCTCAACACACACCCACTGTATCACATGATGCTGGTGGGAAGTGAGTCCCAAGAGACAGGGGAAGAGTGGAGTGGTTACTGGCTACTAGCCACTTCTGTGACAAGCTTCTAGGAAAGTGATGACATCTTCGCACTCCCTGGCAGTGTGTAGAACCTGACACCAGCCAATAAGAGAGGAACATGATGGGGGCCTGGGAGGGGGCAAACGACTACATCGAGGGATGAATCACACCATCCACACACCAACACATCAACCTGGGTTGGCCCTCAGTCTTCACACAACAAGTGCCACTGGCTTTTTATGAGCTATTGGAATCAGAAATGGAAAAAGTCTTGCATCTCAACACGGGTTGGGTGCCTTGCCAGATGTAAGCCGTTACTGAGGCCAATGTCAACCAAACGCACATGGGCTGACCGCTCATCGGAATGGTGACCCACTACTGAAACACTACTCTTTATGCCGAACAATAGGTTCAGGGCTTATAGGTCGACTCTCAACTGAGGCTGTGTAGACGGTATAAAGGCCTTACCGAAGGCCACCCAATAATTTCAAACTTTTACAGGACCAAATATCTAGTCAATGTCTAATTAAATGCTCAACTCATGCAAATTGTATTTTTATAGTTCTAATAGAATGTGTCGTATTTCAAATCTGTGTGAATCCTAGGGTTTTTGTTTTCTGTTTATATAGTAACAGTTTTTTTTACCCCCCAAATGTGGCCACCTGACTTGTTGTGGAGTCTATTCCGCCACTCAACTCTCTCGAGGCCTTAAGTGGTAAAAGGTTACGGGTGGGGTGTCACATGATGTAATTGGTGGGCTGCTGACAGAAGCTATGCTGAGTGATGTCTTCAGTGGACAGGACTGAGAGGGGACTCAGCGGTGTGGTGATTCTCCACAACGTCGTCAGTCAGTCCCATTCTTCTGTCCCAGGGTAAGCCCATGACTTTGATAAAGCTGTGACGAGGTTTAGGTTAACAGGGATCTTCTCCTAAATCAAGATGGTGAATGTAGACACAAGATTGAATTCTAGACTCTCAAACCATATGGATATTTTTTCGCTGCCCTTATTTTGAAGCCTACTGACCTAAGATGACCCTTTACACAACGCCATATAGCCTACAATCCTTTCCGGGTGCTAGAAAAGACATGTCTTCAAACCACAACATTTCATCATATGGATACTAAAGCCACACAATGTCCTGTTATGAGACACGAATACTTAAAAAAATGTTTTTATCCAATTCAATTTATCTATGCTACTGCCCCCTTGCCCCTCAAAATACCTGACCTGCTGCTGAAAAGTGTGATCACAACACAACAGTCGCATTCCTCCATTCTGACATGTTCACTACACTATTGCTGCCGTGGCAGCTGTCAAAATATACGCTAAGTCCGAACCTGTGGCTGGATGAGGCCGCTCACCTCAGGGGTCAATGCACAACTAAGACCGACCCATAGGTGTTTGACCCCCACATGGCTCACAATAAAGCGACCACATGGGCAGAGACGACAAAAAAAAACATCCTTATTGAAACCAGCTGCCAGGTGTGAACATACAATGCAGTATTTTGACCCGATTACGCCCCCTTGATCTGCGGACCTGACAACTCAAGCCTGGGTCAGTTCAACACGGTGTTATCCTTGTCACATTGTGTTTCGTTCATTCAGGCTACCTTGTATCTTGTATTGTAAGTAATGCACGTGTTGATCAATCGTGCAGCCTTTGATGTTGTTGACTTTTGATGATCTCAAAACGATTTGACTCCCACCATGTACTCGTAATTGTAGCTTGAATTGAATTTAGCTACTGCCCTATTTTCTATTAAACTTCTATTGAACTGTTGGTTGAATACACTAGTATTCTTTAAAGAATCCTTTTTGGTTCCAGGTAGAACTCTTTTGGTTCTAGGTAGAGCCCTTTTGGGTTCCATGTAGAACCCTTTCCACAGAGGGGCACAGCCTATGGGCAGAGCTGAAGAACCCTTTTTCCTAAGACTGTAGCTTTAACCCTTACCTTAACTATTTTTAAACTTTAAATAGGGTTGGGACGTACCAAGGATCCCAGACAGCAAGGATCGGGATCTATGGGAGGGATCGCCTCACATAACTCATGTCCACAAAAACAGGGGTTACATTCAAGTCTGAGTTACCCATAATATCTCATGTCAGGATTTTACCACATGACTCCACTGCACTGGCACTATTCAAAGAGACATTGCCTAGGCTGGGACTAAAGGCCAAATACAAAAATAAACTCCTCTTTCATAAGTGTCTTTCAAGATTCTTTCAAGATTTCAAGATTGTATTTCAGTAGTAAACAGGTAACACGCTCCCTTGATTTACCAATAGCATTACAGATAATGTCAATGAGTTGATCAAGAATTTGAAATGTAACTTTTTGAAGATAAATTAAATCAACGTTTATTCACCGAATACAACAACAGGTGTAGGTAGACCTTACAGTGAAATGTTTACTTACAGTCCCTAACCAACAGTGCAATTTTTAAGTACCTCTCTCTTAAATAATGTGATTATGAAATAAGTTGAGCCTAACTAAAAAAGTTCAGTTAGGCTCATAAACATTAAGAGACAGTAGAAAAGACCTCTACAACAAAACGGGGAGACTGAATTGAGTTCAAGAGCTCTCTATCACACACGTGAAAACCGCAAGGTCAGAAAACCACAAGGTCAGCGCTTCTGGCCGGGCTTCCCTGTTGCCACATATAGAAGCTGTTTATACCCCTACCACTGAATCGCCTCAGAAAACCAATACGTGTTTAGAACACAGGTGGCTGGTGACACCTTAATCTGGGAGGACGGGCTTATAGTAATGCTGCAACGAAGTAAATAGAATGGTATCAAACACATCAAACACATGGTTTCCATGTGTTTGATACCATTCCATTCACTCCATTGCAGAAATTATTATAAGCCTGTCCTCCCCTCACCAGCCTCCAGTACTTTAGAGGAACCGAGTTGAAACAGCTGTCCCGGAGCTGTCCCGCACCCTCTAATGTTTACAAATATAGAACCTGTTCCACCTGGGGAGGCAGAAAAAGGAGAGCCTGGGGAGGGTACAGCCAGGGAACATAGGAACATACGGAACCTTAGGGACACAGAGGAGGGAGGTAGGGGGGCAGAGTATACCAGCCTGAACCCCGCAAGCTTTTCCAGACCCCCCCCTGCCACCGTGTGGTGTCACCTTTAGCGTGAGAGACCCTTATGGTGGTGGACGCAACCTGCCCTCTGCACAGAGCAGGCCCTTCTGGCTAAGGGTCAAGAGAGAGAGAGAGAGAGAGAGAGAGAGAGAAAGCCAGGGACACAGAGCCAGCAGAAGGCTTGGGACCCTGATCAACAGGCTGATTGATGGGAGAAAGCCAGGGACACAGAGCAACAGAAGGCTTGGGACCCTGATCAACGGGCTGATTGGTGGGAGAAAGCCAGGGACACAGAGCCAGCAGAAGGCTTGGGACCCTGATCAACGGGCTGGTTAATGGGAGAAAGCCAGGGATACAGAGCAAGCAGAAGGCTTGGGACCCTGATCAACGGGCTGATTGATGGAAGAAAGCCAGGGACACAGAGCCAGCAGAAGGCTTGGGACCCTGATCAAAGGGCTGATTGATGAGAGAAAGCCAGGGACACAGAGCCAGCAGAAGACTTGGGACCCTGATCAACGGACTGATTGATGGGAGAAAGCCAGGGACACAGAGCCAGCAGAAGGCTTGGGACCCTGATCAACGGACTGATTGATGGGACTGCTGGAATTGTAGTAGCAGCCGACTGTATTACTATACATGGGAACTACGTTTGCCTATTTACAATTTTACTGTAGTTGTCGATGTTACCAAGAAAACGTAACACATTTTATTAAAAAAAAATTTATTTCACCTTTATTTAACCAGGTAGGCAAGTTGAGAAGAAGTTCTCATTTACAACTGCGACCTGGCCAAGATAAAGCAAAGCAGTTCGACACATAACAACACAGAGTTAAACATGGAGGAAAACAAACATACAGTCAATAATACAGTAGAAAAATAAGTCTATATACAATGTGAGCAAATGAGGTGAGATAAGGGAGGTAAAGTTCATAAATAGGCCATGGTGGCGAATTAAATACAATATAGCAATTAAAACACTGGAATGGAAGATTTGACAGTAGATGATTGTGCAATGTAGAAATACTGGGGTGCAAAGGAGCAAAATAAATAAATAAATACAGTAGGGGATGGGGTAGTAGTTTGGGCTATTTATAGATGGGCTATGTACAGGTGCAGTGATCTGTGAGCTGCTCTGACAGCTGGTGCTTAAAGCTAGTGAGAGAGATAAGTGTTTCCAGTTTCAGAGATTTTTGTAGTTCGTTCCAGTCATTGGCAGTAGAGAACTGGAAGGAGAGGCGGCAAAATTGGCTTTGGGGATGACAAGTGAGATATACCTGCTGGAACGCGTGCTACGAGTGGGTGCAGCTATGGTGACCAGCGAGCAGAGATAAGGGGGACTTTACCTAGCAGGGTCTTTTAGATGACCTGGAGCCAGTGGGTTTGGCGGCGAGTATGAAGCGAGGGCCAGCCAACGAGAGCGTACAGGTCACAGTGGTGGATAGTATATAGGGCTTTGGTGACAAAACGGATGGCACTGTGATAGACTGCATCCAATTTGTTGAGTAGGGTGTTGGAGGCTATTTTGTAAATGACATTGCCGAAGTCGAGGATCGGTAGGATGGTCAGTTTTACGAGGGTATTTTTGGCAGCATGAGTGAAGGATGCTTTGTTTTGCGAAATAGGAAGCCAATTCTAGACTTAACTTTGGATTGGAGAGGTTTTATACGAGTCTGGAAGGAGAGTTTACAGTCTAACCAGACACCTAGGTATTCGTAGTTGTCCACATATTCTAAGTCAGAACCGTCCAGAGTAATGATGCTGGATGGGCGGGCAGGTGCAGGCAGTGATTGGTTCAAGAGCATGCATTTAGTTTTACTTGTATTTAAGAGCAGTTGGAGGCTCCGGAAGGAGAGTGGTATGGCATTGAAGCTCGTCTGGAGGGTTGTTAATTAACACAGTGTCCAAAGAAGGGCCAGAAGTATACAGAATGGTGTCGTCTGCGTAGAGGTGAATCAGAGACTCACCAGCAGCAAGAGCGACATCATTAATATATACAGAGAAGAGAGTCGGCCCAAGAATTTAACCATGTGGCACCCCCATAGAGACTGCCAGAGGACCGGACAACAGGCCCTCAGATTTAGAACACTGAACTCTGTTGGAGAAGTAGTTGGTGAACCAGGCGAGGCAATCATTTGAGAAACCAAGGCTGTTGAGTCTGCCGCTGAGGATGTGGTGATTGAAAGCCTTGGCCAGGTCAATGAATACGGCTGCACAGTATTGTTTCTTATCGATGGTGGTTAAGATATTGTTTAGAACCTTGAGCGTGGCTGAGGTACACCCATGACCAGCTCTGAAACCAGATTCATAGCGGAGAAGGTACGATGGAATTCGAAATGGTCGGTGATCTGTTTGTTGACTTGGCTTTCGAAGACCTTAGAAAGGCAGGGTAGGATAGATATAGGTCTGCAGCAGTTTGGGTCAAGAGTGTGTCCCCCTTTGAAGAGGGGGATGACCGCAGCTGCTTTCCAATCTTTGGGAATCTCAGACGACACGAAAGAGAGGTTGAACAGGCTAGTAATATGGGTTGCAACAATTCCGGCAGATCATTTTAGAAAGAAAGGGTCCAGATTGTCTAGCCCGACTGATTTGTGGGGGTCCAGATTTTGCCGCTCTTTCAGAACATCAGCTGTCTGGATTTGGGAGTAGGAGAAATGGGGAATTATTAAGAATTAAGAATTGGGCTAATTCAACATGGGAAATACTAGCTAGCACCTCTGCAAATTGGATATATTTGTGGAAATAAATCATAACTTTATTTCCAAAAAGAGTGACAATTATAGATTTCCTTTCCTGTTTGTATTTCCTTTCAGATAATGCTTCGTTTTTCACGTGTAGATCAGAAAACCTAAAATAGAGTTTGTTTTCCCAGAAACACCACAAAGCCCATTTTAACAACTAGGCCTACAGGTATCTCACTAACTAATGAATGTTATTAGACTCCATGGACACAAATGGAGTCTGGTCTGTTTACTTAGTCATTGCAGACACCTTATTGTGGGTGCTGTATATTTAATTGACCCAACCGCATACTCAAATGATGTGTTCTCTATACTCCATCCCATGACTGATGAAGTTATGAGAGTCCTGTCTGTCTCTATAGAGCTCGCCAGCTTGTAGTCCTAAAAATCAGGAAATTACTTACCTCTGGTTCGTTCATCCATTACTATAGGGGAAAATGAATGGGGAAAGAATGGGGTTTTGGGACAAACGCTGAAAATAAGGTCTGTGGTAAACAAAGGCTTATGAGATCTGATACGTTTTGTTCTTTAAGATAATACCAGTGGCCTTTATGTGTTTTATGTACATGATTACATGCAGTGCTTTCGGAAAGTATTAAAACCCCTTTACTTTTCCCACATTTTGTTATGTTACAGCCTTATTCTAAAATGGATTCAATAAAACAATTTACTCATCAATCTACTACACACAATACTCAATAATGACAAAGCGCAAACAGGTTTTTAGACATTTTTGCTAAATTATTTTAAACAAAAACCAGAAATACCTTATTTACATAAGTATTCAGACCCTTTGCTATGAGACTCGAAATTAAGCTCAGGTACATCCTGTTTCCATTGATCATCCTTGAGAGTCCACCTGTGGTAAATTCAATTGATTGGACATGATTTGGAAAGGCACAAGCCTGTCTATATAAGGTCGTCCCACAGTAGACAGTGCATGTCAGAGCAAAATCCAAGCCATGAGGTCGAAGGAATTGTCAGTAGAGCTCCAAGACAGGATTGTGTCAAGGCACAGATCTGGGGAAGGGTACCAAAACATTTTTGCAGCATTGAAGGTCCCCAAGAACACAGTGGCCTCCATCATTCTTGAATGAAAGACGTTTGGAACCACCAAGACTCTTCATAGAGCTGGCTGCTGGCCAAATTGAGCAATCGGGGGAGAAGGGTCTATGTCAAGAAGGTGAACAAGAACCCAATGGTCACTCTGGCAGAGCTCCAAAGTTCCTCTGTGGAGATGGGATAACTTTCCAGAAGGGCAACCATCTTTGCAGCATTCCACCAATCAGGCCTTTATGGTAGAATGGCCAGGCTCAAGTCACTCCTCAGTAAAAGGTACATGACAGCCTGCTTGGAGTTTGCCAAAAGGCACCTAAAGACTCTCAGACCATGAGAAACAAGATTCCCTGGTCTGATGAAGCCAAGATTAAACTATTTTTGGCCTGAATGCCAAGCGTCACATGCTGGAGGAAACCTGGCTCCATCCCCATGGTGAAGCATGGTAGGGGCAACATCATGCTGTGGGGGTGTTATTCAGCGGCAGTGACTGGGAGACTAATCAGGATCGAGGCAAAGATGAACGGAGCAAAGTACAGAGAGATCCTTGATGAAAACCTGCTCCAGAGCACTCAGAGCCTCAGACTGGGGCGAAGGTTCACCTACCAACAGGACAATGACCCTAAGCACACAGCCAAGACAACGCAGGAGTGGCTTCGGGACAAGTCTCCGAATGTCCTTGAGTGGACTAGCCAGAGCAGGGACTTGAAGCCGATCGAACATCTGTGCAGCAACCTGACAGAGCTTGAGAGGATCTGCAGAAAAGAGTCTGAAAAACAAATACAGGTGTCCCAAGCTTGTAGCGTCATACCCAAGAATACTCGAGGCTGTAATTGCTGCCAAAGGTGCTTGAACAAAGTACTGAGTAAAGGGTCTGAATACTTATGTAAATGTGATTTTTTTAAATATCAATTAGAAAAAATGTATAAAAAATAACGTTCTTTATTTGTTATTATGGGGTATTGTGTGTAGAGTGATAAGGGGAGAAACACAATTTAATACATTTTAGAATATGGCTGTAACGTAACAAAATGTGGAACAATTCAAGAGGGTCTGAATACTTTCCGAAGGCACTGTAAATGCTTAAAAATTCACCAGATTTAATGTAATCTGATGAAGATTATCTCATAGAACAAAACCTATAAGACCTAAACCTGTGTTTACCACAGACCTTATTTCCGGTGTTCATCCAACCCCCCCCCCCCCCCCAAAAAAAAAAACATGCATTTCCTCATAGGCTATGGCACAACACTTACGATACCATGACAACAACAGATGTTAGAGATGATGGAGGAACCACAAAAGTATCTTGAGGGGTGAGCACACAGGTCTACGGCCTGTTTCATTACCAATAATAATATATCTCAATTTAGGACTTGGCCATAATCAGCTCCTGTACTAAGGATCACTGACCACAAAAAGAGGGGGTACTTGCATCATTTTCAAATTATATAAAGTAGTATTGAAAGAGCTTCACAATGCCAAATGAAATGCTATCTGAGACACACACACCAGGCCCCCTGACAATGGAGGACACTGCTGCATATATGGCTAGTGACAGATGGGCTCCTCATGGCTCTAGGGACAGATGTCTTCTTCATGGCTCTAGGCTAGGGACAGATGTCCTCTTCATGGCTCTAGGCTAGGGACAGATGTCCTCCTCAAGGGTCTAGGGACAGATGGACTTCCTCATGACTCTAGGGACAGATGGCCTTTCCTCATGGCTCTAGTGACAGATGAACTTCCTCATGGCTCATGGGACAGATTGGCTCCTCATGGCTCTAGGGACAGATTGACTTCCCATGGCTCTAGGGACAGATTGGCTCCTCATGGCTCTAGGGACAGATGGACTCCCCATGGCTCTAGGGACATATTGGCTCCTCATGGCTCTAGGGACAGATGGGCTCCCCATGGCTCTAGGGACAGATTGGCTCCTCATGGCTCTATGGACAGATGGGCTCCCCATGGCTCTAGGGACAGATGGGCTCCCCATGGCTCTAGGGACCGATTGGCTCCCCATGGCTCTAGGGACAGATGGGCTCCCCATGGCTCTAGGGACAGATGGGC
This sequence comes from Oncorhynchus mykiss, assembly GCF_057628025.1. Taxonomy (NCBI): domain Eukaryota; kingdom Metazoa; phylum Chordata; class Actinopteri; order Salmoniformes; family Salmonidae; genus Oncorhynchus; species Oncorhynchus mykiss. Next base: position 12,867,144 of record NC_143037.1, read on the forward strand.
TCCCCATGGCTCTAGGGGCCAGACGACCGACTACTCTGTCACCATGATGTGTTATCTGGGCTGCACGTTTGTGAGTGAGCCCCCTCATACAGACAGTTATTACCCACGTCAATGACAAACATGGGATTTAATTGCACGCCATTTAACATAGGAGTTGTTCAATACCTATCTGCTTTGAGTTGATGAAAACAATGGTTAATATTATCTCAAAGAACATGCAGTTTGTTGCTTGACATACTTCAGCAGCAGAAACAGGAGAGCGGAGTGTTTCCAAACTCTGTTATGAGAACAATATGTGCCCGTGACACAAATCAGTTTTCAAGAGCAGCATGTATCGTTAGCCTGCTTACTAACCAACTACAATATGTTCTAAGTTCAGCGAAATACAAACCCAATGTGTCTTCTCTAATTAAAATGACAAGCTGAAGACAAGACCACTATAACTGAATCACTATTATCGGTTGGATTCCTCATATTCCTCATTTTCCCACTAATCAGGAAATCAAGAAAGCATTCTAAACTCCAGAGCTCAACAATTGTAGCAGGGACTGGGGTAGGATTCACATGTAACTAAAGCCGTTGGGCTGGATGAAGTTTCTCTTTATGGAAAGCCGTTGCAGCAGAGATAATTATATCCAGGAAGAGGTCAGAGGAACGGCAAGACAGATGAAACAAGACTAATTAACTCCAAGCATCGACTACAACCTCATCTGGTTTTGCAATGGCTAGGGGAGTTTAGTGTTGTTGTATTGTTGTAATGAGGTGTGCTTGAGGGGTGTTAGTTGCATGTATATATGTATACAGTATCTAGTGTATATGTATGTGTGGGTGTATAAGGAAACGGGAATATGTGTGACGCTAATGATGCCCTGTATGTAGACGATGCACAATTTTGGACATCGGATGCATGTAGGGAACTGTATGTGAAGAGTGAGATACTTACTTGGCTTTGGCCCCTGCATCCTCATAGCCTTTGTTTGAGACATCCTCGAGGCCCCCGATCAAGTGCTTAAATGAACTGAAAGTGAAGACAGAGTCACATTAATCATTGACTACCTAAAACACCTAGGTTACAATAACTTATGGTTGTATCTCAATGATCTCTCCTAAAACACCTAGGTTACAATAACTTATGGTTGTATCTCAATGATCTCTCCTAAAACACCTAGGTTACAATAACTTATGGTTGTATCCCAATGATCTCTCCTAAAACACCTAGGTTACAATAACTTATGGTTGTATCCCAATGATCTCTCCTAAACACCTAGGTTACAGTAACTTATGGTTGTATCTCAATGATCTCTCCTAAAACACCTAGGTTACAATAACTTATGGTTGTATCTCAACGATCTCTCCTAAAACATATAGGTTACAGTAACTTGTGGTTGTATCTCAATGATCTCTCCTAAAACACCTAGGTTACAATAACTTATGGTTGTATCTCAATGATCTCTCCTAAAACACCCAGGTTACATTAACATATGGTTGTATCCCAACGATCTCTCCTAAAACATATAGGTTACAATAACTTATGGTTGTATCCCAATGATCTCTCCTAAAACATAAATGACAGAAAACAGCCTATGCCTACGCCAATCCAATGCTTTTCCATTTGTGGGGAGTAGTCAACGAGTGCACACTTCAGGAGAAAGGAGAGATTATTGGGACGTAGCCATGCTGCTATTGTTACAAATGTTCACTGAGTTCAGCATTATTAATACATGAGACACAGGAGGGCAGCAAATCACCACAAATCTGTCACAAAAATCAATCTCGGAAAAAAGCTTTGAGCAGAGTGAGACAATTTGATGAATTTGAGACAATGTTTGAATAACAGCAAACATAATCCCCTGGTAATTTTGTGCTGGTTGAGCCACAGGATTGTAATTGAGCAAAGCAAAAGCGTGGTATCTCCCATTTTGGTTCCAAATGAATCACACTAAGTAGGTTTTCTGTAACATGTTAAAAATAGGTTAAAAGATGGCTTCCGCTACTGGGACAAAACTGTCTTTGAATAGTACTTTCCCCTCCCCAAACACCTTCAGTGTTAACGTGACATCCATCTCAGAGTACTCACTCTATAGAATAGATTGTTATTATTATGAATCTATACATAGTCTATTTATGCTTTAGAGGATTGAATTATTCTGATTAAATCTCTCACAATAGTGAGACGCATGGGAGGAGAGCAGACATGCTTGTCTCAGTTTGACGGAGGAAATGCTTTAGAACGATCAAAAGATCTGATTGTCCAAAAGTAATATAGTAGTTTGAATGAAAGGTTTATATCTGTTCTTTTGGAAGTCAACAATATAATGTCTGCCGGCCCACAGTTTGAACATTCAAAAGGCAATCTTCAGTTTTCTGTCACAGACAAGATATGATAGACGTTAGCTGTTCCGAAGGGTATATATACTTATCAATGATACTGTCAAGGTAAACAAGGATGACTGGATGTCTGAAATGTAATTTATTTACCTGACAAGGCATGGTAAATCATAGTGTTTATTTTTTTTAAAAGATGCAATCTTCCATGGTTTCCTTGAGTTAGTATTTAAACCCTACACTTAATTACACTTTATCAGGGAGTTGGCAACTGTCAAAATGTCATAATATAATAAATTTAAAGATGAAAGAAATAATAAATGACTGACAGCTAAACCTTGAAATCCTATCTGAGGCCTCCTCTTATCTCAGAGTAGTAGACAAATATCTGGATAGAAAAAAATAACCAGATTATGATGACTAATCATTATTTCCCTTAAAATGTGTAATCTTTCCTTTTTAGGGTGAGCAGGTTTTTATCATTAAGTGTCCTTCTGTGCTGTTTTTAGCCATCTGTTTCCGAAGTGCCTGAAACCATCCGAGGGGTGAAGAGGGGTCTGATTACCACACAGCATTTCAGTTAGAGGTGGCAGGTTGGAAGACCGGACATTTAAATGTGACACATCTGAGCCCTATATGAGGAGTGATGAATCTGGGGCTTTTTCCTCCCAGCAGGCAACAGTGCTGAAAAGCATTTGTCTGGGCCATTTGGGTGCTGAGATGAGGTGAGGCGGACTAGTATTCCAAAACAAAATACTCACTCTCCCATGTGCCCACCTTTCCTGTCCACTGCCCTCCCTTTCTACCACACAACTCATTACCTTCCCTTCCAGCTCCTACCAGTAATTCAACATTATATTGATGGTGAAATATCGACTCATTGCTGGTAAATGTTTCACCAGAGCATGACTTGGCATCCTTTGACTCTCCTAACAGTCATTCATGTGAACCCATGGTTATGAGGCCATGGCTATAATCGCCACAGATATAGATAGACAGTTATGTCTGAAGTTTATGAGTCTGCTCTCACAAGTGTTGGATTCAAGTGTCAGACCGTTAAGAATTTTGACAAGGATCTTTAAAAAAAAAAAAGTTTTGAGAAATAGTAATCACACAATCAACATTACTTAAGGTAAGTGTGAGAGAATATCTGATCTCGGATGAGGTTAGGCTAGAACTGTCACATCTCCCTGACAGTTATGAACTCATTATGTGAAATTTATGTCTAGACTGTAGGAGTTTATTATCATTTCCTGACTTGGCCGCTGCAAAAAGATTCCGATATCATCCAGGAATAATGACCCATGATAGGCAATAAAGGGTATTTGAAGTGTGAACTGCTTTGCTCTAAATATAGACCCACATGCTGACCCATTTAAAGTTGTATTCTTAGTGTGCCTCTTCTATAAAAGCCCATATACAAGCTGTCCACTCCCACTGGATAAGGTCGAGTTGCCATATAAATGAGATTGATATTAGTGATGCACAAGACTTCAGAAGTTCATAGCCCAGAGCAGGGCTGCCTAAACTCGGCTCAACTCAGCTTATATATTATTGCTATATCTTCCTGACCACACTGTTCTACTCCCTGTCCGAGCGTATGTTTGGTACCAAGTCTACACCAAAATGGCACTCTATTCCCTATATAGTGCACTACCCCATGGACCCTGGTCAAAAGTAATGCACTATATAGGGATTTATTTTATTAGGATCCCCATTAGCAGACGCCAATGGCGATAGCAAGTCTAACTGGGGTCCGAAACATAACGAAGAAGACGTTACAGACAAAATACTTTACAACTGACATACATTTAAAAACTTGAACATGTAGTGTGTGCATCTATCAGTTACACACATACTGTACATTCCAGGACACCATCACAACAAGAAGGTCACATGGGGGAGAGGTGTTGTGCCGTGAAGTGTTGCACTATTTGTTTATTGAACCAGGTTTGCTGTTCCCTAGTGCTATATGAGGTGGAAGGGAGTGCCATGAACTCATGGCTCTGTATAATACTGTATATAAGATGGAAGGGAGTTCCATGAACTCCTGGCTCTGTATAATACTGTATATAAGATGGAAGGGAGTTCCATGAACTCATGGCTAGGGCTGTGGCGGTCATGGCATTTTTTCAGCCGGTGATTGTCAAGCAAATAACTGCCGGTCTCAATTGACTGTTAATTCACATGAACACATTTAGCATCTCTTGGCTTCCACACATCGATGCAGACTTTTGGAACATCTACATTTTAAAAAGTCAAATAAATCCATGTAATATAGTCTAGATCATCACAATAAAGCCATTATTTATTTTATACAGGTCTAAAGAAACATGTAGTCTATTTCAGAAGAACAGAATATTATACTCTGAGTTGTCCTTGATAGGCCCTGATCTGACTATGCCATATGGCAGGCAAGATTTAGCAGACAAGATTTAACAGACACGATTCGCTTAGAATTCCATGGCATTATTTGATATTATTTTCTAGTTTGAATAATACAATTGACCATAGCTGAATAAAATAGAAAGGATATTTTCTCCAAACGGTTTGAGAGATCTGACACATCCGGCTATTCTGTGTTGAGCGGTTAACAAAGAAACAGGTATCTTATCCTTTCTCAAATCAAATCAAATCAAATTTTATTTGTCACATACACATGGTTAGCAGATGTTAATGCGAGTGTAGCAAAATGCTTGTGCTTCTAGTTCCGACAATGCAGTAATAACCAACAAGTAATCTAACTAACAATTCCAAAACTACTGTCTTATACACACAAGTGTAAAGGGATAAAGAATATGTACATAAAGATATATGAATGAGTGATGGTACAGAGCGGCATAGGCAAGATACAGTAGATGGTATCGAGTACAGTATATACATATGAGATGAGTATGTAAACAAAGTGGCATAGTTAAAGTGGCTAGTGATACATGTATTACATAAAGATGCAGTAGATGATATAGAGTACAGTATATACGTAGACATATGAGATGAATAATGTAGGGTGTGTAAACATTATATTAGGTAGCATTGTTTAAAGTGGCTAGTGATATATTTTACATAATTTCCCATCAATTCCCATTATTAAAGTGGCTGGAGTTGAGTCAGTGTGTTGGCAGCAGCCACTCAATGTTAGTGGTGGCTGTTTAACAGTCTGATGGCCTTGAGATAGAAGCTGTTTTTCAGTCTCTCGGTCCCAGCTTTGATGCACCTGTACTGACCTCGCCTTCTGGATGATAGCGGGGTGAACAGGCAGTGGCTCGGGTGGTTGTTGTCCTTGATGATCTTTATGGCCTTCCTGTAATATCGGGTGGTGTAGGTGTCCTGGAGGGCAGGTAGTTTTCCCCCAGTGATGCGTTGTGCAGACCTCACTACCCTCTGGAGAGCCTTACGGTTGTGGGCGGAGCAGTTGCCGTACCAGGCGGTGATACAGCCCGCCAGGATGCTCTCGATTGTGCATCTGTAGAAGTTTTTGAGTGCTTTTGGTGACAAGCCGAATTTCTTCAGCCTCCTGAGGTTGAAGAGGCGGTGCTGCGCCTTCTTCACGATGCTGTCTGTGTGGGTGGACCAATTCAGTTTGTCTGTGATGTGTATGCCGAGGAACTTAAAACTTGCTACCCTCTCCACTACTGTTCCATCGATGTGGATAGGGGGGTGTTCCCTCTGCTGTTTCCTGAAGTCCACAATCATCTCCTTAGTTTTGTTGACGTTGAGTGTGAGGTTATTTGCCTGACACCACACTCCGAGGGCCCTCACCTCCTCCCTGTAGGCCGTCTCGTCGTTGTTGGTAATCAAGCCTACCACTGTTGTGTCATCCGCAAACTTGATGATTGAGTTGGAGGCGTGCGTGGCCACGCAGTCGTGGGTGAACAGGGAGTACAGGAGAGGGCTCAGAACGCACCCTTGTGGGGCCACAGTGTTGAGGATCAGTGGGGTGGAGATGTTGTTGCCTACCCTCACCACCTGGAGGTGGCCCGTCAGGAAGTCCAGTACCCAGTTGCACAGGGCGGGGTCGAGACCCAGGGTCTCGAGCTTGATGACGAGCTTGGAGGGTACTATGGTGTTAAATGCCGAGCTGTAGTCGATAAACAGCATTCTCACATAGGTATTCCTATTGTCCAGATGGGTTAGGGCAGTGTGGTTGAGATTGCATCGTCTGTGGACCTATTTGGGCGGTAAGCAAATTGGAGTGGGTCTAGGGTGTCAGGTAGGGTGGAGGTGATATGGTCCTTGACTAGTCTCTCAAAGCACTTCATGATGACGGAAGTGAGTGCTACGGGGCGGTAGCCGTTTAGCTCAGTTACCTTAGCTTTCTTGGGAACAGGAACAATGTCCAATAAAGCAAATGAAAGATAAACTTCCTGTTAATCTACCTATCGTGTCCGATTTCAAACATTCATTACAGCGAAAGCACAACATATGATTATGTTAGATCACCGCCAAGTCAAAAAAACACAGCCATTTTTCCATCCAAAGATAGGAGTCACAAAAAGCAGAAATATAGATAAAATTAATCACTAACCTTTGATGATCTTGATCAGATTACACTCATATCCTGTTACACCATACATGTATGTTTTGTTCGATAATGTGCATATTTATATTCAAAAATCTCAGTTTACATTGGCGCGTTAGGTGCAGTAATGTTTTGATTCCAAAATACTCATAATAAACATTGATAAAAGATACAATTTTTATTCACAGAATTAAAGATAGACTTCTCTTTAATGCAACCGCTGTGTCAGATTTCAAAAAAACTTTATGGAAAAAGCATAATCTGAGAACGGCGCTCAGAGCCCAATCCAGCCAGAGAAATATCCGCCATTTTGGAGTCAACAGAAGTTAGAAATAACACCATAAAGGAAGACTGAATCTGCAATAGGTAAGCAGCTTGGTTTGAAGAAATCAACTGTGGGAGCAATTATTAGGAAATGGAATACATACAAGACCACTGATAATCTCCCTCGATCTGGGGCTCCACGAAAGATCTCACCCCGTGGGGACAAAATGATCACAAGAACGGTGAGCAAAAATCCCAGAACCACACGGGGGGACCTAGTGAATGACCTGCAGAGAGCTGGAATCAAAGTAAAAAAGCCTACCATCAGTAACACACTACGCCGCCAGGGACTCAAATCCTGCAGTGCCAGACGTGTCCCCTGCTTAAGCCAGTACATGTCCAGGCCCATCTGAAGTTTGCTAGAGAGCATTTTAATGATCCAGAAGAAGATTGGGAGAATGTCATATGGTCAGATGAAACCAAAATATAACTTTTTGGTAAAAACTCAACTCGTCGTGTTTGGAGGACAAAGAATGCTGAGTTGCATCCAAAGAACACCATACCTACTGTGAAGCATGTGAGTGGAAACATCATGCTTTGGGGCTGTTTTTCTGCAAAGGGACCAGGACGACTGATCCGTGTAAAGGAAAGAATGAGGGCCATGTATCATGAGAATGGGGCCATGTATCGTGAGATTTTGAGTGAAAACCTCCTTCCATCAGCAAGGGCATTGAAGATGAAACGTGGCTGGGTCTTTCAGCATGACAATGATCCCAAACACACCGCCCGGGCAACGAAGGAGTGGCTTCGTAAGAAGCATTTCAAGGTCCTGGAGTGGCCTAGCTGGTCTCCAGATCTCAACCCCATAGAAAATCTTTGGAGGGAGTTGAAAGTACGTGTTGCCCAGCAACAGCCCCAAAACATCACTGATCTAGAGGAGATCTGCATGGAGGAATGGGCCAAAATACCAGCAACAGTGTGTGAAAACCTTGCGAAGACTTACAGAAAACGTTTGACCTCTGTCATTGCCAACAAAGGTTATTTAACCAAGTATTGAGATAAACTTTTGTTATTGACCAAATACTTATTTTTCACCATAATTTGCAAATAAATTCATTAAAAATCCTACAATGTGATTTTCTGGATTTTTTTTCTAATTTTGTCTGTCATAGTTGAAGTGTACCTATGATGAAAATTACAGGCTTCTCTCATCTTTTGAAGTGGGAGAACTTGCACAATTGGTGGCTGACTAAATACTTTTTTGCCCCACTGTATCAGCATCTGGAACAGAGTAGGAGGCAGTTCACTCTGGGCACGCTATTCACCCAAAAGTGATAATGCTGCCCCCTATCCCAAAAGAGTTTTAATTAAGCTTAAGTTATTTATGTAACTTTAGTTCTGATACAAATGTTGGGCTATATGTTTTGATTTTTAATACATTCTAAGGCTGCATGATGATCTGAAAAAAGTTGCATGAAAGGCATGAGCTCTGCTTAGTTTGTTTTTGTTTAGGCTGTACACACTTCATCAGTCTCTCATTCACAATTTGACAAGCACTTGATAATGCCTTGAATTTCCCAGCTGCATCCCGTGAGTGTGGCCGTAATGCCCCCTAAAAAAATCCATGCCTTTAACGGACAATGGCTGCAATAATTATAATCCCCTTTTCCCGGCTGCGTGCTGAAGCATCTCTTACTCACATGGCTCTCCATCAGGTGATCAGGTCTTTTCTCACAGGCTACAAGTGAAGACAGACACATAAGGGACGCAACTGCGCGAGTCTGTATCCAATTCCGAGGCGCATATTGAAGATATTGGAATAAATGTCCACATTTACTTTTCGTTAGCCAACAAGATGAGCAGGCCTAACGAACAGCAAAAGCACTAGCCTATGTCAATCTACTATCCCCCATAGAACAAAGGTTGACCTATTCTATTCTGTGCAATAAATAAATATTACAAACATAGTCTGGGACAGTTATGGGATGCGATAGATCCCAAATTAATACAACCACTAGCATTAAAAAAATCTGTTTTAAGCAATGAGGCTGACGCAACAAATGAGAATGTTTAACTTAAAATGTTAATAAACTATTAGGTTATTTCTTCACATTATAAACGCAGCAATGCGCACACGGTTAGTAGGCTATAAGCGTGAATTTTCCATTAGCAGGAAAACACCTTTATCAAAAGTGACCGCGAATGCGATTATACATGTAATGCTTTTATTATAAAGGTGCATTTTTATGGTGATAATGTACTTGAAACTCACATGCTGCTTATGTACGCCAGTTAGGCTCTACACCTGTTGTAAAGTGGATTAATGTGCTTCATTTAAAACATTTTTTGGGCCACTTTAGTTGTGATACAAACCTTATCAAAACATGTAGGTCTATGGGCAAGGCTACATGAGGTGTGCGACTCTGATTTGGAAAAAGTAGTAAAAAAAGCATGCGCTATTTCTTGCCTTAATAAGCTGGGCATCATAGGATAATATTGTCACCCATCACACTATTCTTGATTTAATCTTGTCTTTACTTAATATTAAATAATATATGTGTGAAATTAATTTTTATTTAGAACCATTATCATGCACCTGTCTAAAAACCAGAACCATTATCATGCACCTGTCTAAAAACCAGAACCATTATCATGCACCTGTCTAAAAACAGGTGCAGCAGAAAGAAATACATGTAATCTTTGCACCTAAATTGCAAATGGAGGATGCTTTTCCCATGGTTCATTTTCATGCCAGCCAGGTAGGCTATACTCCTGTTGTAAAGAAAAGCAATGTTCTTAATATTATGAAAGTTTAGGAAAAAATATAGTAGGCCTAGACTATAGAAAGTTGAGGGGACCTCCTATTTTTAGAAGAGGCCATCAACCCGTTTTCTCACGTAATTGCATAGCCTATAGAAATGTTGTGGAACATGAGCTCATGGGCTCTCATGAAGTGTTTGATTACATTTTTGATTACAATTGCATTGACAAGAGAGTGTGGAATTTGAAATTTGACTGCTGTCATGACCCGTGACCGCCGGTGTGGCGGTAATACGGTCAAGGTAGCAGCCCTAATCATGGCTCTGTATAATACTGTACATTTCCTTGAATTTGTTCTCGACTTGGGGACTGTGAAAGACCCCTGGTGGCATGTCTGGTGGAGAAAGTGTGTGTGTCAGTGCTGTGTTTAAGTTGACTATGCAAACAATTTGGAATTTCCAACACATTTATGTTTCTTATAAAAACAAGAAGAGATGCGGTCCGTCTTTCCTCAACTCTTAGCCAAGAGAGACTGGCATGCATATTATTGATATTTGCCCTCTCATTACAATGAAGAGCAACATGTGGAGCACTGTTCTGGGCCAACTGCAGCGTAACTAGGTCCTTCTTTGCAGCACTTGACCATATGACAGGACAATAATCAAGATAAACTAGAGCCTGCAAGACTTGCTTTGTGGAGTGTGGTGTCAAAAAAGCAGAGGATCTCTTTATCACGGCCAGACCTCTCCCTATCTTTACAACCATTTAATCAATATGTTTTGACTATGAAGGGTTACAATCTAAGGTTAAACTAAGTAATTTAGTCTCCTCAACTTATCCAACAGCCACACCATTAATTACCAGATTCTTATTGGGTGTTGAATCATCAGTATACATGGACACATAGGCTTGGTAAAAAAAAAGGTGACAGGTCATTGGTAAAAATAAAAAAGAGTAGAGGGCCAAGAGAGCTGCCCTGCAGTACACCACACTTCACATGTTTAACATTAGAGAATCTTCCATTAAAGAAAACCCTCTGTGTTCTATTGGATAGATTGCCATATCATGGATTCAGAGCTGAAGTTGAAAAGCTACAAGACATACGTTTTTCAACAACAGGTTATGGTCAATAAAATCAAAGCCAGCACTGAAATCTAACACTACAGGTACCGCAATCTTGTTATTATCAATTTCTTTCAACCAATCATCAGTAATGTCTGTCAGTTGACTGCCCTTCTCTATAAGCATGCTGAAAGTCTGTTGTTAATTTGTGTTCAGAGAAACAGCATTGTATTTGGTCAAACACAATTTCTTCCAACAGTTTGCTAAGACCTGGCAGCGAGCTGATAGGTCAGCTGTTAGAACCAGTAAAGGCCGCTTCAACATTCTTCGGTAGCAGAATGACTTTGGCTTTCCTCCAGGCCTGAAGAAAAAAACTTTCCTCTATACTCATATTAAACATATGACATACAGTATAGGATAGGGTTTTTAGACTCAGAGTCTACCCTCCTCACTAGCTTTCCATGTAAGTTGTCAACGCCAGGAGGTTTGTCATTATTGATTGATAACAATACTAGTCCACCTCTTCCACACTAATTTTACAAAATTCTAACTTACAATGCTTTTCTTTCATTATTTTTCATGGTTTTATGCATGAATACGATGGCTCACTGTTCGTTGCTGGCATGTCCTGCCTAAGTTTTCCCACTAATCATTAAAATAATTGGCAACATGAAATGGTTAGGTGAAGAATAAGCCATCTGATTGGATGAAATACGGAGTTGAATTGGTCTTTCTGCCCATCATTTCATATGAAGTACTATTTCCATCGTTCTGTCCATCATTGATCTTGGCTTCATAATACAGTTCCTTCTTTTTTTGGAATAGGGTGTTATTTCAGACACGCTCCAGGAATCCCACCACACCACAGCAATCACATCATTATGTGCACGACAACGGCATGACGACAGAGGGAGCACAGTGTGGCAGCCAAAACAAGCCCTCTCTAATGGCCTTGGCCATAAAGCTTTCAGCCGTCCAACGTGATAAAATGAATGGTGGCTTTCCTGCAGAGAGAAAGGTGAATGGTCCACTCTTTTCTCCAGTGCTTGTCTGCTGTGCTGGGATTGCCTTTTTTTTAGCCTTGCCTCTGGCTCTGAGCTACACAGACCGAGACAGAGACACACAGAGACCCAGACCACACACAGCGAGTGCTGCTGGGTCTGTGAGGAGGTACAGGCTCAGGCTACCATGCTGTGCACAGCACTCCATCCCCAGTCCCACTGTTTTACAAAGCTGGGTGTCATTCAAAACAGGAACCTTTTCAGTGTCCTTTATAAGATGTTTTAATTGTAAAAGGTGAAGCCACCTTTTCAATGTGGTGAAGGTATTTGTTCTGATTAGGAATAACTGGCATAGTATTGATCAGTGATTAATTATCTGTAACCAATAATATGGATCAATAATCTTCCTAAAAGATACTGATCCTATAGTCACGCTACTGTTAACCATTAATCAGTATGATGAAGTAATGCTCTGCAATACATTGTTTATTTCATGGCAGTAAAGGGTTAATCAACAACCCGCGCACAGGCTACTACTCTACTGTCTACTACCCTACGGGCTTCTACTCTACAGGCTCCTACTCTACAGGCTCCTACTCTACAGGCTACTACTCTACAGGCTCCTACTCTACAGTCTACTAACCTACGGGCTCCTAGTCTAGTCTCCTACTCTACAGGCTCCTACTCTACAGGCTACTATCCTACAGGCTACACGTCTACAGGCTATTACCCTACAGGCTACTAGTCTTTGGGCTACTACTACTACCATTTAGGCTACTACTACTACCCTACAGGCTACTACTCTACTGTCTACTACCCTACGGGCTTCTACTCTACGGGCTCCTACTCTACAGGCTACTACCCTAAAGGCTACTACTCTACAGGCTACTACCCTACGGGCTCCTACTCTACAGGCTACTACCCTAAAGGCTACTACTCTACAGGCTACTACCCTACAGGCTACTACTCTACAGGCTACTACCCTAAAGGCTACTACTCTACAGGCTACTACTCTACAGGCTCCTACCCAACAGGCTACTACCCTAAAGGCTACTACTCTACAGGCTACTACCCTACAGGCTACTACTCTACAGGCTACTACCCTAAAGGCTACTACTCTACAGGCTACTACTCTACAGGCTCCTACCCAACAGGCTACTACCCTAAAGGCTACTACTCTACAGGCTACTACCCTAAAGGCTACTACTCTACAGGCTACTACTCTACAGGCTACTACCCTAAAGGCTACTACTCTACAGGCTACTACTCTACAGGCTACTACCCTAAAGGCTACTACTCTACAGGCTACTACTCTACAGGCTCCTACCCAACAGGCTACTACCCTAAAGGCTACTACTCTACAGGCTACTACCCTACAGGCTACTACTCTACAGGCTACTACTACTACCCTACAGAAAAACCCTATCGTAAGATCCAAGATGGCAGCATGTCAAGTTGTTTGTCTGTGACTAGTAGATTTTAACTGACTAATAACCTACTCATTTACGGTGGAGCAAATCCACAATTTCCTTGCTGTGTAGTACAAACAATTTTGTTTTGCTGGTGTAAAGATCGTTGGTCTCCTTCAACTCGGGCACATATTTTTTCCGCTATTTGCACTTCTTTACTTGAAGTTTACCAAAGTAACCCTCTCTCTGGATGGCCTGGGTTCAATCCTCAGCTCTCCGCTTGGCTGTCAGAGGCAGCTCAACAATCCCCAACACGTTCTCTCAATCGACCCCCACACCCAATCTACTCACACGTGCACACACTCATACATTCACACAGTCCTGCTCTCCCCTTACCTTTCATTGGCCTCTATTTCTTACATCTCTCAGAGAAAATGTCCATTTTCGGGGTATTGCTTTGTTCACTGACTTTACTGAACTCTGGAGAAAATGAACATTGTCCGATGTACTCACACAGCCACAGCGACAATGTGCTCTCCCATCTATTAGACATTTTGTCACATTTTGTCTGCGGTAACTCGCTCTTTTCCACACAGTCCACTTGTCCAAGTGCCGATGCATTTGTGATTTTATTTATCCTTTATTTAACTAGGCAAGTCAGTTAAGAACAAATTCTTATTTACAATGACGGCCTACCGGGGAACAGGTGGGTTAACTGCCTTGTTCAGGGGCAGAATGACGGAATTGTACCTTGTCAGATCAGGGATTCGATCCACTAGGCTACCTGCCGCCCCAGATCTATGATGATGTGTACAGTACGAACTTGTGTCACTAACAAAGTCTAATGGTTTCAAATGACTGTTTTGTATTGTCTGGAAACTCACTTGTAGAATTCGCTTGCAGTAGGTCTCTAAAAAAAGAGAAGCCGTGCAAGGTTATTAAACAGAGGTACCTACTTATTCTTCTTTTGTTGATATTTTTTTATTTGTTATTTAACCTTTAATTTAATGTTGATATCATGGTAAAGTGCAACCTAAATCCCTGGCCCTGATGTGCAATGTCTCCAACCCTCCTCTGATTTTAAATCTAGATCTGGTTTTAGTAAGTAGCCTGTTGTCAAAAATTGATGGGATTAGGACTTGGGCTAAATACACTGATGCTGATGTAATTGTGTTTTCTGAAACCTGACTCAGCAAGTCTGTTCTTGATAAGAATATTTGTATAAATGGTTACAATGTGTATCGCACTGATCGAGTTAAGAAAGGTGGGGGTGTGGCTATATATGTAAATGATATCTAAATTATATCTAAATTCCTTGTAAGTGTGGCAAAGTCTGTAACTATTTGTAAACAGTTGAAATGTTTTGCTTTGAATCTTGAGGTTTCAAAGGGCCTCTCTATAACTGTGATAGGCTGTTAAACCCCCTTTTGCTCTCGGTGATGCATTTTCTTCTCTGATGAACCTTATGTCTAAACTTCTTTACAGTGAAATTATCTTGATTGGTGAACTCAACTGGTGTTGGTTGAAGCCGGTGTCTGATGATTTTAAAATGTTTTGTAATTCTATGAATCTTACCCAGTTGATTAACTCACCCGCTCGCACAAATCTTAAATGTCCAGAGAAATCTACCCTGATTTAATTTATATTGACAAATGTATCACATAAATATTCTGGTGTTTTTTGTAATGATTTAAGTGACCATTGTGCTGTTGTTGCTGTTAGAAATACTAAGGTTCCTAAGACAAACCCACGCTTTCTTCATAAGAGGAATTTTAAGAGTTTTAATGAGCAGGCTTTCTTTCATGATTTGTTTTAGTTTGACTGGAGCAGATTGAGTTTATTCCTGATGTGGAAACTGCCAGGAAATTCTTTCATTATGTTTTTTTCCAAGCAGTAAACAAACATGCCCCATTCCACAGGTTCAGAGTTAAAGGGAGAGATAATCCATGGTTTTCGTCTGAGCTGTCTTGTATTATTCACAAACGTAGTCTAGCCTGGGCTAAAGCAAGGAAATTATGTTTTGATACTGATTGGCTTCTTTTTTAGGCAGTTCCGAAAACAAGTGTTATTCTTTTTTCAGGAAGGCCAAGTCTGAATATTTTATGTCTGTTACCACTGATAACCTGAATGACCATAGAATGTTTTGAAGGCTATTAAGTCTATGTCTGGTAACAGTAATTTTAATCAATTACCGTCATGTGTATTGAAGGACTCTGTTGCTGTATATGACAAAACTGAAATGCTGAATTGTTTCAATGAGCACTTTGTATCATCTGGTAGGCTGTTTGAGTCAGTGTCCTCTGTCTCTGTACAGCCCTGTGTCGATGAACCAGTGAGAGCTGGTCAAACATGTAGCTTTTTGTCATTCTCAGTGCAAGATGTACATAAAGCCCTGAAATCCTTAGATCAGAGAAAGCCTGCAGGTCCTGATCTTCTTGATCCCTGCTTTTTAAAACTGGCAGCTGATTCCACAGCTGAACCACTTACATATCTGTTCAATCTAACCCTGGAATGTAATGAAATTCCAAAGATCTGGAAATCAGCATTTGTCTTACCACTTTTAAAAGGGCACTTTGAAAAGGGGGAGATCCAACTCTTTTAAGTAATTATAGGCCAATCTCAAAGCTGTCACCCCTGGCGAAAATACTTGAAACTATTGTTAGTGAACAGCTAAAAGAGTTTTATGTAGTAACTCTTTTTTCAATGTACCAAACAAACTTCAGGAAGAAGCATAGCACAATTACAGCAGCCATGAAGGTTTTAACTGATATCACGGAATCCCTTGACAAAAAAACAGCACTGTGTCTCACTTTTTATTGATCTCTCTAAATCTTTTGATACATTTGATCATGCTATACTGAGGCAGAGATTGTCGAGCGTAGGTCTTTCAGAGTATGCAGTTGCATGGTTTGCTAACTATCTGTCTGATAGAACTCACGGCACTAAATGTTATGGGCTCGTGTCTGTTAAATTGTCTGTCTGTAATGGTGTGCCCCAGGGCTCTGTACTTGGTCCCATCTTATTCACTATTTATATTAATAATTTAGACAAAAATGTGCAAAATGTACAACTACACTTTCATGTTGATGACACGTTTTTTTATTGTTGTGTCTCGTCTCTCACAAAAGCTTTCCAGAACATGCAAACTGCTTTTTATACTGTTCAACATACCTTGTGTCAATGGAAGCTTAACCTCAATACTAAGAAAACTAAACTAATGGTGTTTTCTAATGCAAGAAATAGACCTCTGAACCTTTCACCTATTACTACCCGTCAGGGCAATGAGATTGACACTGTAATCTCATATAAATATCTTGGAATTTTAATTGATGACAACCTCTCTTTTAAATTGCATATTCAACAATTTACAAAAAAATTGAAGCTGAAATTGGGATTTTATTTTAGGAATAAGGCCTGTTTTTCTTTTGAAGCCAGAAGGAGGCTAGTATCAGCTACATTTATGCCTTTACTAGACTATGAGATCAATTGACACCCTTTACCATGGAGCATTGAGATGTATTTTAAACTGCAAAACCCTTTATATACTGGACTTTATATACCTGGGTTGTCTGGTAAATAAAGTGCACTTGTAGGCTCAGTCACTGGGATTCTTCTATTTACAATGCCATTTTGTGTTTACTACCATTTTGGGGGGACATTTTTATTGTTCATAAATGTGGTGGGTACTCTCTACATTTGCAGGACTTTATCCTGCTAACTGTTCCAAATGTCCGGACTGAATTTGACGAAAGGGCTTTATTGTACTCTGCGCCATCGGCTTGGAACGCCTTACAAAATAATTTTAAACTGGAAGAACTTGTCACGATTGGTGTTTTTAATCATTGATGAAGGATTTTAAGGCTGATTCCCTGACCTGTCAATGTTATTAATTAACTGTTTTAGGATTTTGTTATACTCTTGTGAATTCTCTGTTTTTTTATTAGATTACCTGTAGTTTTTAATCTTGTCTGTCTATAATTGTGTAATGACTTGGTGCAGACTATCTTGACCAGGAAGCTCGAGAAAAACAGATTTCAAATCTCAATGAGCCCTTCCTGGTTAAATGAGGGGAAATAAAATAAAAAATTCAGGCCACTACCCTACAGGCTACTACTACTACGCTACAGATACAACTACTACCCTACAGGATCCTAATCCACAGGCTACTACTCTACAGGCTACTACTACTACTCTACAGGCTACTACTCTGCTAGCTACTTCAACTAACCTGCAGGCTACTACCCTACAGGCTTCTACTACTACGCTACAGGCTACTAATACTACTCTACAGGCTACTACCCTACAGGCTACTACTACTACTACCCTACAGGCTACTACTCTACAGGCTTCTACTACTACGCTACAGGCTACTAATACTACTCTACAGGAACCAGCTCTACAGACTACAACTCTACAGGTCACTACTACTACCATACAGGCTACAACTCTACAGGCTACTACTACTACCCTACAGGCTACCACTTCTACCCCAAAGGCTACAACTCTACAAGATAATACAACTACTCTACAAGCTACTACTCTAATGGCTACTACTCAACAGAATACTACTACTACTCTACAGGTCACTACTACGACCATAAAGGATACAACTCCACAGGCTACTAACCTACAGGCTACAACTCTACAGACTACTACTCTACAGGTCACTACTACGACCATAAAGGATACAACTCTACAGGCTACTACCCTGACAGGCTACAACTCTACAGACTACTACTCTACAGGCTACAACTCTATAGACTACTAATCTACAGGCCACTACTACGACCATAAAGGATACAACTCTACAGACTACTACTCTACTACTCCATAAGCTACTACTCCACAGGCTACTACCCTACAGGCAACCACTCCACATGCTACTACCATACAGGCCCTAGGGTACCCTAAAGGCTACTGCTACTACCATAGAGGCTACAACCCTAACGGCTACTACTCTGCAGGCTACTACTTTACAAGCTACTACCCTACAGGCAACTACTCTACAGGCTACTACCCTACAGGCTAACACTAATACCCTACAGGCTACTACTACTAACATATAGGCTACTACTGTACAGGGTACTACACTACAGGCTACTACTACTAACCTACTACTCTGCAGGCTACTACTTTACAGGCTACTACTCTACAGGCTACTACTACCCTACAGGACACTACTCTACAGGCTACTACTCTACAGTCTACTACCACTACTCTACAGGCTACTACACTACAGGGTACTACTACCACTCTACAGGCTACAACTCTACTACTACTCAACAGGCAATGACTCTGCAGGCTACTACTTTACAGGCTACTACCCTACAGGCAACTACTCTACAGGCTACTACCCTACAGGCTAACACTAATACCCTACAGGCTAACACTAATACCCTACAGGCTAACACTAATACCCTACAGGCTAACACTAATACCCTACAGGCTAACACTAATACCTTACAGGCTAACACTAATACCCTACAGGCTAACACTAATACCCTACAGGCTAATACTAATACCCTACAGGCTAACACTAATACCTTACAGGCTAACACTAATACCCTACAGGCTAACACTAATACCCTACAGGCTAACACTAATACCCTACAGGCTAACACTAATACCTTACAGGCTAACACTAATACCCTACAGGCTAACACTAATACCCTACAGGCTAACACTAATACCCTACAGGCTAACACTAATACCCTACAGGCTAACACTAATACCCTACAGGCTAACACTAATACCCTACAGGCTAACACTAATACCTTACAGGCTAACACTAATACCCTACAGGCTAACACTAATACCCTACAGGCTAACACTAATACCCTACAGGCTAACACTAATACCTTACAGGCTAACACTAATACCCTACAGGCTAACACTAATACCTTACAGGCTAACACTAATACCCTACAGGCTAACACTACTACCCTACAGGCTAACACTAATACCCTACAGGCTAACACTAATACCCTACAGGCTAACACTAATACCCTACAGGCTAACACTAATACCCTACAGGCTACTACTACTACTCTACAGTCTAATATTACTACCCGACAGACCACAGTCTGCTATTACTAGTCTACAAGCTACTACTACTACTACTCTACAGGCTAATACTCTACAGAATACAACTACTACTCTACTACTCCATAAGCTACAACTCTACAGGCTACTACTCTACAGGTCACTACTACGACCACAACTCTACAGGCTACTACCCTACTGGTCACTACTACGACCATAAAGGATACAACTCTACAGGCTACTACCCTACAGTCTAATATTACTACTCTACTACTCCATAAGCTACAACTCTACAGACTACTACCCTACAGGCTACTACCATACAGGCTACCACTCTACAGGCTACTACTACTACCATACAGGCTACTACTCTACAGGCCACTACTACACTATAGGCCACTACTCTACAGGCTACTACTACTATTTCACAGGCTACTACCATACAGGCGAATACTACTATTCTACAGGCTACTACTCTACCCTACAGGCTACAACTCTACAGTCAATTACTACTCTACAGGCTTCTACCACTATTCTATAGGCTACTACTCTACAGTCAATTACTACTCTACAGGCTTCTACCACTATTCTATAGGCTACTACTACTACTACTCTACAAGCTACTACTACTACCCTACAGGCTACTACGCTACAGGCTACTACGTTACATGCTACTGCTCTACAGGCTACTACTACTACTCTACAGGCTACTACTACTACCCTAAAAGCTACTACTCTACAGGCTACTACTGCTACTATACAGGCTACAACTCTGCAGGCTACTACTCCACCGGATACTACTACCAATCTACAGGCTACTACTACTACCCTAAAAGCTACTACACTACAGGGTAATACTGCCACTCTACAGGCTACTACGCTACATGCTACTACTCTAAAGGCTACTACTACTACTCTACAGGTTAATTATACTATTCTACAGGCTACTACTACTACTACTCTACAAGCTACTACTACTACCCTACAGGCTACTGCTCTATTTAGATATTCAATACTGCACTGTTGGGAAGGGATGCAAAGCTTTCAGTAATTTACCAAAGTTACCAGAATCTTCAGTGATTCACAGAAAATCTATGCCAATCTGTTTATATCTCTAGTAATTTATACTTGAATAACTTTTTTCAAAAATCGTATTGTCCATATTGTACATGAGTTTCTAGAGAAAATAGCCTTATTAATGAAAAAGATACTCTAAGATACCAAAATGCTGGTAGTTTATTGGTAATCTTTACTTTAAGTTTCCAGTAACAACCCTCCCTTTACGACCCTACTGTTGGGAAGGGCATGGAAGTTAAGCAGTTCACTTTACTTGTGTGTGTGTGTAACAAATAAATCTTGAAACTACTTACTCTCTGTCAATGACCAGGCAGGTGACAGCTTCAGCAGCGATCACATTAGCCGTCCTGATGTCCTCGCTGTGGGGACACAAAGTGACAACACATCAGTCAAAAGTATACCCACATTCCTCACTCTTGGACGTAAGTCACTGTTCATTCAAAAAGTAATATTCACGTTAAATTCTAGTTAGATTTAGCCTTAAGGGAATAATGTTGTCGAAAAATGTGAATACGGAATTACAAACATAGCATTCAACACATCCTATAAATTGTAAATTGTCATGATCGTAATCTCTACAGTTATCTATGTGTAACAGTAAAAATTTAAACCATCCCCTCGCCCATACCCGGGCGCGAACCAGGGACCTTCTGCACACATCAACAACTGACACCCACAAAGCATCGTTACCCATCGCTCCACAAAAGCCGCGGCCCTTGCAGAGCAAGAGGAACTACTACTTCAAGGTCTCAGAGCAGGTGACGTCACTGATTGAAACGCTATTTAGCGCCCACGCTAACTAAGCTAGCCGTTTCACATCCGTTACATATGCTGTCATTGGAATCCCCTTCACCGTAACCTGAAGAAGTCTTCCCCCAATCACTTTAATCTGTGTCAGTGGTATCTATAATGACCTGCGATCCACCTGTGAAAACGTCCACACACTCTCTTAAACGCAC
This sequence comes from Oncorhynchus mykiss, assembly GCF_057628025.1. Lineage (NCBI taxonomy): Eukaryota > Metazoa > Chordata > Actinopteri > Salmoniformes > Salmonidae > Oncorhynchus > Oncorhynchus mykiss. Next base: position 12,888,562 of record NC_143037.1, read on the forward strand.
ACACACACACACACACACACACACACACACACACACACACACACACACACACACACACCAGTCTGGCACTAGCTCAACTGATATTAGTCTGAGGGAGAGAGAGGGTATTTTCCTAAATGATGCTTGTGAAAGGTCACATCCAGCAGCTGTGCAGCATGATAATTACAGTGAGGTGAAAGGGTTAATAACACACTGTCCATCAACACAGAGGGGATGGTACATTAGAGCTACAACACATTGCTGAAAGAGGCTATCTATTGTAGGTTTTCCTGAGCCTAGAGTACCAGTAAATTGTTATCCCTAAAGAGCATCAACTGCAAGATATCAGTAAGAGACAAATATACCATGAGACCACTTCCGAAGACTATTAGACTAAGTTCTTATTGGTGGATGCATGTAACTGCATGTAGTGTATATCGCATCACTGAATGGGGGATGCCCAGATGATTTCATAACGAAAGGGTGGCCGAGCGAACACCTTGCTAGTAATACCATACAGCATACAACATTAATTGACATGAATTCAATATGGTTATGCATACCATGGCATTGTTGAATACTTGCTTGTGATTGGCTTGAGTGGCATTCTAGAGCATTGCATTATGAACACATTTCTAATGGCAAATGAACACATTTCTAGCAGCAAATCTGTTAAATTATAGACATGGAAGAAACATTCCTCCATGTGTCATAGGATACCCAGACACCCCCATCTGATACCCCATCTTCCATGCAATCAGCTGGCTGCCCTGAGCTGTCCAGTCCAGACTGTTTCCATGGACCCTACCAGTGAGACCAGGTGTATTCTTCTAGGGGATTTGACAGAACTATCTGGTGACAGAGGGGAAAAGGGAGACGGAGAGAGGGAAGAATGAGAGGGGAATATCCAGCCCAGTGTAACAAATGAGCCCTCTAATAGACAGACCAGGGATAACAGCTGTGATTTCCCCCACTGCTCATGGACGAGGCAACAATTCCCTGGACTTCACAAGAACATGCTGGGATTCAAAAGGCTTAGGCTGAGGTGGCCATTTCACACAGAATACGTCACAGTTGTTGCTAGCCGACCACCCACCTAGCCTTACACATTAATTTCAATGCTTCGGTACACAGCTGATATGTGTAAGGCGCTACCTCCCAACGAGAGAGCAGGATGCCATTCTTCAAGCCAATTAGCACGTATCATGGCAGGGAGATGGAAACATCTACAGTACACTATAGACCACAGCTGCTATATCACCAGATACCTCCCAGTGAAATGAGAGGAGAGCTTTCTAGAGATCGGATGTCATATCATGGCAGGGAGAGAGAAACATATCCCACATCAAACATTTTATAACTACTATGAGCTTCGAGGGAGGGTACTAGACAGGGAAATATGTTTTTATTTAACATCGGCAAGTCAGTTAAGAACAAATTCTTATTTACAATGACGGCCTACACCGGGCAAACCCGGACGACGCTGGGCCAATTGCCCTATGGGACTCCTGATCATGGCCGGTTGTGATACAGCCTGGAATTGAACAAGGGTGTCTGTCGGAAGCCTCTAGCACTGAGATGCATTGCCTTAGAGAGAGACAGAGAGAGAGAGACAGAGAGAGAGAGAGAAACATAGACAGAGGCAGTGAAAGTGGGCATTGATGCCGGCTAGATTGAGCCAGGCACAGCCATGCTCCAGAGATCAATTTGAGCCTTAGTAGACCGTGCCTTCACCGACGCCAATCAACAACCAGTGAGAGAGCAGCCCGGAGGAAAGGTTATGGTTGTCAATCTCACCGGAAATGTCTGCACAGAACAAAGACTAGGGGGAAATATAAATGCCATAGGCATTTAAGGCCTCAGTTTATCACAACCCAGCCAAGACATTCCACAGATTAGGAGAGATGCCAGGAAAAACAAAGGCTGTGTAAAGTAGCTTAGAGCTGGTCAGACTGCTCATGCCAACTGCCAAACTAGCTCCGGCGAAATTAGACATTCACTCTGCTGACCAGTCTGCTCTCTTTGGCTCAGTAGCTGGAAGGCTCTGGCGATGAATTGAGCACTGATTGGTGCTAAAGATTATTGGGCAAAGTCCAAGCAGGTACTGTATGTGTACCCATGTGTGGCTGAGAAGGAAAAAGAAAGATGCGTGTGTTTGTGTGCGTCCTGTGTGTTTGAGAGAGAGAGAGAGAGAGAGAGAGAGAGAGAGAGAGAGAGGAGTCCTGACATCTCCCGTATAACCAATAATTAGCCTTAATGTGAGGGACATGGTGTTTTGTTTAAAGCAGATATGAAAGTCCACTTAGCATACAACCTCCTCCACATCAAAGCCTGTAATCCACTTAAAACCATTTAACCACAAGGACTATAGTGCTGTCCTGTCTGTAGTCAACTCCTCACGACTCACTCCCCTCCTCCCCCAAGGCTGCTCTAGCATGCACATATCGCTAAAGATCAATGTCAGCGTCTTGGGTAAACAGCACGGCCCCTTTCTCAAGCACTGATTGATTTGCTAAACACAGTAATAATGGAGAAGACTGTGTGCTAATTAAGACAAAGGAGAGATCAAAGGGAGAGAGGCCGATTTGGAGATATAGCGTCTTTCAAAGTCTAACTAATACACCACCATAGCACATTATGTCCTAGCTGTTCAGGGCTGTGACTGCTACTCTGGTGAACATCGAAGCAGCGTATAACAATATATCCTTGTCTTTGTTTGTTGTGGGAAAAAAACAAGAATTGTAATGCTATTAACTAACCAGAGGAAACCCCAGTGAGATACAATACATTTATTGCGTTTTCCAATTATACGGACAAAATTTAAATGGTGTTTTCAGTCTAGCAACAAAACACATACAAAGATTACATACACTTATGTTGGAGTCATTAAAACTCGTTTTTCAACCACTCCACAAATTTATTGTTAATTAACAAACTATGGTTTTGGCAAGTTGGTTAGGACATCTACTTTGTGCATGACAAGTAATTTTTCCAACAATTGTTAACAGACAGATTATTTCATTTAAATTCACTGTATCACAATTCCAGTGGGGCAGAAGTTTACATACACTAAGTTGACTGTGCCTTTAAACAGCTTGGAAAATTCCAGATAATGATGTCATGGCTTTAGAAGCTTCTGATTGACATCAGTTGAGTCAATTGGAGGTGTACCTGTGGATGTACTTCAAGGCCTACCTTCAAACTCATTGCCTCTTTGCTTGACATCATGGGAAAATCAAAGAAATCAGCCAAGACTTCAGAAAATAAATTGTAGACCTCCACAAGTCTGGTTCATCCTTGGGAGCAATTTCCAAACGGCTGAAGGTACCACGTTCATCTGTACAAACAATAGTACGCAAGTATAAACACCATGGGACCACGCAGCCGCCATACCGCTCAGGAAGGAGACGCGTTCTGTCTCCTATAGATGAACGTACTTTGGTGAGAAAAGTGCAAATGAATCCAAGAACAACAGCAAAGGACCTTGTGAGGATGCTGGAGGAAACAGGTACAAAAGTATCTATATCCACAGTAAAACAAGTCCTATATCGACATAACCTGAAAGGCCGCTCAGCAAGGATAAAGCCACGGCTCCAAAACCACCATAAAAAAAGCCAGACAACGGTTTGCAACTGCACATGGGGACAAAGATCGTACTTTTTGGAGAAATGTCCTCTGGTCCCTGATGAAACAAAAATAGATGTAACAATCGTCGCCGGGAGAAGGAGAAGAGGACCAAAGTGCAGCATGGTACGTATTCATAATCATTTTAATAAGGATGAATACTGAACAAAAACAACAAACCCACAAACGAACAGTTCTGTAAGGTGCAACAAAAACACTAAACAGAAAATAATTACCCACAACCCATAGTGCGAAAACAGGTATGGTTCTCGATCAGAGACAACGATTGACAGCTGCCTCTGATTGGGAACCATACAAGGCCAAACATCGAAATACAACAACATAGAATGCCCACCCCAACTCACGCCCTGACCAGGACATGACAATAGAACTGTTTGGCCATAATGACCATCATTATCTTTGGAGGAAAAACGGCTTGCAAGCCGAAGAACACCATCCCAACCGTGAAGCACGGGGGTGGCAGCATCATGTTTTGGGAGTGTTTTGTTGTAGGAGGGACTGGTGCACTTCACAAAATAGATGGCATCATGAGGAAAGAAAATTATGTGGATATATTGAAGCTACATCTCAAGACATCAGTCAGGAAGTTAAAGCTTGGTTGCAGATGGGTCTTCCAAATGGACAATGACCCCAAGCATACTTCCAAAGTTGTGGCAAAATGGTTTCAGGACAACAAAGTCAAGGTATTGGAGTGGCCATCATAAAGCCCTGACCTCAATCCTATAGAAAATGTGTATGCAGAACTGAAAAAGCTGAATCAGCTCTGTCAGGAGGAATGGGCCAAAATTCACCCAACTTATTGTGGGAAGCTTGTGGAAGGCCCAAGTTAAACAATTTAAAGGCAATGCTACCAAATACTAATTGAGTGTATGTAGACTTCTGACCTACTACGAATGTGATGAAAGAAATAAAAGCTGAAATAAATAATTCTCTCTACTATTATTCTGACATTTCACATTCTTAAAATTAAGTGTTGATCCTAACTGACCTAAGACAGGGGATTTTTACTTGGATTAAATGTCAGGAATTGTGAAAAACTGAGTTTAAATGTATTTGGCTAAGGTGTATGTAAACTTCCGACTTCAACTGTACAATCTATCAAAACAAATTATGTTCTCATTCTTGTGCCTTAATGTGATTCATAATTGTATTATCTACATTATTCAGTAGAACCATAATCAACTGTCTGTTTACACCTTCAGGTTTTACTTGATCTGTTCAAGCTTTCATGCACCATTCTTTCTGAAAGAGAACAGAAGCAATATAAAACTTTTAAGTTGCAGGTTTTTGAAAATGTCTACATTGGTCAGTACAAAATTGCTTTTTAATTCTGTTATGGAAATAATTGTATTTCCTATTACCACATCATTTACGGTTTCTATGCCTTTAGTTTTCCATGTGGGACAATTTATTGGTGAATTTTGAAAAGCCAAGGATTGTTCCATAGGGGTGTGTTTTTAGAGAGTGATATTGGTTCTTGTAGGATCCGTTTCATTTTCTTCCATGTTATAGTGTTCTTAACAACGAAGTTGCTATAGTGTTCTTAACTATGAAGTTGCTATGAAGTTGTTATAGTGTTCTTAACTATGAAGTTGTTATAGTGTTCTTAACTATGAAGTTGTTATAGTGTTCTTAACTATGAAGTTGCTATAGTGTTCTTAAACACGATGTTGCTATAGTGTTCTTAAACATGAAGTTGCTATAGTGTTCTTAAACACGAAGTTGCTATAGTGTTCTTAAACATGAAGTTGTTATAGTGTTCTTAAACATGAAGTTGCTATAGTGTTCTTAAACACGAAGTTGCTATAGTGTTCTTAACTATGAAGTTGTTATAGTGTTCTTAACTATGAAGTTGTTATAGTGTTCTTAACTATGAAGTTGTTATAGTGTTCTTAACTATGAAGTTGTTATAGTGTTCTTAACTATGAAGTTGTTATAGTGTTCTTAACTATGAAGTTGTTATTGTGTTCTTAAACACGAAGTTGCTATAGTGTTCTTAACTATGAAGTTGTTATAGTGTTCTTAAACATGAAGTTGTTATAGTGTTCTTAACTATGAAGTTGCTATAGTGTTCTTAACTATGAAGTTGTTATAGTGTTCTTAACTATGAAGTTGTTATAGTGTTCTTAACTATGAAGTTGTTATAGTGTTCTTAACTATGAAGTTGTTATAGTGTTCTTAAACATGAAGTTGTTATAGTGTTCTTAACTATGAAGTTGTTATTGTGTTCTTAACTATGAAGTTGTTATTGTGTTCTTAACTATGAAGTTGTTATAGTGTTCTTAAACATGAAGTTGTTATAGTGTTCTTAACTATGAAGTTGCTATAGTGTTCTTAACTATGAAGTTGTTATAGTGTTCTTAACTATGAAGTTGTTATAGTGTTCTTAACTATGAAGTTGTTATAGTGTTCTTAACTATGAAGTTGTTATAGTGTTCTTAACTATGAAGTTGTTATAGTGTTCTTAACTATGAAGTTGTTATAGTGTTCTTAACTATGAAGTTGTTATAGTGTTCTTAAACATGAAGTTGTTATAGTGTTCTTAACTATGAAGTTGTTATTGTGTTCTTAACTATGAAGTTGTTATAGTGTTCTTAACTATGAAGTTGTTATAGTGTTCTTAACTATGAAGTTGTTATAGTGTTCTTAACTACGAAGTTGCTATAGTGTTCTTAAACATGAAGTTGTTATAGTGTTCTTAACTATGAAGTTGTTATAGTGTTCTTAACTATGAAGTTGTTATAGTGTTCTTAACTATGAAGTTGTTAATGTGCTTCGCTCCATCCTCTGAAAACAGACACGTGAGAAGATTCTGGGGAAAAGCATGCACCTCTTCAATATGAACCCATTCTTCCTCTTTAGTGCATTTAACTATACGTTGTAAGTAAAAGCCTTGGGTTGTGAGTTGATAGAACTCCAAATCTGGGAGGTTAAAACCACAGATTTAGGGACATGTACAACTTAATTTATTCTATGAGTTTTATTTCCCCATATAAAGTCTGTTATGGCCGAGTATATATTTTTTAAAGAATGTATTTTATATCACAAAATGTCGATCTGAAATATTTTGGACATCAGAGCAATGTTGAGGGAATTCTATTTGAGTCAGAAATAGGATATGATATGATATGATAGGTAAGATATACAAAACCTTGCAGAAAGTCTATCCAAATGACAATCTCTATTTAAACTACTATTGGAACCAAGACTTAAAAATAATTGATATTGGCACAAGATGGAGTGAGTGTTGGAACATAACCAACGATATAAATGTTAAATTGTCCATTGTTCTTGTCAATGTATGTTTTATATTTGTAAATACATTATTTTTTAAATTGACCAAACTTCAAACTGTTGCAAATGTTAGCTTGGCCCATTGACTGTCCACCACTGAAGCTACCATAGCCACCTGAGGGCTGACATAGCTCGAGGGAACACCAGGAGGCACTGTCTCTTTCAATCACAGCTTGACACTGGATATAATAATCCCTCCCTGATACTTTCACCTCTCTCTCCTCTCTCTCGTCTCCTCGCTTCTAATCCGAGCTGGGAGCAGGTCACTGTGCCACAAAACCACTGTGCCTATCTCTCACTGCCTCCAGTCAGCCAATCAAAACAGCCTGTAGACTCCTAACGGACTACTGAATGATATAATGCGTGGTTAAGGCCTACTTCTCGGCTTTATGTCAAAAACAAATTACCATTCTAAGCACTCGCTTTCAGGAAAATAGTTTAATGTCAAATGAGGTGACAAGAAAATATTTGGTTTGAATATGTTTACTTCTCCTTTGTACTTATTCTACATGAAATATCTGAATGCATATTCTGCTGCAGCATTAAAACATCCTTTTCAAAAGTGATCAGGTTAACACCTCATGTCAGAGTTTGAGCCTTCTCTTGCCCCGGAGATGATTAAAAGGCGAGAGGTGAGCTTTTCTAAATCTCACCGTTCACTTTCTACTGGCCTGAGGTGAACTTCCGTCTGTCATGCCTGTGAGAGCTTCCAGTCCATTTCCTCTCTAATAAAGACAGCTTAACCTGCCTTAACCCTGACTACATCCTTTGTTAACACTTCTCTCCCCACTGGTCGTCACGACTCCTGGAATCAATAAAGCTCCTTCAGCGGTCGTGGCCTCCTGTAAACCCATCATATAGTTGAATCCCTCCTTTATAACGGTCCTCACACCACACTGACTCAAAGACGGTCTGTCTGACTGTGTGAAAGAGGGAGCCCCAGGTCTTCATTCATTGACTTTACCAGTCAGTGTGATAGCTGCTCCTTTCTACACCTCAGGACCAATGACCTGAATAACATTGTTCCACAGCTATACCAGGACAGAGAAGAATGGCTGAACTTCAGGTAGCTATCATGTCAAGGGAAGAGCTTTTGTTAGGTTAACACAGTGACATGAAACCATTAAAAACAAAGAGTATTAATGTAATTGGAGCCGATTTGCAGAAAACCTTTTTTCTGTCACATTCACTTTGATCATTCATCTGTACTGTACTGCACATAAAGTAGGCTTGCTTGTATAACTTTACATTGTAATGCAGTACTTCATCATACACCCCACCTGATCGACAGATTGGACTCTTCTACAATACTACCTCTCTTCTACAATACTACCTCTCTTCTACAATACTACCTCTCTTCTACAATACTACCTCTCTTCCACAATACTACCTCTCTTCTACAATACTACCTCTCTTCCACAATACTACCTCTCTTCCACTATACAACCTCTCTTCCACAATACTACCTCTTTTCCACAATACTACCTCTCTTCCACAATACAACCTCTCTTCCACAATACTACCTCTCTTCCACAATACTACCTCTCTTCCACAATACTACCTCTCTTCCATGACAGAACCTATCTTCCACGGTACAACCTCTCTTCCACGATACAACCTCTCTTCCACGACAGAACCGGTCTTCCACGATACTACCTCTCTTCCACAACATAACCTCTCTTCCACGACAGAACCTCTCTTCCACGACAGAACCTCTCTTCCACGATACTACCTCTCTTCCACGACAGAACCTCTCTTCCACGACAGAACCTCTCTTCCACGATACAATCTTCTTGCGCAATAGTGCCTCTTTTCTACCAGGTCAACAACATACAGCAGCGGGAGGAATTGGAATATGTGAACAGCTGAACTTTAGGATAACTTTGCCTTAAGTGGTATGCAGTGATGAGAGGGATCTGAGAGAGGCTGCTGACTGTTCTGACATGGTGGGGCTCTTCAGACACACACTGAGGTGGCCTAAAGAGAGCACGTTTCCATCAGAGAAGTACACCTGTTCACTCTCCCTCTATCACCCTATCTTTACCTCTCTATTTTCCTCTCAGTCCTGGTGAAGTGATATTGGTGTATCATACTAATTATGTTACATATTCCCCAACTTTCATACTCTATTGGAGGAGATTAGAAAGAAGTCGTTTCCCCTTCAGTATTGCAAATCTTCATATTATGGACCTTTCCACAGACAAGACTAACCAACTTACCCTTGCAGGGCTTTCTCCCCAAACCAGTCTCCTTTGCCCAGGCCTCGCAGGTACACAGGCATGTCATTGGAAGAATCCTCCCTGGTGACGTTCACCTGTAAGGAAAGGGATCAGCAGTCATTCATTGCTCTAATATTGGAGCCTCCCTCCAACCCCCCCCCCCCCCCCCGACCAGTAAGCCTGTTATAAAATGACGCTATAACAGCAAGGAGTTCCATCACAAATTGATGGTATACCCTCAGGAGGATGAGGTTACCACTTTCTGACATTGAGCTAACCTCTACCGTAATCACCATAGTAGACAGGCCTTGGCTAGCCCCACTGACGCCGTGCACCATTAATACGTGCACCTCTATTATCAAAAGGTTGGTCACCTTTCCCTTGCTGATGATGAAGAAGGTGTCCCCTCTGGCTCCCTGTCTGATGATGTACTCCCCGTCCCCGTAGTGCGTCTGAAGAGAGAGGAAGAGAAGTGTCACTCAACACTGTCATGAACGGTCCGAAGAGACCTGTCAAGAGTCCTCAGCGTCAGGCATGCAACCACCATGTTGAATCTACACCAGTCCCCCGACGTAGAACGGCCTTTAGGAAAATAGGACCACTGTGTGCACAGACCATGTACTGTCAGACATCAGTTGCGATGTTGAAAATGATACATTCAATTTTTTCTGAGTGAAACATCCTGCATTTAGTCAGATTGTGACCATCACTCAGTGAGGGAAGAGAGTGAGAGAGTAGGGGCGTGTGAGCGGGATGGGAGGGGGGACAGAGAAATAGGGCTGCTGCTGCTTCATGTCCATCCTTGGCAGCAGGGATCAATATGTGAAGTGTTTCCAATAATTACCGCAATAAGTATCCCCTTTTTTACTAATACTGTAGAACTTTGTTCTAAAGCTGTATCGGTACCCATTGGGCGCAGTGATCGCAATATATTGGCTATATCCAGGAAAGCCAAAGTTCCAAAAGCAGGGCCTAAAATAGTGTATAAGCAATCATACAAAAGATTTAGCTGTGACTCCTATGTGGAGGATGTTAAAAATATTTGTTGGTCTGATGTGATTAATAAGTAGCATCCAGACATTGCATTTGATACATTTATGAAATTGCTTCTTCCAATTATTGACAGACTGTTAAGAAACTGACTGTTGGAACTGTTAAGGCTCCATGGATTGATAAGGAATTGAACAACTGTATGGTTGAAGGAGATGGGGTAAAAGGAGTGGCTAATAAGTCTGGCTGCACATCTTACTGCAAATTGAGAAATGATGTAACTAAACTCAACAAAAAGAAGAAACCGTTTTTAAAAATGTATTTAATCTTTATTTAACTAGGCAAGTCAGTTAAGAACAATTTTTTATTAACAATGACGGCCTACCCTGGCCAAACACTAACCCAGATGATGCTGGGCCAATTGTGTGCCGCCCTATGGGAATCAAACCAGGGTCTGTAGTGAGATGCAGTGCCTTAGACCACTGTGCCACTCGGGAGCCAAGATCAATGATTTATAGAATGATGGAGAAAAAAAAACTTTGGAGTACTTTAAATGAAATTATGGGCAGAAAGACACATTAAATGACATATTTCATCAAATCAGATGGCTTATTCATCATAAAACCATCTGAACAGTGAGCCACTGTACTCATGCATAAAAAAACAATAATGAAAGAAAAGCATTGTAAGTTTGAATTTTGCAAAGATAGTGTGGGAGAGGTGGAACAATTATTGTTATCGATCAAAAATGACAAACCTCCTGGAATTGATAACTTAGAGGGAACGCACCTGAGAATGGTAGCTGACCCTAGGGCTGCCGCCACACCGGCAGTCATGAGTCATTACCTCAGTAAAATTCCATGTGACCGGTGAGTCACAGTAACCCCCTTTTATGCACTCTGGACATGGCTTTGTAGTATCCGATTTGCTAACTACCATCGGGTCCTGATGGCCTGCAACTCATGGCTCTATTGTCCCTCTGACCACTCTGACATCAATGAAATCGAAAATGACATCAAAATCACAGTAGTTCTAAATCTCACCTCACTGTGATGCTCAATCTGAAGAAAGAAGTTCAACAGCAGGTTGAAACAGTATAAAACATGGTTGTTGTGGATGTTGTTTCAAAGCCTAACATCAAATCAAATCAAATCAAATTTTATTTGTCACATACACATGGTTAGCAGATGTTAATGCGAGTGTAGCGAAATGCTTGTGCTTCTAGTTCCGACAATGCAGTAATAACCAACGAGTAATCTAACTAACAATTCCAAAACTACTACGTTATACACACAAGTGTAAAGGGATAAAGAATATGTACATAAAGATATGTGAATGAGTGATGGTACAGAACGGCATAGGCAAGATGCAATAGATGGTATCGAGTACAGTATATACATATGAGATGAGTATGTAAACAAAGTGGCATAGTTTAAAGTGGCTAGTGATACATGTATTACATAAAGATGTAGTAGATGATATAGAGTACAGTATATACGTAGACATATGAGATTAATAATGTAGGGTATGTAAACATTATATTAAGTAGCATTGTTTAAAGTGGCTAGTGATATATTTTACATCAATTCCCATTATTAAAGTGGCTGGAGTTGAGTCAGTGTGTTGGCAGCAGCCACTCAATGTTAGTGGTGGCTGTTTAACAGTCTGATGGCCTTGAGATAGAAGCTGTTTTTCAGTCTCTCGGTCCCAGCTTTGATGCACCTGTACTGACCTCGCCTTCTGGATGATAACGGGGTGAACAGGCAGTGGCTCGGGTGGTTGTTGTCCTTGATGATCTTTATGGCCGCCCTATGGGAATCAAACATGCTGACCACACCGCTCGCGTTGCAAAATAAATGTATGCCAATGCTGTTGCTAGCAAATTGAAGTGGGTCTAGGGTGTCAGGTAAGGAAGAGGTGATATCATCCATAACTAGCCTCTCAAAGCACTTCATGATGACAGAAGTGAGTGCTATGGGGCGATAGTCATTTAGTTCAGTTATCTTTGCTTTCTTTGGTACAGGTACAATAGTGGACATCTTGATAGTGAGAGAATGAATATGTCCGTAAACACTCCAGCCAGCTGGTCTGTGCATGCTCTGAGGACGCGGCTAGGGATGCCGTCTGGTCCGACGGCCTTGCGAGGATTAACATGCTTAAATGTCTTACGTCGGCCACATAGAAGAAGACCCCACAGTCCTTGGTAGTGGGCTGCGTCGGTGGCACTGTGTTATCCTCAAAACTGGCGAAGAAGGTGTTTAGCTTATCCAGAAGCAAGACGTCGGTGTCCGCGACGTGACTAGTTTTCCCTTTGTAGTCCGTGATTGTCTGTAGACCCTGCCACATACGTCTCCTGTCTGAGCCGTTGAATTGCGACTCCACTTTGTCTCTGTACTGACGTTGTGCCTGTTTGATTGACTTACGGAGGGAATAACTACAGTTTGTATTCGTCCATATTCACGGTGTCCTTGCCATGGTTAAATGCAGTGGTTTGAGGTCCTCCCGGGTGGCGCAGTGGTTAAGGGCGCTGTACTGCAGTGCCAGCTGTGCCACCAGAGACTCTGGGTTCATGCCCAGGCTCTGTTGTAAACCGGCCGCGACCGGGAGGTCCGTGGGGTGACGCACAATTGGCCTAGCGTCGTCCGGGTTAGGAAGGGCTTGGGATATCCTTGTCTCATTGTGCACCGCGACTCCTGTGGCAGGCCAGGCGCAGTGCACATTAACCAAGGTTGCACGGTGTTTCCTCCGACACATTGGTACGGCTGGCTTCCGGGTTGGATGCGCGCTGTGTTAAGAAGCAGTGCGGCTTTGTCTCTCCCAAGCCCGTACGGGAGTTGTAGCAATGAGACCATTTTTTTTTTAAATGCACTTTCAGTTGTGCCATGTCCAAGAAGACTCGAGGCTGTGATTGCTGTCAAAGGTGCTTCAACAATGTACTGAGTAAATGGTCTAAATGTGTTATTTCTGTTTTTTATTTGTAATATATTTGCAAAAATAAAATAAAAAACAGTTTGTCATTATGGGGTATTGTGTGTAGAAAAAAGGGAAAGAGTGAAAAAAACCAATTTAGTCCTTTTTAGAATAAGGCAAAATAACGTAACAAAATGTGGAAAAAGTCAAGGGGTCTGAATACTTTCTGAATGCACTGTATCTAATAGAACTCAGAGGGTTTTCTTAAATGGAAGCATCTCTAATGTCATGTATGTAAAGTGTGGTGTACCGCAGGGCAGTTCTCTAGGCCCTCTACTCTTTTCTATTTTTACCAATGACCTACCACTGGCATTAAACAAAGCATGTGTGTCCATGTATGCTGATGACTCAACCATATACGCATCAGCAACCACAGCTAATGAAGTCACTGAAACCCTTAACAAAGAGTTGCAGTCTGTTTTGGAATGGGTAGCTAATAATAAATTGGTCCTGAACATCTCTAAAACTAAGAGCATTGTATTTGGTACAAATCATTCCCTAAGTTCTAGACCTGAGCTGAATCTGGTAATGGATGGTGTGGCTGTTGACCAAGTTGAGGAGACTAAATTACTTGGTGCTACCTTAGATTGTAAACTGTCATGGTCAAAACATATAGATTCAATGGTTGTAAAGATGGGGAGAGGTCTGTCTATATTAAAGAGATGCTCTTTTTTTTGACACCACACTCCACAAGCAAGTCCTGCAGGCTCTAGTTTGATCTTATCTTGATTATTGTCCAGTCATATGGTCAAGTGCTGCAAAGAAAGACCTAGTTAAGCTGCAGCTGGCCCAGCATGTCTTGCTCTTCATTGTAATCAGAGGGCTAATATTAATACTATGCATGCCAGTCTCTCTTGGCTAAGAGTTGAGGAAAGACTGACTGCGTCACTTTTTTTTAATAAGAAACATTGTGTTGGAAATTCCAAATGGTTTGCATAGTCAACTTACACACAGCACTAACACGCACACTTCCCCCACCAGACATGCCACCAGGGGTCTTTTCACTGTCCCCAGGTCCAGAACAAACTCAAGGAAACAGTATTATACAGAGCTATGAGTTCATGGAACTCCCTTCCATCTTATGTAGGGCAAGTGAACAACAAACCTGGTTTCAATAAACAAATTAAATAACACCTCACAGCACAACGCCTCTCCCTCATGTGACCTTCTTGTTGTGTGTGTGTACTGACACGTATGTGTAACTCATAGATGCACACACACCCTACATGTTCATGTTTTTAAATGTATGGAAATTGTAAAGTCTTTTGTCTGTAATGTATTTTTCGTTTTGTGTCAGACCCCAGTAAGACTAGATGTCGCTAATGGCGATCTTAATAAATCAAATCATATCCCTCCCTCCAACTGCTCAGATGTGGTCAGAGAGAAAAAGGGCAAGCGATTCTGACATCTGATGCTGGGGAATGAGTAAATAAACTTGAAGCCTTTTAATTTCATGTTGTGCTAATTTAATAATAATATAATATTACTATATTACATATTCTACATGTAATTTATGTTGTCATTCATTCTCCCCTGACCGCTACCCCCTATTGTGTAGCAGTGAGCTGTTCTAAAGGACTAATCAGGGACGACCCTCACAGGTTCCCATCCTGCCACTTCACTGAGCAGCAGCAGCCCAGGGTCTGGTCCGTCAGGTTTCAGTGTTCCAGCCACAACGTATCAAATGACCTGCTTTTATTCCCCACTGTTTGGTTTTCAGAGTGGCAGGAAGGCAACTGAACCTCTGTGCAGGCGGCACTGCATTAACTTGGACTTTGTATTTATTATGGATCCCCATTAGCTCCACCAAACTTGGACTTTGGTGGAGGGAGTAATGAAACACAGTAGGGATGTTTTTTTAATTAAAAAGTACTAAAGTACATTAGCCATGATAAATAGGTCTGATGTAAAAGTAGATGTATATAATACGTCACAGATCAATAGTACCAGGTTTTTATTGATTGATGGCAGCTGACAGCTTTGAATTTCATGTCAAAGGTTGGGTACATCAAGAAGACAGAGATCAACATGAGCTGGAAGCCTGGCCCCCAGATTCATTTAAAATAGACAGCAGAACCATTTCAATAAAGATGGAGCGAAGCAGAGGGTCATGAATCGGAAATGAGATTCCACGGTATAATGGGCAGGCTTATCAAGGGGAAATTACGGCCTGTACTGTATGTAGCATCGCTATGCATCAAATCATACATAAATAAATAGTATTGAAAGAGTAAATCCTATTTCTAATAATCTACAATCAACGATGATTGACAGGTTGCGGGAAAATTTCATTTTTCATTCCTCTCACTCTCTCAGCCTGAGACTATCGATTGGTAATAGCTGCTTAATTCTCCTCCTCCTTCTTCCATGTTTGAGGACACAGCAGCTTGTGAGGATCGCAGAACACGACGGGAGTCGAGACAAGTCGTCCCACACATTAACGCAACCCTCACACATCAGCTGGAAAACAGTGAACTCTTGACATGCTCTGCTCTGCTCCGTATGGGCCAGAACAGACAGTGTGGGAACGGGGAACGTCTTGAATTAAAAATAAACCTCTACTCCCAACCCAACCGCTGCCTGCCTAGTCACACATGCATAGTAGGATCTTGTAGGTTTGATACCACCATGATTAATACCGGCAATGCTTACATTCTTTATTCTTTACCAGGACTGTGTGTTCTTCCTGCTCTGGAATGACTGTAAGTGACACTAAACAAACACAGCTCACTGATTGACTTTTAGAGAGTAAAGAGTGTTTATGCGAGTCAGTATATATTTACCTGACAGGCTGGTCAGGGAGGAACAGTCATCATCAGTAACTAAGGTGAGCTATCTTTCAACAGCACTTTCAAAGTTTCTTCCTGTGCTTTAGTTTATTTTTAGGCCTGGGAGAAAATGTCACCGTTATTCATTGAAGCTGCATGGGAAAAGAAATCCATTAAGATGGAGAAGAAAGAAAGAAATGGCTAGTTTAAAGGGAAAATGACATTTTGGGCTGACACAGACTTCGTTTTGTCTTTCTCCCAAATTGAAACATACCACCTGTGTCATGAGCGGTTTCTGCCAAGGAATGAGCTTTACAATGAGTAGAAGACAGATATGTGTCCCTATAAACTACACAGCATGAATAGTGAATATAACTGCATATAACATCATAACACCTTTTTAATCTCACTTTAAAAGATGAATTGAGCATTGATGAAAGTGAACTTATCAGACAATTCTTATGTTCATTATGAAAGGTGGCTAGAACTTCAAACAGTAATCTTGGAGGTGTAATGGGTATTTCTCACGATGCATTTGGCAAATCAGTAAAGGAAAGGGACGGCATGGTTGAAGTACGATGATGAAAAGGTGCCCTCACAGACGCAGAACATGTTGCTACACAACACTGAATTACTTCTTTACTTCGTGGCATTACTTATCTACCACTTTGTTTTACACTAATCAGTTCCTTTCTGACATGGGGCACCCCTATCTCCTTTGGTTTCCATGTGGAAAGAGAACCCGATACCTACTCTTCTGTTCTGTTATACAGAGACTGTTAGCTGATATGGGTGGTGAGTTTGGTACCCTGCCCAGCAGTGCTTGACTTGGGAAGGAGCACACTGGAGTAGAGTACCAGCACCTCAGATGTTCTACTGCTTGAGCTCCTGGACCTCTAATAGGACGTACACTGTATTCAGAAAGTATTCAGACCAATTGACTATTTCCACATTTTGTAGCCTTATTCTAAAATGGATAATCTCATCAATCTACACACAATACCCCACAATGACAAAACAAAAACAGTTTTTTTTATGTTTGCAAATGTATACATTTTTTTTAATATACAGTATATATATATATATATAAGTATTCAGACCCTTTACTCAGTACTTTTGTTGAAGCACCTTTGGCAGCAATTACAGCATCGAGTCTTCTTGGGTATGATGCTACAAGCTTTTCACACCTGTATCTGTGGAGTTTCTCCCATTCTTCTCTGCAGATCCTCTCAAGCTCTGTCAGGTTGGTTGGGGAGTGTCACTGCACAGCTATTTTCACATCTCTCCAGAGATGTTTGATCGGGTTCAAGTTCGGGCTCTGGCTGGTTTGTTACTATGGGATATTGTGCGTAGATTAATGAGGAATTGTTTTTATTGAATCCATTGTAGAATAAGGCTGTAACGTAACAAAATGTGGAAAAAGTCTGAATACTTACCGAATGCACTGTACATAAACTCAAAAGTACGGTGGAGCTCCTGTATCTAAATATAAACACCACCGACAACCAAAATGAGTACCGGCACCTATTTCAGTCCAAGTCAAACTGATGCCCAGTCATCCGTTGCCATAGAAACCACGCCGCAGGGTTCTGTCAAAGTTTTTTTTTTATTGTGTCTGTCACCGCACTATGCTGTTATTTTACACTGACTGAAGCGGGAAGACAAAGTAAGAAACAAACTGATGCCATTTGAAAAAAATCTATATGTGAGCATAGACTGGCCAGAAACCACACCGTAATAATAATTATAATGCTACATGGGACTTATACAGCGTTTTCAAGTCACTTTACAAGTGTAGAAACGAAACAAACAGATGAAAACAAGACCACAACAGGAAGAAACACAACATGAAACAAACAGATGAAAACAAGACCACAACAGGAAGAAACGCAACATGAAACAAAGAAACGGCTAGGGACTTAAGAAGGTAAAAGAGTGGGATGTTCTAGTGTATGAATCAGCAAGCAGGTGTGTGTGGGTGTGTGTGAGAGAGAAAGAGAGAGATAGAGAGAGTGTGTGTGGGAGAGAGGGTGTGTGTGTGTGTGTGTCGGGGGGGGGGGGGGGGGGGCTCCAGAACTTTGGAGGAATACCATGAGACTCCTGTGTTTTAAAGTAGATTCTCCTGTAATCATGGAGGAAAGCCTGAGTGTTCTCCCTATAGATATCTCACAGGAGTCCTTATCCCACACTGCAAGGCTGTAGGAGATTGTTCCATAATCCAGCCACTTGAGAAGCCTCCATGGCACGTCTTTCGAGGAAAACATTACTACTTGAATGCATAAGTATTAGTCTAAGTATGCACCGACTACACACACACAGTCCTTTATATGCAAACATCTTCACTGCTTTTTACCTGACATGATGACTGACAGTAGTAATGAGATAAATCTTTCTGAGGTTTAAACGAAATGCCATGCGTCATAGATGTTGTTGTAACGTTGGGTTTTGCTGAGGTTCCTAATGTTCTCGTCCGTAACCTGCACTACTGGGTTTCCTCATTTAAATCATTTTAGTGCAGTATTTGTTTATTATTTTAGGGTACACTGAAGCTAAACACTACTGTAGTTAGTCAGAGGCAAAAAACACAGCACATACTGTACCCAGAGAGGATTGTGTTAACACTGAGATGCAACACCTTAACGTTGATAACTATGCAATTACAGTGCCTTGCGAATGTATTCGGCCCCCTTGAACTTTGTGACCTTTTGCCACATTTCAGGCTTCAAACATAAAGATATAAAACTGTGTTTTTTTGTGAAGAATCAACAACAAGTGGGACACAATCATGAAGTGGAACGACATTTATTGGATATTTCAAACTTTTGTAACAAATCAAAAACTGAAAAATTGGGCGTGCAAAATTATTCAGCCCCTTTACTTTCAGTGCAGCAAACTCTCTCCAGAAGTTCAGTGAGGATCTCTGAAGGATCCAATGTTGACCTAAATGACTAATGATGATAAATACAATCCACCTGTGTGTAATCAAGTCTCCGTATAAATGCACCTGCACTGTGATAGTCTCAGAGGTCCGTTAAAAGCGCAGAGAGCATCATGAAGAACAAGGAACACACCAGGCAGGTCCGAGATACTGTTGTAAAGAAGTTTAAAGCCGGATTTGGATACAAAAAGATTTCCCAAGCTTTAAACATCCCAAGGAGCACTGTGCAAGCAATAATATTGAAATGGAAGGAGTATCAGACACAAATCTACCAAGACCTGGCCGTCCCTCTAAACTTTCAGCTCATACAAGGAGAAGACTGATCAGAGATGCAGCAAAGAGGCCCCTGATCACTCTGGATGAACTGCAGAGATCTACAGCTGAGGTGGGAGACTCTGTCCATAGGACAACAATCAGTCATATATTGCACAAATCTGGCCTTTATGGAAGAGTGGCAAGAAGAAAGCCATTTCTTAAAAATATCCATAAAAAAGTGTCGTTTAAAGTTTGCCACAAGCCACCTGGGAGACACACTAAACATGTGGAAGAAGGTGCTCTGGTCAGATGAAACCAAAATTGAACTTTTTGGCAACAATGCAAAACGTTATGTTTGGCGTAAAAGCAACACAGCTGAACACACCATCCCCACTGTCAAACATGGTGGTGGCAGCATCATGGTTTGGGCCTGCTTTTCTTCAGCAGGGACAGGGAAGATGGTTAAAATTGATGGGAATATGGATGGAGCCAAATGCAGGACCATTCTGGAAGAAAACCTGATGGAGTCTGCAAAAGACCTGAGACTGGGACGGAGATTTGTCTTCCAACAAGACAATGATCCAAAACATAAAGCAAAATCTACAATGGAATGGTTCAAAAATAAACATATCCAGGTGTTAGAATGGCCAAGTCAAAGTCCAGACCTGAATCCAATCGAGAATCTGTGGAAAGAACTGAAAACTGCTGTTCACAAATGCTCTCCATCCAACCTCACTGAGCTCGAGCTGTTTTGCAAGGAGGAATGGGAAAAAATTTCAGTCTCTCGATGTGCAAAACTGATAGAGACATACCCCAAGCGACTTACAGCTGTAATCGCAGCAAAAGGTGGCGCTACAAAGTATTAACTTAAGGGGGCTGAATAATTTTGCACGCCCAATTTTTCAGTTTTTGATTTGTTAAAAAAGTTTGAAATATCCAATAAATATCGTTCCACTTCATGATTGTGTCCCACTTGTTGTTGATTCTTCACAAAAAAATACAGTTTTATATCTTTATGTTTGAAGCCTGAAATGTGGCAAAAGGTCGCAAAGTTCAAGGGGTCCGAATACTTTCGCAAGGCACTGTAACTATATGACATTTTTTAAATCATACTTTCACATCTAGGCAAATCACCATGACAGCAAACTATTTGCAAGAAACTAAAGTTTCCAATTCCTCGTCATTACCTTAATTGTATGTTTCACTGCTGCTCAAATTCAATCAATTCCTCGTCATTACCTTAATTGTATGTTTCACTGCTGCTCAAATTCAATCAATTCCTCGTCATTACCTTAACTGTATGTTTCACTGCTGCTCAACTTAACTCAATTCCTCATTACCTTACCTGTATGTTTCACTGCTGCTCAAATTAAATAAATTCCTCATCATTACCTTAACTGTATGTTTCACTGCTGCTCAACTTAACTCAATTCCTCATCATTACCTTAACTGTATGTTTCACTGCTGCTCAAATTAAATAAATTCCTCATCATTACCTTAACTGTATGTTTCACTGCTGCTCAAATTCAATCAGTGCTGCTACGCAATTATCAACAGTAGATCTGTCTAATACATTTTCTCTATCATGTGAACAACAATATGAAGCACAGACAGAAAATCACTGCACAGTTACAAATGTTAATTAATGGACTAATGGCTATTTGTGAGAAAGGGGTGACATTTGGGTGAGGAGATTGTCCGTGTTGTGTCGTTCCATGGTGAGGCTGCATAAAGTCTGATAGATTCCAGCGTCTTCTGGCGATGTATACAGGTACACACATAATCACACACACGCACGAATGCACGCACACACAACACACGCGAACAACATGCAAAGACACATCGGCAGTGATCTCACCTACACCACACTGAATGTCAGCATATTTATCACCAGCCCCCTTTGGAGCACCCTTCAACTGTTTGAACATTCTGTGTTTTCCCTCATGTTTTATTTCAGTCATTCAGCGAACAGATCTAGACTGATAGTGTCTTGGTAGTCAGTGGGGCATTCTGGGTCTGAAGATGGAAATAAAACATGAGTTCTAGTTTTATTCATCTGAAACTATACGGCACTATGGATTGGATTTGGTGTGATGTGACCAAATACTGTTTAATCAGATGAATCATAACTAAGACGTATGTTTTCCCTTTGCATGTCATTCTATTATTGCTCTGTAAGGGGTTGAAGAAGTCAGGTTGACTCAGAAGCTGCAGTTGGAGCCAATTAATTCTGAGGCCAACGCATTAAAAAACAAAACATGGTTTGATATATAGGCTGGTTGAGGAATAAGGATGTGTGTCCTTAAAAATTGAACTAATCCTCTATTGATCCAATAGATTAAAATAACCATGAAATAATGTATTTGATTCCTTTGTGATTTTTTTGTGGTCATACTTAACTTGACTATGATAGATAAAGTCTGCCGCAAATGATATTGTTCTCGTTTTAATGACCAAATGTTCTTTGGAAACCAGTTATACTGGAGGTCAAGTCATCTAATTAACTTGGAACAGCAGAGAGATTCTTGCTGTAAATAAACAAGCATAAAGATTTAGGAGGTGAAGGACTGTAGAGACTTGATGTAATATGTCCGCGTTTCTCAAGTGATCCTAAGGACCCCCGTACCACCGTTTTGGGAAACATCTGCATGCCAATGAATAGTAAGATGATTAGTCCATCTGCTCTGAGGATGGGATTACACCTGGAATTGCTCCCTCTCACTCATGAACCACAAAGTAGACACTGTTTATTATAATATTCTGATCAGGACCAGAATGGTTTTTCTGACCATGTGACGAGACTAGGAATACTTCTGGGCGCTGGTTATAGTCTAGTTTACAGTTATTCTCGGTCATGTCATGTGGTCATGAAAATCTCTTGAGTCTTGCCTCGGAGGCAGAACTGAGAGATTTCCGCTAGATCGGCCAACTGCAAAGTCCAAATTGGCTATAAAATGTATGGACTTAATTTAAGGTTAGGGTTAGGCATTAGGGTTAGCAATGTTGTTAAGGTTATGGTTAGGTTTAAAATCTGATTGTATGACTTTGTGGCTGTGCCAGATAGTGACCACTCTGCAGAGCTGCCTTCAGAACACGATGCATGACGAAAAAAACGCCAATTCTGAGACTGTATTGCAGGCAGAGTTAGCTCAGACGTTGTCGCAGTGAGTTTTACCTCAGGTTGTGTCTGGTGAGTTATTGACTACAGATAAGAACTCAAATCAATTCAAATGGCTCTGTCAGACCAGGACAGGAGACCTGAAATGCACGTCCACTACTATGAAGACTGCAATGACTACAAATTGCAGCTTAGTTACATTTCCAGAGAAACCTATTTTAAAATGTGAATACCCACAGTATAATAATCATTACGATTTATCGAGGCAATCAACTCTTCATCATGTAATGATATGGTTCATAATTTAGGGAAATGTAAAAGTCAATGAAACAGACGTAAACTCATCAGCACCCATTGCCACAACCCTTTTAAATCGAGGTAACTTCGCAAAGTTCCCCAAGGACACTTAGGAAACTCACCTCTTCCATCACGTCAGCAAGCTTGCTGAGTATTTCTTCTGAAAGGCCTTGGAATGTTGGAACACTGTTGGGGAAGAGGTAGAGAGTGAGAGTTAGTTGTTTTGGAGCCTTCAGACACCAATGTGAAGCCAACAGTTCATGCTGTTCCTGGCTGGTTGACAGTACTAGGTGCTGTGGAGCTTCATGACTTGCAAAGCATCGCCCACCACAGCGATAAACACTGTTTATTCACATAA
The DNA here is from genome assembly GCF_057628025.1 of Oncorhynchus mykiss. Taxonomy (NCBI): domain Eukaryota; kingdom Metazoa; phylum Chordata; class Actinopteri; order Salmoniformes; family Salmonidae; genus Oncorhynchus; species Oncorhynchus mykiss. The sequence continues at coordinate 12,911,393 of NC_143037.1, forward strand.
ATCACACATCGTCAATATTCTCTCTGTTTTCTGTCGTTCTGTTATCTATCTCAGTAAGTAAGCCAAAATACACAATGCACTAGCAGAGCAGGTATGCAGCATTTATGTAAAAAAACAGCACAGCACGTTGCATGACAGAGTGGAGTCTGTATGACTGATTACAGGGAGGGAGAAAAAAAACACCAGGGAAAACCACATAATGTACGTACATAGACACAGCTGTGGCAGCACCCTTATGGAAAAAGCACATCCCATTTCACGTGATCACATATGATCTTGTGTGATCACATGTGATCACGTAACAACATATACAGCAACATGTGAAGGAACATGTGCCAACATAAAACTCCACATATGATTACATGTGAGAGCACATGTGAGAACATGATCTCATGTGAAATTAATGTGAAATAAAAATGACAACATGGGGATGCAACATTTCAACACGTGATAACATGAAATGACATTTGAGCACATGTGAAAGCCGAGTTATAAAATGTTGTTTAGAATACTTTACTTCAAAAAGCAACTATTTACATTAATTCAATTTAAACAGTCATGGTCCAGCTAAACAAAGGTGTTAATGGACAACATGCTGAATACTTTGGATTCAACCTCAATTGGGATTTGAACTCATAACCTCTTAATTTCTAGCAACCTGAAGTTCTTGCTGAACCACCAGGTCTATGGACATTGTGGAGATTGGCTATATATTTATTGTCAAGAACACATTTATACACTTTGCCTAAAGTGGCAGTAAAAATCAGGTAAATATATACAACAACTTGAAGGTGTTATTTCTATAAAATGACAGTATGCTGCTGTATTCTGATTTCAATTACGGTAAAATCTTGTATAGTAAATAACATTTAGATGGGATTGAACTAATAACCCCTTGCTCACTACCAACCTGTAATGTCCTGTTACAGTGCAGCTACACCAACAGATCCGTGAGTAGAAAAGAGATATGGCCACAGACTTATTGGCAAGAGCGGATCTGCACTTTGGTCAAAGCTGCCCGGAATCAAGTAAATAACTGTACAATTGTCACCACCAATGTAACAACGTAAAACTAGCAGTGCCCAAAGACACTTGATTTAAAGTATACAATAATTCTTTGGGGTTAGAATTTGCAACCACTTGGTTGGGAGAGCATCAATGTTGCTGCAGCGCTTCCAGGTTCAAACTAATTACTTGGAACTATACTGAACAAAACTATAAATGCAACAACTTCAAAACTGTAACCGAGTTATAGTTGATATGGGGCCGGTTGAACGTACTGAAATGAATACTCAAGAGCTGCACTGTTTAGATGCCAATTCCAAGCTCCCTTAAAACTTGAGACATCTGTGTGACAAAACGGCACATTTTAGAATGGCCTTTTATTGTCCCCAGCACAAGGTGCACCTGTGTAATAATCATATTGTTTAATCAGCTTCTTGATATGCCACACCTGTCAGGTGGCAAAGGAGAAATTCTCACTAACAGGGATGCAAACAAAATTTGAGAGAAATAAGCATTTTGTGCATATGGAAAAAGTCTGGGATATTTTATTTCAGCTCATGAAACATAGGACCAACACTTTACATGATGCGTTTATATTTTTGTAGCACACTCTTAAAAAAATAAGAGTATGGTTGGGGTACAGTGTTGTTCCCTGGGGTACAAAATTGTCAAAGGTACACTAAACAGCTACACATATAAACTCACATGGTCCAGTTCAGTACCTGTAGATATAGGAGATTTTTCTACCCAATATTTTAAATGTAAGGTACGATCATCACTGCATTTTAAAATATACAGTGCCTTTAGAAAGTATTCAACCCCCTTGACTTTTTGCACTTTGTTACATTACAGCCTTATTCTAGAATGTGTTACATCGTTTTCCTCATCAATCTTCTCACAATACGCAATAATAACAAAGCAAAAACAGGTTTTCAGAAATGTTTGCCAATTACTGTGAAATGTACTAAAACCCACTTGCAACCAGTTGATAGCCAGTTATTGGAAGTTAAGCATTAACTTCCTGTGAACCAGCTCCCATTAAGCTTTTGGAATATGCACAAAAAACCTCTCAACAGTGCCGCTCTTGCGTGTCACAACTGCTTACTAAAATTGAAAAACTGACAGTGTCAAAAGAGATGCTCCACCTTCTTTAACATAACCATAAAAGCACTTAAACGTGTTGAACATTTCCAATGACAGTTTTAGACCATGCCCCCAAATATGCTAATGAGTCCCCGCCAGCACATTGCCTCCACCTACATTTCAAAGTACAGTAATGATTGTACCTAATCCTGCATTACTAACCAAGTGGGGAGTGGGACTTCTCCCATATGCTGACCTCTGACACCACCTATTAAGGAAATTACCTCGATAACAGCATTTCCGGCAGTTAAATGTAATAACAAAACATTATTTATGAAAAGCAATCTATTAATATGGTTTTTGAACTCCGTCATGTGTTTATGGTTGACGCAGCTTGTTGGCCATTCGCCAATTGGCGTTTCTCAACGAGTTCAAAGTACATACAGTAAATGCAAGTGGTATTTACGACTTCACAACTGCTAAATTTCCACCTCCCACATGGTTACGAACGCAGCATTATATGTATATTGGGTATACAAATTTACCATTATAATAGATTATGGGCACATGTACCCTAAAAGGTACTGATGTGAGTTCCTATGTGTAACTCTGAAGGTTCCTTACCTGTACCTTTGACCTTTTTGTACACCAGGAAACAAAACTGTCCAAAAGTGTGTACTATCTTGCACATAACAAAAGAGTGCCATCTGCATTGCTATTTTAGTTATCAGTTATTCTGACTATTCTAAATCCCAGATAAGGACATGTTGAATAATAATTACTGCATAAATAAACCACAATGTAAGCATGTAGGTCAAAGTGTGTCAAATAACTGAGTTGAAGAAAAAATAAGTTGAAGACTCATTTTTGTTTGCAGGGCATTACCTGTGAAATCTCATGTTAAAAATTGAATCCACATGTAAAAGCTTATGATTTCACATGTGCAAAACGTGTAATTCAACATTCAAAAGGCACTCGCACATCTCAGCTATCTTTTTTGCAGGTGCATCGTAACATGTACAAAACGTGGAAATGTCACGTGAAATCATGTGATTTTTCCAACCAATTATTGTCTGTCTTAAACCCCCTCTCTAACACCAGCATCATCTGAAGTGGGAAAGTGTGTGCAGTAGTCAGTAGTAAACCAGTAGTAAACCAGTAGTAAGTCAGTATTAAACCAGTAGTAAGTCAGTATTAAACCACTAGTAAACAGTAGTAAGTCAGTAATAAACCAGTAGTAAACATGTAGTAAGTCAGTATTAAACCAGTAGTAAACAGTAGGAAGTCTGTAATAAACCAGTAGTAAACCAGTAGTAAGTCAGTATTAAACCAGTAGTAAGTCAGTATTAAACCACTAGTAAACAGTAGTGAGTCAGTAATAAACCAGTAGTAAACCTGTAGTAAGTCAGTATTAAACCACTCGTAAACAGTAGTAAGTCAGTAATAAACCAGTAGTAAGTCAGTATTAAACCAGTAGTAAACCAGTAGTAAGCCAGTATTAAACCAGTAGTAAGTGAGTATTAAACCACTAGTAAACAGTAGTAAGTCAGTAATAAACCAGTGTTAAACCAGTAGTAAACCAGTAGTAAGTCAGTATTAAACCAGTAGTAAGTAAGTATTAAACCAGTAGTAAACAGTAGTCAGTATTAAACCAGTAGTAAACCAGTAGTAAACCAGTAGTAAGTCAGTAATAAACCAGTAGTAAATCAGTATTAAACCAGTAGTAAGTCAGTATTAAACCAGTAGTAAACAGTAGTCAGTATTAAACCAGTAGTAAACCAGTAGTAAACCAGTTGTAAGTCAGTAATAAACCAGTAGTAAATCAGTAGTAAGTCAGTATTAAACCAGTAGTAAACAGTAGTAAGTCAGTAATATACCAGTAGTAAACAGCAGTAAATCTGGATTAAACCAGTAGTAAACAGTAGTAAGTCAGTAAGAAACCAGCAGTAAACCAATAGTAAGTCAGTATTAAACCAGTAGTAAGTCAGTATTAAACCAGTAGTAAACCAGTAGTAAGTCAGTAGCAAACCTGTAGTAAACAGTAGTAAGTCAGTAATAAACCAGTAGTAAACCAGTAGTAAGTCAGTATTAAACCAGTAGTAAGTCAGTATTAAACCAGTAGTAAACAGTAGTAAGTCAGTAATGAACCAGTAGTAAACATGTAGTAAGTCAGTATTAAACCAGTATTAAACAGTAGGAAGTCTGTAATAAACCAGTAGTAAACCAGTAGTCAGTCAGTATTAAACCAGTATTAAACAGTAGGAGGTCTGTAATAAACCAGTAGTAAACCAATAGGAAGTCAGTATTAAACCAGTAGTAAACAGTAGTAAGTCAGTAATAAACCAATAGTAAACAGTAGTGAGTCAGTAATAAACCAGTAGTAAACCAGTAGTCAGTCAGTATTAAACCAGTAGTAAACATTAGTCAATATTAAACCTGTAGTAAACCAGTAGAAAGTCAGTAATAAACCAGTAGTAAACAGTAGTAAGTCAGTAATAAACCAGTAGTAAACAACAGTAAATCAGAATTAAACCAGTAGTAAACAGTAGTAAGTCAGTAATAAACCAGTAGTAAAGCAGTAGTAAGTCAGTATTAAACCAGTAGTAAGTCAGTATTAAACCAGTAGTAAACCAGTAGTAAGTCAGTATTAAACCAGTATTAAACCAGTAGTAAGTCAGTAGTAAGTCAGTATTAAACCAGTATTAATCCAGTAGTAAACCAGTAGTAAGCCAGTATTAAACCAGTAGTAAGCCAGTAGTAAGTTAATAGTAAGCCAGTAGCAAGTCAGTAGTAAGCCAGTAGCAAGCCATGGCTCAGGGTTTGAATTTAAGGTTGGGCCTTAGAGCAGCTGCCAATCATACTAAGCGTTTCAGGAAGGAGATGTTTACATACCTCTGGCATGCTCTCTCCTCAGTGAGAGAGACCTCATTCACACACACATTCACGGAAACGCACACACACAAAATCTGGCAGTTTGACAACATCCAAGTCTCTTTGCTACTATGGAACCACTGTAGCTTGTTACCAGGGGAACTACTCCTTCAGAAATATAATTGATGTGTTTGATATTTGACATTCTGTATTGAAGATAAGAACTGCCAGAAGCTACTTCTCAAATATTATGACATAAAAGCCATGAACACTTGATCAAGGCACTAAACCCTAAGTGCTCTTGTTAGTCGCTCTGGTTAAAAGCGTCTTCTAAATTACTCAAATGTAAACGTGCACCAGCTGGCTGTAGCTGCCAATGCATGGGGAGAAAGGCATCTTATGCTAACACTAAAAGCTGACTTCATCCAAATCAATTTCATAATTTCTTGCGTGTGACATCATCGGGTCCTTGCAATAAAGGGCAACAGCAGGGCCTCCGGGAGGAGAGGTGCTGTCAATAAAACATTCTCCTCGGTCTTCCTCGATGATCTATTTCAGTAGTGGAGACTGGAGGAAACTCCAGTTCCAACCACTTACACAGTCATTGAGAAATCACAGAAGGCATGCTAAAGGCTCTGTGTATGCAGATCAGTACTGTACTTGAGGACGTGTGTTGAATGAGTATTTGTGGTCAAACAGATGTTGTGGACTTTCCATCTGAATCACTACAGTTGATCACGGGGTGGGAAATCTTCATTCGGGGATGACGATGTCCTTTGTTGTTGTTGCGGCATCCTAAGGGTTTGCCTGCTCAGAACGGGGGAATTTAATCATGATCCAACCTTTTCTGGAGGAGGCTACTGTATTTCAACATTACCTTCTAGTCAGAGTACACACAAATGGCCCATATAAGTGTAAATCTATTGGTCTGGCTCATATAAGTGTAAATCTATTGGTCTGGCTCATATAAGTGTAAATCTATTGGTCTAGCTCATATAAGTGTAAATATATTGGTCTGGCTCATATAAGTGTAAATCTATTGGTCTGGGACGTCAAACGTTTGTTGGCTTTAGAGCAGAAAACCCACTAGTGAACCTACAGTATTATACTGTATATTAAACACATAAAACAGGTTTTAAGATAGAAATCGTCAGGTCTGAAGCTGAAAAATGAAAAGCTGGATTACACTCAGCTGTGTAAACAGAAAGAGGGCATAGTGTGATGATGATCAATAAACTGGTGCTTTAATATCACCAAGTGGTAATAAATTCATTTAGTGTAAAATACCTGAAGAGTCCAATCACCTGATCCTCATTTGAACATGCATCCAGCAAATGTCTTTGTTGACATCAGGGACAGGAAAAGGGAAGAGGGGGAAGGTGAATCTGTGACTGTCAGAGACTGTCACTCAAAACACAGCCCTTGCACGAATGGCATCTTAAGGGAGGTGGAGGACAGAGAGAGAGAGAGAAAGAGGGAGAGATAGAGAGAGAGAGGAGCCCACCTCTTTAGAAACTCCATGTATTCGGCATGTTTGATGAGGCCTGTCCTCATCATAATGGTCTGGAAACACTGGCGGTCGATGGCCCATAACTTCACATTAGTGAGGGCTGAGGAAGAGACAACAAAATATACATTAGACCGAGAAAATAACGACTTTTAGATCACAGGATGTAACAGTCTTATATAATGACAGAATATCAAGAAACGGACAATATAACATTTAATCAATAACATTTTGAAATGTAAATCTAATTAAAACCCTGTGCAGTACACTCATACACTCTTAGAAAAAAGGGGGAATCTAAAAGTTATTCGGCTGTCCCAATGTACTGTAGAAGCCTTTCCACAAAGGATTCTACCTGGAACCCAAAAGGGTTATTCTACGGGGACAGCCGAAGAACCCTTTCGTAACCCTTTTTTCTAAGAGTGTATCATTGTATCACCGAAACTGCTATGCAGATCATCAGTCATACAGTATAAAAGCAACTTCTGTGGTTAAATTCAAGTCAAGTCATTTGGAACTGGATCAATAATCCTTCATACCACCACCACCGATGTCTACAAATGATTACCATTTATACCACCACCACCAATGTCTACCCATGATTACCATTCATACCACCACCACTGATGTCTACAAATGATTACCATTTATACCACCACCACTGATGTCTACAAATGATTACCATTTATACCACCACCACCAATGTCTACCCATGATTACCATTCATACCACCACCACTGATGTCTACAAATGATTACCATTTATACCACCACCACTGATGTCTACAAATGATTACCATTTATACCACCACCACTGATGTCTACCCATGATTACCATTTATACCACCACCACCGATGTCTACCCATGATTACCATTCAAACCACCACCACTGATGTCTACCCATGATTACCATTTATACCACCACCACCAATGTCTACCCATGATTACCATTCATACCACCACCACTGATGTCTACAAATGATTACCATTTATACCACCACCACTGATGTCTACAAATGATTACCATTCATACCACCACCACTGATGTCTACAAATGATTACCATTTATACCACCACCACTGATGTCTACAAATGATTACCATTTATACCACCACCACCAATGTCTACCCATGATTACCATTCATACCACCACCACTGATGTCTACAAATGATTACCATTTATACCACCACCACTGATGTCTACAAATGATTACCATTTATACCACCACCACCGATGTCTACCCATGATTACCATTCATAACACCACCACTGATGTCTACCCATGATTACCATTTATACCACCACCACCGATGTCTACCCATGATTACCATTCATACCACCACCACTGATGTCTACCCATGATTACCATTCATACCACCACCACTGATGTCTACAAATGATTACCATTTATACCACCACCACCAATGTCTACCCATGATTACCATTCATACCACCACCACTGATGTCTACAAATGATTACCATTTATACCACCACCACTGATGTCTACAAATGATTACCATTTATACCACCACCACTGATGTCTACCCATGATTACCATTTATACCACCACCACCGATGTCTACCCATGATTACCATTCATACCACCACCACTGATGTCTACAAATGATTACCATTTATACCACCACCACTGATGTCTACAAATGATTACCATTTATACCACCACCACTGATGTCTACCCATGATTACCATTTATACCACCACCACCGATGTCTACCCATGATTACCATTCAAACCACCACCACTGATGTCTACCCATGATTACCATTTATACCACCACCACCAATGTCTACCCATGATTACCATTCATACCACCACCACTGATGTCTACAAATGATTACCATTTATACCACCACCACTGATGTCTACAAATGATTACCATTTATACCACCACCACTGATGTCTACAAATGATTACCATTTATACCACCACCACCAATGTCTACCCATGATTACCATTCATACCACCACCACTGATGTCTACAAATGATTACCATTTATACCACCACCACCGATGTCTACCCATGATTACCATTCATAACACCACGACTGATGTCTACAAATGATTACCATTTATACCACCACCACCAATGTCTACCCATGATTACCATTCATACCACCACCACTGATGTCTACAAATGATTACCATTTATACCACCACCACCGATGTCTACCCATGATTACCATTCATAACACCACCACTGATGTCTACCCATGATTACCATTTATACCACCACCACCGATGTCTACCCATGATTACCATTCATACCACCACCACTGATGTCTACCCATGATTACCATTTATACCACCACCACCGATGTCTACAAATGATTACCATTCACACCACCACCACTGATGTCTACCCATGATTACCATTCATACCACCACCACTGATGTCTACAAATGATTACCATTCATACCACCACCACTGATGTCTACAAATGATTACCATTTATACCACCACCACTGATGTCTACAAATGATTACCATTTATACCACCACCACCAATGTCTACCCATGATTACCATTCATACCACCACCACTGATGTCTACAAATGATTACCATTTATACCACCACCACCGATGTCTACAAATGATTACCATTTATACCACCACCACTGATGTCTACAAATGATTACCATTTATACCACCACCACCAATGTCTACCCATGATTACCATTTATACCACCACCACTGATGTCTACAAATGATTACCATTCATACCACCACCACTGATATCTACCCATGATTACCATTTATACCACCACCACTGATGTCTACCCATGATTACCATTCATACCACCACCACTGATGTCTACCCATGATTACCATTCATACCACCACCACTGATGTCTACCCATGATTACCATTCATACCACCACCACTGATGTCTACCCATGATTACCATTCATACCACCACCACTGATGTCTACCCATGATTACCATTCATACCACCACCACTGATGTCTACCCATGATTACCATTCATACCACCACCACTGATGTCTACAAATGATTACCATTTATACCACCACCACTGATGTCTACCCATGATTACCATTCATACCACCACCACCGATGTCTACCCATGATTACCATTCATACCACCACCACTGATGTCTACAAATGATTACCATTTATACCACCACCACCGATGTCTACCCATGATTACCATTCATACCACCACCACCGATGTCTACCCATGATTACCATTCATACCACCACCACCGATGTCTACAAATGATTACCATTTATACCACCACCACTGATGTCTACCCATGATTACCATTTATACCACCACCACCGATGTCTACCCATGATTACCATTCATACCACCACCACTGATGTCTACCCATGATTACCATTCATACCACCACCACTGATGTCTACCCATGATTACCATTTATACCACCACCACTGATGTCTACCCGTGATTACCATTTATACCACCACCACTGATGTCTACCCATGATTACCATTCATACCACCACCACCGATGTCTACCCATGATTACCATTCATACCACCACCACTGATGTCTACCCATGATTACCAGTCATACCATCACCACCGATGTCTACCCATGATTACCATTCATACCACCACCACCAATGTCTACCCATGATTACCATTTATACCACCACCACTGATGTCTACCCATGATTACCATTCATACCACCACCACCGATGTCTACCCATGATTACCATTCATACCACCACCACTGATGTCTACCCATGATTACCATTCATACCACCACCACCGATGTCTACCCATGATTACCATTCATACCACCACCACTGATGTCTACCCATGATTACCATTCATACCACCACCACTGATGTCTACCCATGATTACCATTCATACCACCACCACCGATGTCTACAAATGATTACCATTCATACCACCACCACCGATGTCTACCCATGATTACCATTCATACCACCACCACCAATGTCTACCCATGATTACCATTCATACCACCACCACCGATGTCTACAAATGATTACCATTCATACCACCACCACCGATGTCTACCCATGATTACCATTCATACCACCACCACCAATGTCTACCCATGATTACCATTCATACCACCACCACCGATGTCTACAAATGATTACCATTCATACCACCACCACTGATGTCTACCCATGATTACCATTCATACCACCACCACCGATGTCTACCCATGATTACCATTCATACCACCACCACTGATGTCTACCCATGATTACCATTCAAACCACCACCACTGATGTCTACCCATGATTACCATTTATACCACCACCACTGATGTCTACCCATGATTACCATTCATACCACCACCACCGATGTCTACCCATGATTACCATTCATACCACCACCACTGATGTCTACCCATGATTACCATTCATACCACCACCACCGATGTCTACCCATGATTACCATTCATACCACCACCACCACCAATGTCTACCCATGATTATCATTCATACCACCACCACTGATGTCTACCCATGATTACCATTTATACCACCACCACTGATGTCTACCCATGATTAACATTTATACCACCACCACTGATGTCTACCCATGATTACCATTCATACCACCACCACTGATGTCTACCCATGATTACCATTCATACCACCACCACTGATGTCTACCCATGATTACCATTCATACCACCACCACTGATGTCTACCCATGATTACCATTCAAACCACCACCACTGATGTCTACCCATGATTACCATTTATACCACCACCACTGATGTCTACCCATGATTACCATTCAAACCACCACCACTGATGTCTACCCATGATTACCATTCATACCACCACCACTGATGTCTACCCATGATTACCATTCAAACCACCACCACTGATGTCTACCCATGATTACCATTTATACCACCACCACTGATGTCTACCCATGATTACCATTCATACCACCACCACCGATGTCTACCCATGATTACCATTCATACCACCACCACTGATGTCTACCCATGATTACCATTCATACCACCACCACCGATATCTACCCATGATTACCATTCATACCACCACCACTGATGTCTACCCATGATTACCATTCATACCACCACCACCGATGTCTACAAATGATTACCATTCATACCACCACCACTGATGTCTACCCATGATTACCATTCATACCACCACCACTGATGTCTACCCATGATTACCATTTATACCACCACCACCGATGTCTACCCATGATTACCATTCATACCACCACCACTGATGTCTACCCATGATTACCATTCATACCACCACCACTGATGGTGGTCAGTCAGCAAGTTTGAAAAAATATACTTTTCTTAAAGGGCATACTCTCAAATCATCATCATTATTTAACACAGCGAGTGCAAAGAGAGATACTAAGAGAGATACTAAACTCCTACACACCCACAATGACCGCTGTGTTGGATCTTGTCAGTGAACCCAAATTGATTTCCTTTCATGCTACACAGATGAAGGAGTCTTAGACTGGATGACAGGGGCGACAGAGGAGGAATAGGACCATAAAATAAAGTGGTGATCCTAACTGACCTAAGACAGGTAATTTTTACTAGGATTAAATGTCAGGAATTGTGAAAAACTGAGTTTAAATGTATTTGGCTAAGGTGTATGTAAACTTCCGACTTCAACTGTATATCTGAGAATCTAATATAAGCCAAATTATACGTAAAATATATCACCACCTATAATAAGACTATACAAGCATCCTATTAAAACGTCTGACTCCATAAAGACGATTTAGCAATATCCAAGAGATTATTTTTGAGTTACAGGATTTATCTCGTTATTAATGATTAGATCAAGAAAAGGCATGAAAGGCATCACATTTGATTCCACTAGGGTTGAAATTATTCAGTACTGCCAATATATTGGCACGCATGAGAAACAAATCCAAGATGATGTTAATTCTGGAGCTCGCTGTGTTTTTAATTGCACATAGCAATCCAACGATGAACATGCTCGATACCAACTGTAAAGTCCCAGACGAGATCAGAGCACAAAATTGAGCAGTTGCTGTCAAAACTTCAAGCAAAAATGAGCACGGTCTGACTAGGTCACGTATACATGACACACAGAGAGATTTGTTGGAACAGAGCCCAAATAAGCCCCAAAGCGACACATCTGACTCGGATACAGATAGCAGGATGGACACACAGTCCACGTCGCTCTCTATTGTACGAGTGGGCCAAGCTACTAAAATAGCCTCAATTGCAGCTATTGGGACTTGCACAGAGGCTAATCGCAACCAACCCACAAAGCATTGTTGTGATTTCTGTAAAAATGCAGCCTGCCTGCCCACAGAGCAGAAGAACCTATTCTGTTAGATGTTGTCACAGTTGTCACCGAAGAGTTCATACGATGCAGAAATTTAGGGATTTAAAGAGGGGTCGACCACTTCCATTCTATTTACTTCATAGGGTACATTTGGAGCTTTCTCCTAAAATGTTGGATGTTAATTATTTTGACGATGATGTGTTAATCATTGCATCCTTTGTAACCCAATATATTCCTATATATATACTATATTCCTTTGTCATGGCTATATAGGTTAATTTTGTGAATGTGCTTTCTTTGATGTATAGGGAGTGCCAGACAAATGTTAATGTCTCCTGTTAAGACACAAAGTGTCAAGTTCTGACCTTTATTTCCTTTGTTTTGTATTTATTTAGTATGGTCAGGACGTGAGTTGGGTGGGCAGTCTATGTTTGTTTTTCTATGATTTGGGTATTTCTATGTTTCGGCCTAGTATGGTTCTCAATCAGAGGCAGGTGTTATTAGTTGTCTCTGATTGAAAATCATACTTAGGTAGCCTGGGTTTCACTGTGTGTTTGTGGGTGATTGTTCCTGTCTCTGTGTTTGCACCAGATAGGACTGTTTAGGTTTTTACTGTTCTTGTTGTGTTTAGTCTGTTCATGTATCTCTATGTCTTTATTAAAAACATGAATAACTACCACGCCGCATATTGGTCCTCTGATCCTTTTTGCCTCTCCTCTTCGGAAGAAGAGGAGGAAATCCGTTACACAAAGAATATTTTGTTGTTCTTTGCATGGTACATATGGCTATGTCCATCTGTACAGTCATGCCCAAAAGTTGAGAGAATGACACAAATATGAATTTTCACAAGGTCTGCTGCCTCAGTTTGTATGATGGCAATTTGCATATACTCCAGAATGTTATGAAGAGTGATCAGATCAATTGCAATTAATTGCGAAGTCCCTTTTTGCCATGCAAATGAACTGAATCCCCCAAAAACATTTCTACTGCATTTCAGCCCTGCCACAAAAGCACCAGCTGACATAATATCAGTGATTCTCTCGTTAACACAGGTGTGAGTCTTGACGAGGACAAGGCTGGAGATCACTCTGTCATGCTGATTGAGTTCAAATAACAGACTGGAAGCTTCAAAAGGAGGGTGGGGCTTGGAATCATTGTTCTTCCTCTGCCAAACATGGTTACCTGCAAGGAAACACGTGCCGTCATCATTGCTTTGCACAAAAAGGGCTTGACAGGCAAGGAAATCAACCATTTATCGGATCATCAAGAACTTCCAGGAGAGCAGTTCAATTGTTGTGAAGAAGGCTTCAGGGCGCCCAAGAAAGTCCAGCAAGCGCTAGGACCGTCTCCTAAATTTGATTCAGCTGCGGGATCGGGGCACCACCAGTACAGAGCTTGCTCAGGAATGGCAGAAGGCAGGTGTGAGTGCATCTGCATGCACAGTGAGGCGAATACTTTTTGGAGGATGGCCTGGTGTCAAGAAGGGCAGCAAAGAAGCCACTTCTCTCCAGGAAAAACATCAGGGATAGACTGATCTTCTGCAAACATTTCTCTGATGAATCCCCTTTCCGATTGTTTGGGGTATCCGGAAAAAAGCTTGTCCGGAGAAGACAAGGTGAGCACAACAATCAGTCCTGTGTCATGCCAACAGTAAAGCATCCTGAGACCATTCATGTGTGGGGTTGCTTCTCAGCCAAGGGAGTGGGCTCACTCACAATTTTGCATAAGAACACAGCCATGAATAAAGAATGGTACCAACACATCCTCCGAGAGCAACTTCTCCCAACCATCCAGGTACAGTTTGGTGACGAACAATGCCTTTTCCAGCATGATGGAGCACCTTGCTATAAGGCAAAAGTGATAACCAAGTGGCTCGGGGAACAAAACATCAATACTTTGGGTCCATGGCCAGGAAACTCCCCAGACCTTAATCCCATTGAGAACGTGTTGTCAATCCTATAGAGGTGGGTGGACAAACAAAAACCCACAAATTCTGATTCTCCAAGCATTGATTGTGCAAGAATGGGCTTCCATCGGTCAGGATGTGGCCCAGAAGTTAATTTGTCACCAGGAGTTAATTTCGATTGCAAAGGTCTTGAAAAAGAAGGGTCAACTCTTTGCATCAACTTCATGTAATTGTCAATAAAAGCCTTTGACACTTATGAAATGCTTGTAATTATACTTCAGTGTTCCATAGTAACGTCTGACAAAAATATCTAAAGACACCGAGGCAGCAGACTTTGTGTGTATGTATGTATTTGTATTTCTAGATCTGCTACGAAAAGTCATTGCCTTTCTTCACACAAAATGGCCTTAGAACCTTCCTCATTGGTATGCTAATGTTCGGTGCTGTAAACAAAGATGCTACATGTAATTTTCAAATTGCTTGTGAACCAGTTGCTGAATTTTTTTTAAACTTAAATTCATGAATTGTTCTTGATTATTTCATAATTCTGGCTATTTTGTTATTTTCTAGGCAAATCAATGTTCTCTCAAAGGGATGAGAGTTTTATTTCAAAATATACTGTTTTTATGATGCAGTGATCTCTGATCATCTTTTATATTCATCTGACTGGTTTGATAAAACCACATATGAAGTTGATATTTACCAATCCAATTAGATGAACAGACTATTTTATGTTCATAGAAATATGAATTGATCTGTGTTGTCTTGGTTTACCTTCAGTACTGTGTTTTTCTCGCACAAGAAGAATGGAGCATTCCTTTTTAGCAGGGAAGGTAGAGACGGTGTACCTAAGGACATTTGCCTGTCTAAAGAATGACAATGCTACCCGCAGAAAAGACACTCCTGAAATGATGCTGCTAGGGCCATGACCTGCCGGTCTCCCGATTGTCTACAGTGACTAAAGTGCTGTCCGTCTGGTTTGGAACACTTCTGTCTGATCCAGAATCAGATGTGTTCAGGGAAGGATTATGTAGTGTGGCCCAGCCCCCGAAGTGACTCTTATCAACTGTAAGCAAGGTTTCCTCTGTGTTGTCATAGGAACGCCACATTATCTCTCCAACCCCCTCTTATCTGGGAAGCAGAGGTTCAGTTGTCTTGACATCTTGTTGGTCTGATATCTGATTGGAGGTTAACTTCACAGGAATACTATTGGTCAACTCAGATTTTTTTAATCCAAATAACTCAGATGTTATAAAAAAGGGTCTCAGATTCATTGTCTCTTTCTCTTTGTTCCTAACCAACAGTGGTGAGATTCTCTTTCTCCCTCTACTCCAGGGACTGTCAGGCTATGATTTCTCTTTCTTTCTCCCTCTTTGATCATGACTAGAATAATGTATTTTAACGAAAAGTATTGTCTTGTAACTTAAGCTTCATATGTATAATGTTATCATTCATTTTGCAATGATATTAAATATCTGCCTTTGACATAGACAATTCTTATTCCTTTATTGACCTTCCAATTCCTGTAACTCAGCTATAGTCTCTTGGATATTGCTAAATCATCTTTATCAAATCAAACTTTATTTGTCACATGCGCCGAATACAACAAGTGTAGACCTTACCGTGAAATGCTAACTTACAAGCTCTTAACCAACAGTGCAGTTCAAGAAGAG
The DNA here is from genome assembly GCF_057628025.1 of Oncorhynchus mykiss. Lineage (NCBI taxonomy): Eukaryota > Metazoa > Chordata > Actinopteri > Salmoniformes > Salmonidae > Oncorhynchus > Oncorhynchus mykiss. Next base: position 12,927,756 of record NC_143037.1, read on the forward strand.
TAAAGAAAATATTTACCAAATAAGCTAAAGTAAAAAATTATAAAAAGTAACAACAATAACGAAGCTATATACAGGGGGTACCGGTACCGAGTCAGTGTGCGGGGGTGCAGGTTAGAGGTAATTTGTACATGTAGGTAGGGGTGAAGTGACTATGCATAGACAATTAACTGTGAGTAGAAGCAGTGTAGAAAACAAATGGGGGTCAATGTAATAGTCCGGTGGCCATTTGATTAATTGTTCAGCAGTCTTATGGCTTGGGGATAGAAGCTGTTAAGGATCCTTTTGGTCCTAGACTTGGTGCTCCGGCACCGCTTGCCGTGCGGTAGCAGAGAAAACAGTCTATGACTTGGGTGACTGGAGTCTCTGACAATATTATGGGCTTTTCCTATGACACCCATGTGAAGACACTTGCCAGTTGGTATGGCCTTTAGCTCGATGCGGATGTTGACTGTAATCCATGGCTTCGTACATACGGTCACTGTGGGGATGATGTCGTCGATGCACTTATTGATGAAGCCGATGACTGAGGTGGTATACTCCTCAATGCCATTGGATGAATCTCGGAACATATTCCAGTCTGTGCTAGCAAAGCAGTCCTGTAGCGTAGCATCCTCATCATCTGACCACTTCCGTATTGAGCGAGTCACTGGTACTTCCTGCTTTAGTTTTTGCTTGTAAGCAGGAATCAGGAGGATATAATTATAGTCAGAGGGCGGGGGAGAGCTTTGTATGCATCTCTGTGTGTGGACAAAAGGTGGTCTAGTGCTTTTTTTCCTCTGGCTGCACATGTGACATGCTGGTAAAAATGTGGTAAATCTGATTTAAATTTGCCTGCATTAAAGTCCCCGGCCACTAGAAGCGCCGCTTCTGGGTGAGCATTTTCTTGTTTGCTTATGGCCTTATAGAGTTGGTTGAGTGTGGTCTTCGTGCCAGCATCGGTCTGTGATGGTAAATAGACGGCTACGAATAATATAGATGAGAAGTCTCTTGGTAGATAGTGTGGTCTACAGCTTATCATAAGGTACTCTACCTCAGGCGAGTCAGATAAACATGTCAATAGGTTAATTCGTCTTTGTATGGGTCGCATGTGAGGTCAATAGGCTAACTGCATAGTCTTAATATGGGTCGCATGTGAGGTGTCTAGAATAGTCATATACACTACCATTCAAAAGTTTGGGGTCACTTATAAATGTCCTTGTTTTTTAAAGAAAATCTAAAAATGTTATCCATTAAAATAATATCAAATTGATCAGAAATGTTGTTAATGACTAATGTACTTGGAAATGGCTGATTTTTATGGAATATCTACGCACAGAGGCCCATTATCAGCAACCATCACTCCTGTGTTCCAATGGCACGTTGTGTTAACTAATCCAAGTTTATCATTTTAAAAGGCTAATTGATCATTACCCTTTTGCAATTATGTTAGTACAGCTGAAAACTGTTGTCCTAATTAAAGAAGCCATAAAACTGGCCTTCTTTAGACCAGTTGAGTATCTGGAGCATCAGTATTTGTGGGTTCGATTACAGGCTCAAAATGGCCAGAAACAAAGAACTTTCTTCTGAAACTCGTCAGTCTATTCTTGTTCTGAGAAATTAAGGCTAACAGACACCTCACAAGTCCTGGCAGTTTCATTAAATAGTACCCGCAAAACACCAGTCTCAACGTCAAAAGAGAAGAGGTGACTTGGGATGCTGGCCTTCTAGGCAGAGTTGCAAAGAAAAAGCCATAAGCATTCAGACCCTTTGCTCAGTACTTTGTTGAAGCACCTTTGGCAGTGATTACAGCCTTGAGTCTTCTTGGGTATGATGCTACAACACCTGTATTTGGGGAGTTTCTCCCATTTTTCACTGCAGATCCTCTCAAGCTCTGTCAGGTTGGTTGAGGAGCGTTGCTGCACACCTATTTTCAGGTCTCTCCAGAGATGTTTGATCGGGTTCAAGTCCGGGCTCTGGCTGGGCCACTCAAGTCCATTCAGAGACTTGTCCCAATGCCACTCCTGCATTGTCTTGGCTGTGTGCTTAGGGTGTTGTCCTGTTGTAAGGTGAACCTTTGCCTCAGTCGGAGGTCCTGAGCGCTCTGGAGCAGGTTTTCATCAAGGATCACTCTGTACTTGCCTCCATTCATCTTTCCATAGATCCTGACTAGTCCCCCAGTCCCTGCCACTTAAAAGGATCCCCACAGCATGATGCTGCCACCACCATGCTTTACCACAGGGATGGTGCCAGGTTTCCTCCAGACGTGACACTTGGCATTCAGGCCAAAGAGTTCAATCTTGGTTTCAGGACTCTCAGCCTTCTTGTTTCTCATGGTCTGAGAGTCTTTTAAGTGCCTTTTGGCAATCTCCAAGTGGGCTGTTATGTGCCTTTTACTGATGAGTAGCTTCTGTCTGACCACTCTACCATAAAGGCCTGATTGGTGGAGTGCTGCAGAGATGGTTGTCCTTCTGGAAGGTTCTCCCATCTCCACAGAGGAACTCTGGTGCTCTGTCAGTGTGACCATTGGGCTCTTGGTCACCTCCCTCACCAAGGACCTTCTCCCCCGATTTCTCAGTTTGGCCCGGGCGGCCAGCACTAGGAAGAGTCTTAGTAGTTCCAAACTTCTTCCATTTAAGGATGATAGAGGCCACTGTGTTCTTGGGGACCTTCAATGCTGCAGAAATGTTTTGGTACCGTTCCCCAGATCTGTGCCTCGACACAATCCTGTCTCGGAGTTGTACGGACAATTAATTCGACCTCATGGCTTGGTTTTTGCTCTGACATACCCTTTAAAATCTGGGACCTTATATAGGCAGGTGTGTGCCTTTCCAAATCATGTCCAATCAATTGAATTTACCACAGGTGGACTCCAAGTTGTTGAAACATCTCAAGGATGATACATGGAAACAGGATGCACCTGAGCTCCATTTCGAGTCTCATAGCAAATGTTCTGAATACCCATGTAAATAAGCTATTTCTGTTTTAATTTTTTTTAAATGATCAAAAATGTCTAAAAACTTGTTTTTGCTTTGTCATTATAGGGTGTTGTAGATTGATGAGGAAAATATTTAATTTAGTTAATTTTAGGCTGTAATGTAACAAAATGTAGAAAAGGTCATATCAAATATTACCCCACCATATTGGTGCTGATGGAGATTTAGTCTATGTGCATTACAGTGGCTTGTAAGCAAATAATTGGTCGGAAAACCTTTTGTCATCATTATGATGCTGTCAGTTTGACAATATTGAGCGGACAGCACTGACTTTTAGCTTGCTAAGATTAGCATTGCCAGCTATTTCTTTTTTTGTTACCTTTCACCCCTTTTTCTCCCCAATTTTTGTGATATCCAATTGGTAGTTACAGTCTTGTCCCATTGCTGCAACTCCCGTATGGACTCGGGAGAGGTGAAGGTTGAGAGCCATGCGTCCTCCAAAACACAGCCCTGCCAAGTCACACAGCTTCTTGACACTCTGCTCGCTTAATCCGGAATCCAGTCACACCAATGTGTCGGAGGAAACACCATACAACTGGCGACCGAAGTCAGTGTGCATGGGCCCTGCCCGCCACAGGAATCACTAGAGCGCAATGGGACAAGGACATCCCTGCAGGCAAACCTTCCCCTAACCCAGACAACGCTGGGCTAATGTGTGCTGCCTCATGGGTCTCGCGGCCAGCTGTGACACAGCCTGGGATTGAACCCGGGTCTGTAGCGACGCCTCTAACACTGTGATGAAGTGCCTTTGTCCGCTGCGCCACTCGGGAGGCCCAAGCCAGCTATTTTTTATGAACTTTGCTAGCTAATAGCAACATTGCCATTTCTCTAAAATACATTTGACGACGTCATAATGATGACAAAGTTGTTTCCTACTAATAAATTGTCTACTTCTCATTGTATTTCCAGGCCGTTCAGAATGACTGGGCATCAGTCGAAGCCAGCAAATTGTCACAAGTTACCACACGGTTCACTCTTATCTGTAATTTCACTTAAGTTTTCAGCCATTAAAGTGCTGTGGAGTTCTAAGGTGCACAAACCAACCCTGACAGATCCAATTAATACATTGTCCAATCAGCATGCACCAAATAGCACAAAAACCCAGCTAAATAATTCAAAATATCAGGATGTTATTGAAATACACCTTAAATAGACACACGATCAGCCTCCAGTGCAAAGTGAAAACTGGACCCTGTTGTTAGAGTGGTGTTTAATCTTCAGGGAAGATCAATGACTTACTCTGTCAACACCTATTTCACTCCATCCTACCCCTCCTCCTATTCTCGTATTCTCTCTTTCTCCTATTATCTCACTCTCTCTACAAGGTTTCTGTCAGGGATTGATCCACATCCTCACCTTTCATTCCCCTGCTCTGCTTCATCCAGCTCCTCTGCCACAAACGAGACGAGGTCACAGTTAAATCTAAAAGCTGCTTTTCAATTATAGTGTCGTCCTTGAGTCAGCCCTCACTGCAATTTGTAAAAGATTAAAGAATAGGAAATCCTGCTATTAAAGGAGCAGATGAAAAAAAGATTGAAACCAATGTGTAACAAAATATTTGGTCATGTGGAACATTACAATGATTATGGAAAATGATTTGCTAATGGATGATAATCACTATGGGCCATAGGGTCTTATTCAAAACATTTGTTTGAATTCTCTCGAAATTATAAAATGATAGTGTTGTTTGACTTGTATTCATGTTGGGAAGTCACTCACTTGAGAAAAGGTGATAATAAATTGATAGTCCCTTTTCCGGTCCTAGCTGCCTCCCAGACACTATTCCCCTTACGGGAAAACCACATGAATTTCTCTTGATCTTATGTGAAGTTAATGTGATAACGTGTGTCAACATGTAAAAGCAACATGTGATAACATGAAACATATGGTTTCACACCTGAACAACTGACCTGACATTTTTTCACAAATTTCACATGCTTTTATGTAAGGGCGGTAATTCAATGGTATGGGGATTTTAAGTTAAGTGGTACGCTGTTCAGATAAAATCGTGTAAACATATTTCATCAGTGACAATATGCCTACATTTGACATAATCACTTAACAATGACTTTTCAATATAACCTCACCTGGGATTTGAACTCGCAACCTTGGAGTATGCTGATCTTTATACTATGCCACAAAGTCTGTAGTATTCTCAGAAGTCCTCTACACATTCATTACCTATAATATATCACTGCACTAAACACAAGAGTGCCATCTGCACTGCTATTTTAATTATCAGTTAATTGGACTATTCTCTCATGGATTTAATTGACTTTGGTTTTTGTATCGTCTAATGTTGGTAGGGCACATTATTGTGTTTTAATGTTACTCCTGAATCACTATGATAAATATAATAATTTTTCTTGAGTGTTTTAACAAAGCTGAAATTGGAGGAATACAGGTGAGATCAGTAATTTACAGTGCCTTGTGAAAGTATTCACCCCCTTGGCATTTTTCCTATTTTGTTGCCTTACAACCTGGAATTAAAACACATTTTTTGGGGCGTTTGTATCCTTTGATTTACACAACATGCACAACACTTTGAAGATGCAAAATATTTTTTATTGTGAAACAAGCAAGAAATAAGACAAAAAAACAGACAACTTGAGCGTGCATAACTATTCACCCCCCAAAGTCAATACTTTGTAGAGCCAACTTTTGCAGCAATTACAGCTGCAAGTCTCTTGGGGTGGTCTCTATAAGCTTGGCACATCTAGCCACTGGGATTTCTGCCCATTCTTCATGACAAAACTGCTCCAGCTCCTTCAAGTTGGATGGGTTCCGCAGGTGTACAGCAATCTTTAAGTCATACCACAGATTCTCAATTGGATTGAGGTCTGGGCTTTAACTAGGCCATTCCAAGACATTTAAATGTTTCCCCTTAAACCACTCAAGTGTTGCTTTAGCAGTATGCTTAGGGACATTGTCCTGCTGGAAGGTGGACCTCCGTCCCAGTCTCGAATCTCTGGAAGACTGAGAGTGTCACGTTCTGACCTTAGTTTATTTTTTATGTCTTTGTGTTAGGTTGGTCAGGGCGTAAGTTGGGGTGGGTTGTCTATGTTATTTTTTCTATGTTATATTTTCTCAGTGTTTGGCCTAGTATGGTTCTCAATCAGAGGCAGGTGTCGTTCGTTGTCTCTGATTGAGAATCATACTTAGGTAGCCTTTTCCCACCTGTGTTTTGTGGGTGATTATTTTCTGTTTAGTGTTTTCTGCACCTTACAAGACTGTTTTTTTTCACATTATTATTTTGTATTTCAGTGTTCAGTAAATAAAACATCATGAACACGTACCACTTGGCAGGTTTGTTGTGGTGCCATACTCTTTCCAATTTTTTAATAATGGATTTAATGGTGCTCTATGGGATGTTCAAAGTTTCTGATATTTTTTATAACCCAACCCTGATCTGTACTTCTCCACAACTTTGTCCCCGACCTGTTTGGAGAGCTCCTTGGTCTTCATGGTGCCGCTTGGTGGTGTTGCAAACTCTGGGGCCTTTCAGAACAGGTGTATATATACTGAGAACATGTGACAGATCATGTGACATTTAGACTGCACACAGGTGGGCTTTATTTACCTAATTATGTGACTGCTGAAGGTAAATGTTTGCACCAGATCTTATTTAGGGGCTTCATAGCAGAGGGGGTGAATACATATACACACACCACTTTTCAGATTTTTTTTCATTTCACTTCACCAATTTGGACTATTATGTGTATGTCCATTACATGAAATCCAAATAAAAATAAATTCAAATTACTTTTTTCCGATTGGAAATCAAAAGTAATTTGATTGGATCGTATGGGATTTCGATGAGATCATTTTGTCACCCCAATCAGAACCCTATTTTTTTCTTAATTTAACCCATTCAATTATATGGTAATGGCTGGAGCGGAATAGGTGGGATGGTATCAAATACATCAACCAAATGGTTTCCATGTTTTTGGTGACATTCCATTCATGTCACGCCCTGACCTTAGTTATCTTTGTTTTCTTTATTATTTTGGTTAGGTCAGGGTGTGACTAGGGTGGGTATGTTAGTTTTTGTATTGTCTAGGGGTTTTTGTATATCTCGTTTTTTTTTGTAAGTCTAGGTATTTGTATGTCTATGGTGGCCTGAATTGGTTCCCAATCAGAGGCAGCTGTTTATCGTTGTCTCTGATTGGGGACCATATTTAGGCAGCCATATTCCCTGGGGTATTTTGTGGGTTCTTGTCTATGTGTAGTTGCCTGTTAGCACTCGTGATTAGCGGCACGGTTTGTTCGGTTGTTTGTTATTTTGTTTCAGTGTTCATTTGTTTAATAAATTAAGAATGTGTGCCTACCACTCTGTGCCTTTGTCTCCTCCTTACGACAGAAAAACCCACCATAAAAGGACAGACAGCTATTGGAGAAAGGGCCTTCATTCTGAGTTTTTTATATTAAACTAAGAAATATGTTCCTCAGCAAACAGGTAATTGTCTTCACCTGGTTTGTTTGTGGTAGTTGGCAGCTTATTATCTGCACTACAAAACCGGGCCCCTTACAAACAAAACAAACTCAAGAGAACAATGCAAGCACACAATGTAGCTTTAGTGCCCTCATTTTGAATACAGAAATTAGGCAAAATAAAAACAAAATGATTGTTGAATATAATACCACTCTTCCAGTGTATATATAGGCCAAAGATGGGGATTACAAAGACATTTGGAACAAAGAAGAAAGAAAACAAAGAAAACATTTCAAATGAGGCACACAAGCAGCAGTAGCAAGCAAAATTGGGATCTCAGCAGGACTGTCTGTCTGCATGATAGGAGCCAAAAACCATCCAAGGCTGGCGGTCCACCTCACTGCAGTAGCACCAGCCAACCCAATTACAGCTCAGGGTTAAACTCTGTTCTCTGGCTGAGTACAGAGACATCAGCTTTTTAACCACTCATTGATTCTGCCAGGATGTCCAATCATTCTCCTGCCACCACTGTCAGGCCTGGGATAGGGAGCTAGGGAGATTTACTACAGTTGCTCGAGCATTGTCCCCTGAACCCTCCCGACTTGGCGTTTTCAACTGTGTCTTTGCCCCATGGTGTCAAATAGGAATGAGGGAAAGTAGGAGGGAGAAGAGGGAGCAGAGAAGGGTCAATGACTCCCGTCTGGACGTCATGGGCTGCTCTTAGAACACTAGGATAACTCTCAGAAGAACTCTCAGAACAGCATGTGCTCCATGGGGGAATGTTTGGAAACTTTTCCATGCAGTCCTGTCCTGGGAAGACTGTTTCTGAGTGGGGAGGGAGGCGGGGGGCTGGTCCAATACATACAGAGGGACCAGAAACACTCCATTATTGCCTAGCCTTTAGCTGCAATAATGTTGTATTCTTGGGAATAGTTAAATGGCTGAAAAACTACAATAGCCTATGCATGCTCATCAAATTGAATGACAATCAAACATTGCATAACACAATCTAACAATCTAACCAGCGGTAATTAATATTCAGCCAATTCCTCAAGGAGAGAATGATGATTGACATTGACTCGTGTTAGTGTAAATAAAATAAGCCTTGTGTACATTTTCCTGTTATACTGTCAAATCCCCATACGTCTCAACATTCTCCCACATGACGGGTGATGATGATTATGCGAGAGCAGGGTGGGTGTGTCCCTGTTTTCAGAGAGAGGAAGGTTTTCAATCTGGAGGTAAATACAACCGTCTCATAAGAGTTACAATGACACTTCCTACTGTGATAAACACACTCTCTACCACAATAAAGCTGTGGGCTCAGAGCCAGCATGGAGCAGATGTTCGCACATCTATCATCCTCTGTGCTGATCCAGGGTCATGAATATTCAACAGGTGGTGATCATAAAGGCTGAAGTAAACTTGTAGGTTTTTTTGCATCCCAAAAAAGGAAAAAATGACAGCAACCCCCAATCAGTCATCTTTTGGTGTTGCTGATTGCTGACTTTTGTTTTTTTGTAAGGCTAGAAAACTACAGTGTTGATATTTTTTGGAGGCTAGAGAACTACAATGTTGACCTTTTTTTGGAAGGCTAGAGAACTACAACGTTTACCCAGATAAGCACCACATACCCATAGAAACCAGTGGTAGTGCCAGCATACCTACTGTACATACTTCATTAACTTACATACCTCAACCAGTATAGCTCATTATGGATCGTCTCCATACTCCTCCCCTATGACGTGTACCTCATACTTGCAGAGAGCAGTAGATAACACTAAATCATTCAACTGCCTTAACATTAGAGCTCCTCGTTTCACCTGTTCTCTATCGATTCTTCCTCTGGTGATGTTATTCTTGGCTGAATGGAGCGGATTACTGTAGGACCCCTGGCAGCCAGTTATCTTACCCTTAATCCTTATTAAATAGGATGTCTATTCAACGTTCAACATTTCACTACCTGGATTTTTCTATTAGCAGTTTCTATTAGGTGACCAATGTTGATGAAAACAATTAGCTCACGCCTCATGTGTAACAATCAAAGCAGTCTTAATGAAATGGGACTCAACAGTCAAAAGCTGTAAGGATGAAAGAGACGATACACAAAGGTCCAGAACACACCTTCTACCTATGCTGTAGAGCATCAAGTGACATTGTCTTAGGACTGGGATATGTATCCGCCAGTCAGAGAGGAACGTCAAAGTGAGAGTCACAGCGGCAACTCTCCGCTGGCATCTGGAACAGGTGGTTTACTGTCACTTAGGGACCACGGGCACAACAACCTGGGATGTCTCAGGTAGATAGGGGCACTCACTGTCTCACATCCTCACAGTGCTCTCAAAGTTAATTGTCAAGGCTTAAACGGACGGATGGATGAAAAGACACACACAGAAAGACAGACACACAGATATTGAAATGCTTGGAGAAATCTTGTGATGGGTTCACCTTATGAAACCTCAATAGGAAAAGTTTACCTTAATAGATGAAGGTATGATTGCTTTGGAAAGGGAACCCAACCAATCATGACTGTACACCGGCACTAAAACGTACTGTGGCAGAAGGTAGAGGGCTTCACATAAGCCTCAGAATACACATTAGCAAAGCGCAGATGTCGAAAAGAAGCTTCCATTTAGTCTTGCAATCATATCAGATCAATATCTCCTTTTCACAGAGCTGCAGAATATTAGAACATGTCAAAGTGGCTTTTTCATTCCCTTCACCTTCTAATGGATGCTATTTTTCAATTAAAAAGAGAAAACCAGACCAACTTCCTCAGCACAGATTAAAGCTATCACTTGAGAGCAGGTGGTGCAGAACAGAGACACATAGGGAGAGAGAGACAGAGGGAGAGAGAGACAGAGGGAGAGAGAGACAGAGGGAGAGAGAGACAGAGAGACAGACAGAGAGAGAGAGAGAGAGAGAGAGAGAGAGAGAGAGAGAGACGGAGAGAGAGACAGAGAGACAGACAGAGAGAGAGAGAGAGAGAGAGAGAGAGAGAGAGAGAGAGAGAGAGACGGAGAGAGAGACAGAGAGACAGACAGAGAGAGAGAGAGAGAGAGAGAGAAACTCAGTTCCATTAGATGAACTGGGGATTCAATTCAGAGGGAATTATTCTTCCCCAACGACAGATGGTGCTTCTGTGGGTGACGTGCTCCTCGTCTCTGAACACAAGTAAACAGGTGAGACAGACTTGGCAGAAGACTTCTTACACAAAACACATTTTCTTCAAAAACTAAAACATGAAAATAATTTATAAGGAAAAACCCCAACATAGAATTGCAGAGTGTAGACCTCTGGATTGCCTGACATACTATATCTATGGAAGTCCTGTATGATAGAACATATAGTGCATTCGGAAAGTATTCAGACCACTTGACATTTTGTTATGTTACAGCCTTATTCTGAAATGGATAAAATATGGTTTTTTTGCCCATCAATCTACACACAATACCCCATAACAACAAAACAAAAACATGTTTTTAGATTTTTTTTCAAATATACTGAAAAAAACTGAAATATCACATTTACATAAGTATTCAGACCCTTTGCTAGGTACTTTGTTGAAGCACCTTTGGCAGCGATTACAGCCTTCAGTCTTCTTGGGTGTGACGCTACAAGCTTGGCACACCTGTATTTGGTGAGTTTCTCCCATTCTTCTCTGCAGATCCTCTCAAGCTCCGTCAGGTTGGATGGGAAGCGTCGCTGCACAGCTATTTTCAGGTATCTTCAGAGATGCTCGATCGGGTTCAAGTCCGGGCTCTAGCTGGACCACTCAAGGACATTCAGAGACTTGTCCTGAAGCCACTCCTGCATTGTCTTGGCTGTGTGCTTAGGGTCATTGTCCTGTTGGAAGATGAAACTTTGCCACAGCTGCTGAAAAATATCCTCACAGCATGATGCTGCCACCACCATGCTTCACTGTAGGGATGGTGCCAGGTTTCCTCCAGACGTGATGCTTGGCAATCACACCAAAGAGTTCAATTTTGGTTTCATCAGACCAGAGAATCTTGTTTCTCATGGTCAGAGAGTGCCTTTTGGCAAACTCCAAGCGGGCTGTCATGTGCCTTTACTGAGGAGTGGCTTCCGTCTGGCCGCTCTACCATAAATGCCTGATTGGTGGAGCGCTGCAGAGATGGTTGTCCTTCTGGAAGGTTCTCTCATTTCCACAGAGGAACTCTGGAGCTTTGTCAGAGTGACCATCGGGTTCTTGGTCACCTCCCTGACCAAGGCCTTTCTCTCCCGATTGCTCAGTTTAGCCTGGGGTGGCCATCTCTAGGAAGAGTCTTGGTGGTTATAAACTACTTCGATTTAAGAATGATGGAGGCCACTGTGTTTTGGGGGGCCTTAAACGCTGCTGAAATGTTTTTGTACCCTTCGCCAGGCCTGTGCCTCGACACAATCCTGTCTCAGTACTCTATGGACAATTCCTTGGCCCTAACGACTTGGTTTTTGCTCGAACATGCACTGTCAAATGTGGGACCTTTATTTCGACAGGTGTGTGCCTTTCCAAATCATGTCCAATCAATTGAATTTACATCTCAAGTGGGATCAATGGAAACAGGACGCACCTGAGCTCAATTTCGAGTCCCATAGCAAAGTTTCTGATTACTTACGTAAATAAGGTATTTCTGTTTTTTATTTTTAATAAATGTGAGGAAAAAAAATGTATAAAAACTATTTTTTCGCTTTGTTATTATGGGGTATTCTGTGTAGATTGATGAGCAAAAATAATCATTTAATCCATTTTAGAATAAGGCTGTAATGTAAATGTGGAAAAAGGGAAGGGGTCTGAATACTTTCAGAATGCACTGTATAAGGCTACTGTATTGTAACTGAAGGAAATAGAGGTCCGTAAAGGATTCTGTAAAGGATTCTGTAAAGGATTCTGTAAAGGATTCTGTAAAGGACTCTGTAAAGGATTCTGTAAAGGACTCTGTAAAGGATTCTGTAAAGGATTCTGTAAAGGACTCTGTAAAGGACTCTGTAAAGGACTCTGTGAAGGACTCTGTAAAGGATTCTGTAAAGGATTCTGTGAAGGACTCTGTAAAGGACTCTGTAAAGGATTCTGTAAAGGACTCTGTAAAGGACTTTGTAAATGTGTTAAATGACGAGGTGTGAATGGGAAGGAGTGTGTACACACTCGTTTTTAAGGACAACAAAGGCCCTCTCTCCTGTACTGAACATTACACATTTCCTTGCTTTGGAAGAATATACTGAAAAGCTTTGGGAAAATGTGTTATGACAGGTGTGAGAATAAGATGCTCTTTCATCAAATGGTCACTGGTCAGGGTGGACGTCTCTTGAAAAGGTCAGTGATGACTAGGTAAAGCTAAGGTACTTATATGAAAGAAACATGCAAACGGCTGAGTACTAAGCGACAAAATCTCCTTACATAACAGGACTGGCTTTTTAACAAATTCCTTACCTTCCCCCAGGCCTGTATTCCTTTCTTCTATAAGCAAAGTCAAAGACATTCTCTTAATTTCTAAAAAGACATCTAATCTGCATAGGCCAACCACATACCACTGACAAATCTCTTTGGCAGCAACATCAGTCGCTTGCCTTGGCTAGAAAAGAGTTCATGCTTCTATGCCAGGGGTCTGTAGTGTTAATTATACTGTGGTGTGCAGCAATAGAGCATTGGTTAATTAGCTCAGATCATTACTCAAGAGGTGAGGTGACTGACTTTATTAATAATCCAACTAGCATACTGTGAATATACTTTACAGCACATTTTTCAACCCTGTCACATACTTCATACTTTTTCCAACCTATTCTCTCAGTCTCTCTCGGTTTGTCTATCTTGCACTCTGTCTTTCTTCTTAATGTGTTCTGTTCCTAAGACAGGTGTGAGTGAGTGCACGCACACACACACACACACACACACACACACACACACACACACACACACACACACACACACACACACACACACACACACACACACACACACACACACACACACACACACACACACACACACACACACACACAATCTGATAGACAACACGACTACATCAACTAAACCCAAGTCGAGACCAGACTTGCGACTCCAACCCAAATTAGGGACTGTCAGTCTTCTCAGACAGAGGCATTGGCTCGGCAGGTTTAAATACTTCCCCTGTGAATCCCCTACTTATTTTCAGGCCCAGTCGTTCCTGGACCGGAACTCTTACTGAATTGTGAAGGCACCAAGTGATGAGTGCTGCCTTACAGCTCTGCTCTGACTGTGAGAAAACTCATCTCACTGAGGTTATTCTAATCAAGACGAGGATCCAGGTGAGAAAAAATAAATCATCCAAAGAAATAATGTTTTTAATAAGGGAGAAATGACTCACCGGAGATTATAGTTCCACAGGAGATAACACACATCCCGGGATTTTTTATTAAAAGTGACAGGCCAAGGAAAATAAATATTTAAATTATTTCCGATATTTCGAAGTAAAAAATAAAAATCCCTTTCGGAAAAACCACATGATTTACAAATGTTTTTTTGTATATATAACACACGGAATTACACATTTCAAAATGTGATCCCATGTGAAGTGTTCCAAAAACACTTGTATTTCACATGTGAAATGTCACTTGTGAAGTATTCCGAAAAAAGGTATTCACATAGGAAATAACATGCGTTTTTTGGAACACTTCACATGACATCACATGATTTTACATGTGAAATGTCACGTTTCAGGTGTGAAATCGTGATTTTCCACATGTGAATCAGGAAGTTCATCATGTGATAACATGGAAACTAGTGTTAACCATTGTTACATTTTACAGCACATTTCTACAGTAATAGGACATTGTATTTATGTTTTGCTATGTATTTACTGTCATTCGCAATGCACATGGGTATTTTTTGACATGTCCTGCAAATTAACTTGGCTTGCCTCACTTGGTCAGTACCTTTTATGCGGATTATCTAATAAATGTAAAATTTTTCAACCCAATATATGAAATATAAACCTGTATTCGTAACCTGTATTCGTAAAATTTAGCAGTTATGAAGTCATAAATACCAGTTGGAGGCATTCACTTGCTTTGAAATTTGTGGGAAACGCTGATTGGCTAAAGGCCAACAAGATGCGTCAACCACAAACTAAAAGTACAGCTATCATGCTTGTCAACAAATTATAGAGTTCAAAACCCATGTTACCAGATTGCTTTTCATAAATAATGTTTTGTTGTTACATTTAACAGCTGAAAATGCTGTTATTGAGATCATTTCCTTAGTAGGCTACGTCAGAGGTCAGCATGTGGGAGGCGTCAGAGCTCAGATATGATAGACAAGTATCCCAATCGTAATTGCCAGTTGGAGGGGCTTTCAAATGGATTCTTCCCAGTCATATGTGGTAAATTCCCACTTCCCACTTGGTTACAAACGCTGCATTAGGTATAATCATTACTGCACTTTGAAATGTACACTGAACAAATATATAAACACAACATGCAACAATTTCATTGAATTTACTGAGTTAGAGTTCATAATAGGAATTCAGTCAATTAAAATAAATTCATTAGGCCAGTATCTATGGATTTCACATATCTTGGAATACAGATATGCATCTGTTGGTCACAGATACCTTAAAAAAAAGTAGGGACGTGGATCAGAAAACCAGTCAGTATCTGATGTGACTGCCATTTGCCTCATGCAGCACAACACATCTCCTTCACATAGAGTTGATCAGGCTGTTGACTGTGGCCTGTAGAATGTTGTCCCACTCCTCTTCAATGGCTGTGAAAAGTCACTGGATATTGGCGGGAACTGGAACACGCTGTCATACACGTCGATCCAGATTATCTCAAACATGCTCAATGGGTGACATGTCTGGTGAGTATGCAGGCCATGGAAGAACTGAGATATTGTGAGGACAGATGCTTGGAGACGAGAAGTAAGTACAGGGAGCGAACAATTAATAATCGCAGACAGTAGACAGCACTTGAGCGCCAGATAGGGGGAGCGGGAGCAGGCGTTACAGATATTTTAAGCTTCCAGGAATTGTGTACAGATCCGTGCGACATGCCGAACTGCTGTGAGGTCAAGACCCTGGTGAGGAGGACGAGCATGCAGATGATCTTCCCTGAGACGGTTTCTGACAGTTGTGCAGAAATTCTTTGGTTGTGCAAACCCAGTTTCATCAGTTGTCCGGGTGGCTGGTCTCAGTTGGAGTTCCTGGGCTGGCGTGTTTACACGAGGTCTGTGGTCGTGAGGTCGGTTGGACGCACTGCCTAATTTTCTAAAATGACATGGAGACGGCTTATGGTAGAGAAATTAACATTCAATTCTCTGGAATTTGACATTCCTGCAGTCAGCATGCCAATTATATGCTTCCTCAAAATTTAAGACATCTGTGGCATTGTGTTATGTGACAAAACTGTACATTTTAGCGTGGCCTTTTATTGTCCCTACCACAAGGTGCACTGATCATGCTGTTTAATCAGCTCCTTTAAATGCCACTTCTGTCAGGTGGATGGATTATCTTGGAAAAAGAGAAATGCTTACTGACAGGGATGTAAACAAATTTATTCCCCAAAATTTTGAGAAATAAGCTTTTTGTGCATATCGAACATTTCTGGGGTCTTTTATTTCCTCTCATGAAACATAGGACCAATATTTAACATGTTGCGTTTATAATTATGTTTAGTATAGGTGGGGGTAATGTGCTGGGGGAGCTCATTAGCATATTTGGGGGCGTGGCCTAAAATATGTTGTATTCCAACCGTCAATGGAAATGTTGTACCAGTTTAAGTGGTTTTATCATTATGTTGCTCAAAGTATTGTTTTGTGTGTGCAATCTTTGTAAAACATGTGGCACTCAAGAGCTGCACTGTTAAAGGTCAAAACAGTCAAAATCATGGCTATTCTCAAACCCTACACCCCGAGCACTCCGTTCTGCCACCTCAGGTCTCTTGGCCCTCCCACCACAATGGGAGGGCAGCTCCTGCTCAACCCAGTCTAAACTCTTCTCTGTCCTGGCACCCCAATGGTGGAACCAGCTTCCCCCTGAAGCTAGGACAACATAGTCCCTTCCCATTTTCCAAAGACATCTGAAACCCTACCTCTTCAAACAGTATCTAAAATAATTGTCCCAACCCCGCTTCTAGATCTGACTATACTGATAACGACATTATGTAGGAAAAATGTATTTTCTATGCCTGTGTTATGTGGTTGTCCCACCTAGTTATCTTAAGATGAATGCACTAACTGTAAGTCGCTGTGGATAAGAGAATTTGCTAAAAGACTAAAATGTAAATCAGAGGGGAGTGGTTTATATAGCTAGATAGCTATTCTACTGGTGCCAAAATCTGACTGTAGGATGTCAGCAAATATAATTTAGAGTTTACCCTATTTATCTATGGCAAAGACACATATGTTTCCCCTTGAATCTGTGTCTAGCTACTGTCTAGCTAGGTCTTCATCTGTGTCTGGTGTTAGCTAGTTACTGGCTAGCTAGGTCTTCATCTGTGTCTGGTGTTAGCTAGTTACTGGCTAGCTAGGTCTTCATCTGTGTCTGGTGTTAGCTAGTTACTGTCTAGCTAGGTCTTCATCTGTGTCTGGTGTTAGCTAGTTACTGGCTAGCTAGGTCTTCAGCCAGCATGGAACAAAAGGGGGGAGGGTCATTCAAAACGCTGACATAGTTGTCCAGTCATAACATCCCTCAGTGCTGCTGTGAACTAGAGATGCGAAGCTTGATACCGCAGTTCCGAGGCATGCTTCAAACTGGCTAAACCGTTTACTTTAAAGCCGTGTGCCAGTGCCTGTATTACTTTGTCGGAAGCATGTGATCAATGACGTCCAACGCTTTGTTTCATCGAATAGCCACCTGATTGTTTTTTTATAGACTAAAAAACGGTGCAACAGCGTGTGGTACGTCATCTATAATGTTTTGTCTGCTTTAAATTCCTTTGAAAAGCAGGTATCCCTAGTGTGCACTGTGTTGATCGAAGCCTTGAGTAATGAAGTTATTTTCAACACAATTTGCTGGAAAGACTCAATGCTTCAGGAAGATTAGTTTCCCTATCCCTACTATGAAGCACATCACAAGGGAACATGCCGTAAGGGTGATGTATAAAATAATATATATCATTGATGCAATTTCAATTAGCTTGAGATGATTTTACTGCCACACTGCTCACTGCATCCAAGTTGGTTGACACAGGTGTTTCAAAAAGCTGTCAGTCAAGACAAGCTCATGAATTTAAGCTCATCCTTGAGATGATTCTACCAATTGATTGAGAGAAGGGCCTGGTCAGGTCTGGCCACTCATGGTAGAGTGGCCAGACGGAAGCCAATCCTCAGTGAAAGGCACAAGACAGCCCACTTGAGGTTTGCCAAAAGGCAGCTAAAGGCCTCTCAGACCATGAGAAACAAGATTCTCTGGTATGATGAAAACAAGATTGAACTCTTTGGTGTGAAAGCCAAGCATCACATTTGGAGGAAACCTGGCGCCATCCCTACGGTGAAGCATGGTGGTGGCAGCATCCTGCTTTGGAGGTTTTTCAGGAGCAGGGACTGGGAGACTAGTCAGGATTGAGGGAAAGATGACCAGAGCAAAGTACAGATATAACCTCGATGAAAACCTATTTCAGAGCGCTCAGAACCTCAGACTGGGGTGAAGGTTCCTCTTCCAACAAGGCAACGACCCTAAGCATACAGCCAAGACAACGCAGGAGTGGATTGGGGACAAGTCTCTGAATGTCCTTGAGTGGCCCAGCCAGAGCCTGGATGAAGATCTTTGGAGAAACCTGAAAATAGCTTTGCGTCATACCCTAGAAGACTCTAGGCTGCAATTGCTTCCAAAGTAATGCGTAAAGGGTCTGAATACTTATGTAAATGTGATATTTATTTTATTTATGTTTTCTAAGTTTGCAAAGAAATCTCAAAACCTGTTTTTGCTTTGTCACTATGGGGTATTGTGTGTAGATTGATGAATAGAATAAGGCTGTAACGTAACAACATGTGGAAAAGGTAAAGAGGTCTGAATAATTTCTGAATGCACTGTATATCTCATAATTATCAACAATTTGTTACCCTAAAAGTTAGTCATCTTGCCTCAGATAAGGTGCTGACATAAACTTAACACAACGTTCCTCAGACTATACAGAGTACAGACCATTCTGTCAGAAGGACTGAAGCCATAATAATAATAATTGATGAGCATTCAGTGTATCAGTGTATCAAAGCACTCCGTTACCAGGTAACCCCTTCAAAAAGCAAAGGAAAATTAAAGCTATAAACCCTCTTCTCTTCATGTTAGAGACATTTCTATCTGATCTCATCACTCACTACTCCACAACCACATCATTATGACAAAACATAAGCCTTTAACCATTACAAACAATAACCTGGCTTTACATGAACGCTTGAGAGGGTTCCTCTCCAGAGTGGTAAGGGATAATAACACGCATCCACACATCCATCCGTATATCCTACCATCACCATGCAAAACACGTCACTGCTTTCCCCCACAACCGACACAAGCATCCAAGGTGTCAAGAGACATAGCATAATGATCCTTGCCTTTCCTTGGCACAGCACCTGTTGCCTGGAGAGTCAGCCTGAATAACCAACAACCACTGTTTATTTATTAGCTGGGAATGGTGCCTGTTCTTATCTGTGGTTAAAAGGAACCTGAGGGAGTCTTTGACTGTGTGTACTGTGTGTGTAATGCAGGGAGCTGGTATTGTTAGTCCCTTAGCCTGCGGCTAAGGGGCCATCTCAGCGGTGGTGTGTGTGGCTTTATGTGTGTGTGACTTTGTGTGTAATGCAGGAGCTGTGACTGCGTTACTCCCAAGCCCGTGGCTAAAGGGCCGCCTCAGCGGAGGTGTGTGTGCTGAAAGTCAGCGTGAGCTCCATCTCCTGCTTGTCTACCTCAACCCTTTCATCCCAACCGAACACACCAAGTGTGCTGTGGAGCCTTCCACAGTGTCACCATGGCAACTAATTGAAATAAGAGTTTTTTTATTTTTTTAGTTTACCACTCTTTAGTTTCTTGTTACTGTAGAGGAAAAGAGGAGGATCTATTCATGAATGTTTGATTCTGGTAAAGAGCTCTTTAACGGATAAATACAGGCATGTAGCTAAAAAGGACTAGTGTTGCGAGGAAAGAAGAAAAATACAATGAGATACAAAGACACAAGGGAAATCATCAGCGAATGTATGAGCCTTCAGGGTGTACTAGCTAATGTACTAACTTTAAGCATTCACAGTGATGTGGTACACTGTATGATTCTAAAGCCAGTTAGCCAGATGGATACATGAACAGTAGCATTTCTAAGAAAACATTCAACCTTCTTACACCGGGCGAGAAAGTAAGCTAACCGAAGTGGGGGAGAGTAGAACACATAGCCCATATGTCACCTCTGACCTTCCATGCAGGCAGTAGCACAGTATGTTCTGAAGAGGTCCATTGCGTGAGCTAAACCAGGCATGTGTCATGCAACCACAGATAAACTCAGCTAAAAAAGAAACGGCCCCTTTTCAGGATCCTGTCTTTCAAAGATAATTCGGAAAAATCCAAATAGCTTCACAGATCTTCATTGTAAAGGGTTTAAACCCTGTTTCCCATGCTTGTTCAATGAACCATAAACAATTCATGAACATGCACCTGTGGAACGGTCGTTAAGACACTAACAGCTTACAGACGGTAGGCAATTAAGGTCACAGTTATGAAAACCTAGGACACTAAAGAGGCCTTTCTACTGACTCTGAAAAACACCAAAATAAAGATGTCCAGGGTCCCTGCTCATCTGCAGGAACGTGCCTTAGGCATGCTGCAAGGAGGCATGAGGACTGCAGATGTGGCCAGGGCAATAAATTGCGATGTCTGTACTGTGATGCCTAAGACAGCGCCACTGGGAGACAAAACGGACAGCTGATCGTCCTCGCAGTGGCAGACCACGTGTAACAACACCTGCACAGCATCGGTACATCCGAACATCACACCTGCAGGACAGGTACAGGATGGCAACAACAACTGCCCGAGTTACACAAGGAACGCACAATCCCTCCATCAGTGCTGACTGTCCGTAAAAGACTGAGAGGGGCTGGACTGAGGGCTTGTAGGCCTGTTGTAAGGCAGGTCCTCACCAGACATCACCGGCAACAACGTCGCCTATGGGCACAAACCCACCGTCGCAGGACCAGACAGGACTGGCAAAAAGTGCTCTTCACTGACGAGTCACGGTTTTGTCTCACCAGGGGTGATGGTCAGATTCCCGTTTATCGTCAAAGGAATGAGTGTTACACCAAGGCCTGTACTCTGGAGCGGGATCGATTTGGAGGTGGAGGGTCCTTCATGGTCTGGGGCTGTGTGTCACAGCATCATCAGACTGAGCTTGTTGTCATTGCCGGCAATCTCAATGCTGTGCGTTACATAGAAGACATCCTCCTCCCTCATGTGGTACCCCTGCTGCAGGCTCATCCTGACACGACCATCCAGCAAGACAATACCACCAGCCATACTGCTCATTCTGTGCGCAATTTTCCTGCAAGACAGGAATGTCAGTTTTCTGCCATGGCCAGCGAAGAGCCCGGATCGCAATCCCGTTGAGCACGTCTGGGACCTGTTGGATCGGAGGGTGAGGGCTAGGGCCATCCCCCCCCGAAATGTCCGGGAACTTGCAGGTGCCTTGGTGGAAGAGTGGGGTAACGTCTCACAGCAAGAACTGGCAAATCTGGTGCAGTCCATGAGGAGGAGATGCACTGCAGTAATTAATGCAGCTGGTGGCCACACCACATACTGACTGTTACTTTTGATTTTGACCCCCTCCCCTTTGTTCAGGGACACATTATTCCATTTCTGTTAGTCACATGTCTGTGGAACCTGTTCAGTTTATGTCTCAGTTATTGAATCTTGTTATGGTCATATAAATATTTGCACGTTAAGGTTGCTGAAAATAAACGCAGTTGACAGTGAGAGGACGTTTATATTTCACTGGACACTAAAAACCCTTTACCCTGACCATCAGGTCATGACCTCAGGTGGTCGCGAGCTGGGGGGCCATAGTCCGTTGTGTTTATGTATTCTATTGTTATGTCTGAACCATAGTCTGTTGTGTTTATGTATTCTATTGTTATGTCCGAACCATAGTCTGTTGTGTTTATGTATTCTATTGTTATGTCTGAACCACAGTCCGTTGTGTTTATGTATTATATTGTTATGTCTGAACCATAGTCTGTTGTGTTTATGTATTCTATTGTTATGTCTGAACCACAGTCCGTTGTGTTTATGTATTCTATTGTTATGTCTGAACCATAGTCTGTTGTGTTTATGTATTCTATTGTTATGTCTGAACCATAGTTTGTTGTGTTTATGTATTCTATTGTTATGTCTGAACCATAGTCTGTTGTGTTTATGAATTCTATTGTTATGTCTGAACCATAGTCTGTTGTGTTTATGAATTCTATTGTTATGTCTGAACCATAGTCTGTTGTGTTTATGTATTCTATTGTTATGTCCGAACCATAGTCTGTTGTGTTTATGTATTCTATTGTTATGTCCGAACCATAGTCTGTTGTGTTTATGAATTCTATTGTTATGGCACAATCTAAATGTTCTCAGATGATTCAGACATCGATTCATCTTTTCTTAATTCTCTACTGTGGAGCACCTCTACATTTCCATTCTGCATCATAACAGTATTTTATTAATTAAAAAAAAGGGGGGGAATCAAAGTAATCAGGCAGATAATGTGACTTGATGATCATTATGCATTCAAGCAGCTAGAGGTCAGAACAGGTTTGAGGGATGTCTCCAAAATATTTACCAGACATGGGGGAAAGTGTTGCTCTGAATCTTAATAATGTAATTTTGCTAAGTGAAGTTTGACTGTGACATTAAAGAGGGAAAAACAAACTGTGGACACACACACCATGCACACACAAACACACACATGAATGGATTTCAGACAGTCCATCAGTTTGTAGAATGTAGGTGTTCGACCACTAAGTGACACATAATTCTAATCAATCAGTCTAATTCACAATGTCTCAGTTTGTGACCTCTGAGAAGATCAGTCTACAGATAAAGGTTCATTGTGTTGGCACCATCACGGTGTACTCACTTCAAACCGCTGAACTCTGAAATAGTTTGCCACATATGTTGTTTTCTCTGTTGGGACAAAATAAATATTTTTTTTTCTCTTCCTTCAGTCTCATTTCCATCCACAACATGTTTCTAGGTTGTACATGTCTAGATGCAGAAGATTAACATTTATAGAATTGACATTTATATAACAAAATCAGATCAGTACAACTGCTCTTAGTACCGCCCTCTGACGGTGGCTCTACTTGTACCTTAGAAACAGGGCTCCAGTTAGCCCAAAATTGCACCATATTCCTTACATAGTGCATTACTTTTGACCAGGGTAGAGTCCCAAATGGCACCCTATTCCCTACATACGTAGTGCACTACTGTTGACCAGAGCCATATAGGTCCTGGTCCAAAAAAAGAGAACTATATAGGGAATAGGGTACAATTTTGCAACAGCACAGTAGAGAAAAATAGGCCTGAAGGTAAGGTCATGATATTTCACACATTGAACTTTCCAGCTGTGTTTTTACTACATCAATATCAGTAATGTATCATGGAACTGAATAGTGGCTATTGTAATCCTCAACACTTTTGAAAACTACTGTGCAAACGAAATAACACATTGATAAGTAATGGGATATGGGTGTCACAATGAACTGTCCTATCCACCGACAAAAGTAAATATTAATTGACTTATACTTGCAATCGCTGCTATTCCGTCCAAAAATTGGTGCATGGCAAAGATCTTAGAAATGGCGTATATTTCTGGGTCACCTATACGAATCCCTATCAATCATTTTGGACAAACATTACAGGAAGTAGGTTACACCCTTCTTGCGGGATGAGGGGACTTGCTGTTTCTCTGTATGCCTGCCTGCTATCATACTATCATGGAGATCTCTCTCCACCGTGTGATACAGTACCTGCTTATAAGTTCATTTGTTTAACTTGTTTCTATTCATCACTGAATGAATAGACATTCCTTCACATACATAGGTTACATTATAATGAATGAGGCAGCCAGCAGCCACTGGAAAGACGACATCTGGAAGCACAATAAAAACATTCAAAGAGTGACATTTCCACACTTACAATCATTCCTGTCTCCAACTACTGGCAGTTTGATTTGTTTGACTTCATCAGTATGTAATTAAATTGCCCCAGGCAGTAAAACAACACATACCACAGGAAAGCATTGTATTTCCAATAGAGCAATAGGGCTATACAGCATAGTCAGCTTCCATTGGTTGGTTGTGTTTGAGGAATGCTGGGACCATTTCCTATCTAAGGAATATCTCTTGAGTCTTGGGTTTTACAAAGGGTATCAGGGGAGAGTGGGGTAAGTTGAGCCGCCCTTGTTTCTAGGAAACCATACAGAAAATGTATAATTTGGCAAAATATTTTGGAAGAGGTCATCATTTCATGGGGTCTGTGAAGGAAGAAACCACATGGAAAAAGTGGTAAGCAAGTTAGGTAAAAAGAAAAATCAAAAATAAAGATTTTCAAATTAATTTATTGTGTTAGAAGTTTCATGATGCTTGTATCTAAACCACATTATATAATTTTATGATTGTTTGATATATCAGTTTGGGTCTCTAAGTGTCACATTCTGACCTTAGTTCTTTTGTTATGTCTTTGTTTTAGTATGGTCAGGGCGTGAGTTGGGTGGGTTGTCTATGTTAGTTTTTCTATGATTTGCTATTTCTGTGTTTGGCCTGGTATGGTTCTCAATCAGAGGCAGCTGTCAATCGTTGTCCCTGATTGAGAACCATATTTAGGGAGCCTGTTTTCTATTGTGTTTCGTGGGTGATTATTTTCTGTTCTGTGTTTTATGTAAGCACCGTACAGGACTGTTTCGGTTTCATTTCGGTCTCGTTGTTGTTTTATTTATTTAGTGTTCTGATTTATAAATAAAGATAAAGAACAATTACCACGCTGCGCATTGGTCCTCCGATCCTTCCTACTACTACTAAACCCTTACAGTAAGCTTCAATATTAGTTCCTAAACCTAGCCTGAAAGTACATAATTGTAGCTGTGTGCGCTAAAACAGTCAAAATGTTTGCCTTGGGGATCGATGGTTGAGCCAACGGCAAGCTGAGCAAATTGACGTGTTTTCTTCCCAGGCGTAATGCAAGGCATTATCTCTGGGATAATACATAACAACAGGGCCTGGCCTATGTTAAATAAAGATAGGCATGGTTTTAAAAAGGTATTGGCAATGTTTCATTCAGTACAGAAATGTGTAGGCAGGCGGCTTAACCTACCCTGTCCCTTGAATCAACTTACCCCATACCCAGGGTCATTCGTGTCAATAGACCACTTTTTTTGGACAAACTGTTTTTTCAAAACTGTAATGTTGACATGAATCCTAATTATTTCCAGGGTTACACCACATCCTGAAATATATGTAGATATCTTTGTTAGACTACAATTTTTCCCTTGACGGAGTGAATCTGAATGTAAAAAGTAACTCAATTTACCCCACTCTCCCCCTACCAACCTTATTCCAAATCCCACTTCATTTGCCTCATTTGCATCACACTCCAGTAGGTAACTCCAGTGGGTGACATTCCACACACAGTCCATCCCTCTTTAGGTTCGTTATTTTTTCAAATACTGTTACATTTTTTGTATTCTGCATAAATGCAGAGGACGTCATCACTCAGGTGTTGTTTGGGGGAACAGCGGGTTTGATGTGTGATGTGACAACCCAGTATGTGTTTAGTCAGGGAAATGGCAATGGTCTGTTAAATAGATGGAGTATTGGTAAGGGGGTGACAGTCTTAAGTGCAATCTGTTTTGTTCGTTCATGCAGACCAGGCAGGTTATTACAGCTAGGTTCTGCAGATATTACTCAGCGAGAGACAAAAAAGCTTTCAAAGCTCTTCAATGAGAAATGTCACTTTTGGGGACAGGGAGCTTTTCAGCAAAAATTGTTACGGAGTGTTCCATTTTTAGATTATATAGCAGTTTTATTAGTTATAAGGCTTCAGTGTATTACTTTGTGGAAGTAAGACATTCATCTCCTTTTAATGGGGCCTGGCAGCATATGGCCATTATGTTGTTTGTGTATATAAAATCGTCAAGGAAAAACAGATGGCTGTATCTTATGACTCAATCTTGCAGATGGCGTTGTGTGTTTCACTCGTTAAGATGGAGCTCCAGGTGTACATATATTTGCTGTTGAATTCCTTTATTTGTATGAGCCGTGACAAATGTAGACACCACCTGACACTCCCTTTGAAGCGGGCAGATCATGTTCACAACATCACTAAAAAAAAAGACATTCTGGACCCTATTATTTCAAAAAGTGCCTGGGCCCATATTCATACATCATTTCAGAGTAGGAGTGCTGATCAAGGATCAACTGCCTTTAAGATAACATTTCGTAACATTACATGGACAGAGGGGACCTGAGCTGCAGTCAACCCAAGACAGGCAGTGGTATATAAACTTATCTACACTAAACAAAAATACAAGGGCAACAATTTCAAAGATTTTACTGAGTTACAGTTCATATAAGGGAATGAGTCAATTGAAATAAATGAATTAGGCCCGAGTCTATGGATTCCACATGAATGGGAATACAGATATTAATCTGTTGGTCACAGGTACCTTAAAAAAAAGGTAGGGTCGTGGATCAGAAAACCAGTCAGTATCTGGTGTGACCACCATTTGATTAATGCAGCACAACACATCTCCTTCGCATAGAGTTGATCAGGCTGTTGACTGTGACCAGGAAAATGTTGTCCCACTCCTCTTCAATGGCCGTGCAAAATTGCTGGATATTGGCAGGAACTGGAACAAGCTGTCGTACACGTCGATCCAGAGCATCCCAAATATGCTAAATTGGTGACATGTCTGGTGAGTATGCAGGCCAAAAACTGGGACATTTTCAGCTTCCAGGAATTGTGTGCAGATCCTTACGACATGGGTCCAGGCATTATCATGCTGAAACATGAGGTGATGGCGGCGGATGAATGGCACGACAATGGGCCTCAGAATCTTGTCGGGTATCACTGAGAATTCAAATTGCCATCAATAAAATGCAATTGTGTTCGTTGTCTGTAGCTTATGACTGCCCATACAATAACCCCACCGCCACCATGGAACAGTCTGTTCACATCGTTGACATCAGCAAACCACTGGCCATACACACTGTCTGCCATCTACTCAGTACAGTTGAAACCGGGATTTATTTGTGAGGAGCACACTTCTCCAGAGTGCCAGTGGCTCTCATTCAGTGAGCATTTGCCCACTGAAGTCGGTTACGACATCGAACTGCAGTCAAGTCAAGACCCCAGTGAGGACAATGAGCATGCAGATGAGCTTCCCTGAGATGGTTTCTGACAGTTTATGCAGAAATTCTTTGGTTGAGCAAACCCACAGTTTCATCAGCTGTCCGGTCGGCTGAAGCCGGATGTGGAGGTACTGGGATGGCGTGGTTACATGTGGTCTGTGGTTGTGAGGCCGGTTCGACGTACTGCCAAATTCTCGAAAACAACATTGTTTTACTGTCTAAAGTTAGAGAAATTAACATTAAATTCTCCGGCAACAGGTTTGGTGGACATTCCTACAGTCAGCATGGCAATTGCACGCTACCTCAAAACCTGATACATCTGTGGAATTGTGTTGTGTAACAAAACTGCAAATTTTACAGAGGCCTTTTATTGTCCCCAGCATAAGGTGAACCTATGTAATGATCATGCTGTTTAATCAGCTTCTTGATGTCCCAAACCTGTCAAGTGGGTGGATCATCTTGGCAATGCTCACTAACAGGGATGTAAACAAATTTGTGCACAAAATCTGAGATAAGTAATAGTTTTGTGTCTATGGAACATTTCTGAGATCTTTTCTTTCAGCTCGTGAAACATGGGACCAACACTTTACATGTTGCGTTTATAGTTTTGTTCAGTGTACCTGTAACCTTGGAGACAGGACATTCCTCCAAAATGGAGGTACTGAGAGATGGGTAGCTGGTAGCTCCATCCAGACCAACTAGCCAAGAATGTATCAGGCCAATGGTAAAGTGCTATTTGTCTGTCGTACTGGTTAAGGTCTTCCAGGGAAATGATTAATGGAGATGAAGCTTGGGAAGGGTAAAGGAGACCATCTTTAATCCTCCATATAACAAGAAGATCTAATGTGTATCCTCCTCATGTCCTCTCTCCTTCTCAAAACCCATTGGATGAAAAAGTCAGAGGTCCCTCCCCGCCGACGTTCTCCTCCATTGGTCTTTGAAAAGAGGCGAGAAGAAAGGACGTGAGGAGTATGCAATTGAGATTCTCCCACTGTCTGATTTCATATGGGCCTGGCAGGTTAAGGATGTGATGTGGAGTTCTGGTTTGTGTGTCTAGTTTGACAGGAGGGAAGGAGAGAAGGAAGAGAGGGAATGAGAGAGAGGGAGGAGAGAGAGCGAGAAACAGAGACACAGTATACACTGAGTTTACAAAATTTCCCAGAACAGCGTTATGTCAGCATCTTAATAGGGTAAGACGGGCTCATAGTAATGGCTGGAGTGTGTATATGTATATTTATATATATATACACATATATACATACACTATATACATATATGTGTGTATATATATATATATATATATATATATATATATATATATATATATATATATATATATATATATATATATATATATACAGTGCCTTGCGAAAGTATTCGGCCCCCTTGAACTTTGCGAACTTTTGCCACATTTCAGGCTTCAAAACATAAAGATATAAAACTGTATTTTTTTGTGAAGAATCAACAACAAGTGGGACACAATCATGAAGTGGAACGACATTTATTGGATATTTCAAACTTTTTTAACAAATCAAAAACTGAAAAATTGGGCGTGCAAAATTATTCAGCCCCTTTACTTTCAGGGCAGCAAACTCTCTCCAGAAGTTCAGTGAGGATCTCTGAATGATCCAATGTTGACCTAAATGACTAATGATGATAAATACAATCCACCTGTGTGTAATCAAGTCTCTGTATAAATGCACCTGCACTGTGATAGTCTCAGAGGTCCGTTAAAAGCGCAGAGAGCATCATGAAGAACAAGGAACACACCAGGCAGGTCCGAGATACTGTTGTGAAGAAGTTTAAAGCCGGATTTGGATACAAAAAGATTTCCCAAGCTTTAAACATCCCAAGGAGCACTGTGCAAGCGATAATATTGAAATGGAAGGAGTATCAGACCACTGCAAATCTACCAAGACCTGGCCGTCCCTCTAAACTTTCAGCTCATATAAGGAAAAGACTGATCAGAGATGCAGCCAAGAGGCCCATGATCACTCTGGATGAACTGCAGAGATCTACAGCTGAGGTAGGAGACTCTGTCCATAGGACAGCAATCAGTCGTATATTGCACAAATCTGGCCTTTATGGAAGAGTGGCAAGAAGAAAGCCATTTCTTAAAGATATCCATAAAAAGTGTTGTTTAAAATTTGCCACAAGCCACCTGGGAGACACACCAAACATGTGGAAGAAGGTTCTCTGGTCAGATGAAACCAAAATTGAACTTTTTGGCAACAATGCAAAACGTTATGTTTGGCGTAAAAGCAACACAGCTGAACACACCATCCCCACTGTCAAACATGGTGGTGGCAGCATCATGGTTTGGGCCTGCTTTTCTTCAGCAGGAACAGGGAAGATGGTTAAAATTGATGGGAAGATGGATTGAGCCAAATACAGGACCATTCTGGAAGAATGGTCCTGTATTTGGTCTGCAAAAGAGTCTGCAAAAGACCTGAGACTGGGACGGAGATTTGTCTTCCAACAAGACAATGATCCAAAACATAAAGCAAAATCTACAATGGAATGGTTCAAAAATAAACATATCCAGGTGTTAGAATGGCCAAGTCAAAGTCCAGACCTGAATCCAATCGAGAATCTGTGGAAAGAACTGAAAACTGCTGTTCACAAATGCTCTCCATCCAACCTCACTGAGCTCGAGCTGTTTTGCAAGGAGGAATGGGACAAAATTTCAGTCTCTCGATGTGCAAAACTGATAGAGACATA
This sequence comes from Oncorhynchus mykiss, assembly GCF_057628025.1. NCBI lineage: Eukaryota > Metazoa > Chordata > Actinopteri > Salmoniformes > Salmonidae > Oncorhynchus > Oncorhynchus mykiss. Next base: position 12,957,220 of record NC_143037.1, read on the forward strand.
CCCCAAGCGACTTACAGCTGTAATCGCAGCAAAAGGTGGCGCTACAAAGTATTAACTTAAGGGGGCTGAATAATTTTGCACGCCCTATTTTTCAGTTTTTGATTTGTTAAAAAAGTTTGAAATATCCAATAAATGTCGTTCCACTTCATGATTGTGTCCCACTTGTTGTTGATTCTTCACAAAAAAATACAGTTTTATATCTTTATGTTTGAAACCTGAAATGTGGCAAAAGGTCGAAAAGTTCAAGGGGGCCGAATACTTTCGCAAGGCACTGTATGTGT